>NC_143588.1:122927653-123249438 GCF_048544385.1 Mastigoproctus giganteus | reverse complement strand
TAAGGCTCAGCTGGACAGATATTTTGAAGGAACAGAGGGGTGAAGTGGAAGTGGTTTTTTTTTTTTTTTTTTTGGCTGATGCTGCATAAGCTTGCTTTCTTGCATCAAATGCCTCTACTAATGCTAATGCTAATCAAGTGGACCAATCTGATTCATCCCCTACCTTCTGGAGTTTACATAAATAAAGAACTCTTTGCTGTTTTTCTTTGCATCCTTTGCCAAAGATATCTCGTTATCCACCTATGCCTGCCTAACGTTTGTGATTTGATTACAGACCAGCTTATATCTACCATAGGCTTCTGTCTCACCTGTTAATTTATATGTATCCCATTGATTTTTCTTCTCTGCCACATATCTCCTTAGTCCATCTGACATCCATTTAGGCCTAAACCTTGAACAATAATTCTTAGTTGGTATGAAACCTAGTAGCTTACAAGATTAATTCTTTCACTGCTTCCCATTTAGAATTTGCTGTTGGTAACATCATCAGTTGGTCCCACTGTATAGAACTTAAAAAATCTGAGACTGTAGTCATCTTTACGAAAGAAAAAACCTTTCCCTTTATCCCTGATGGTAGTTACATCTTTAAGTAAATCCCACACGAGTACACTGTAATCACTGCCACCTATTTTGCAGATTCTTAATGTATAAATAACCAGTGCTGATAATCAGATCAACAGTGTTACTCCCTCTTGTTGCCTCTCTAAGGCAACAAGAGGGAGTGCTACTGTAGAAAACAATCATCCAATAAATCCACAAAAGCCATTAGCAAGCTTTTGTCAGTGACCAAACCACAAGTTCCAGTATCATAAGACACTCTGATTTACTGGCCCACTATTTCTATGTATAATTGTTCATAGTACTCATCAGAGTCATTAGGCCTATAACAAACTCCTACCCTTATTTTTGCTTTCCCAGTGTGTATGTCATGCCAAACTGACTCAATGTTGCACTGTCCATCTTCTGTCAACTGGATGCACTTCCATAGATTTTATGTGTTTCTTAACTAACAGCATAACCCCTCCTTCCTTCCTATCCTGGCTATCGTTTCTTTTACACAGTGTATGTACTCCCCAAATTCCAATTCTGCACTGCTTATGTCTATGTGACAATCTCTACTCCAAAAATATCTACTGCTTTTGATATCTTGATGAGCACATCAAAGTCATTAAATTTATTTACTCCTAGCATCAGTTTTAAAGCAATTATACATGCACCTGCTCTTACTCTTAGTTGCTCTAACACAGCCGATTTATTTACTTTTTTTTTTTGTTTTATGACTCCCAGCAGATCTTGAAATTCCCAGCAACCTGCTTTCTGAGCTGCTGCTCATTCCAATAGAAGCAGTGCAAAAATCAATTCCACCTCTTCCTGAGGCTACTGTTAATTTATTAGTCTGTGAATTCCACAAAGCTAGCAGTTTTCAAACTTGCCTAACATTTACTTGATAGCATCAGAAAATATTCTTGCACCCTTTCTATTTAAGTGTATCTCATCCCTGTAAAAGCAATCCCTCCTGCTAACAAGCACAGACCACACTGAGAAAATTTCGACCCCATGAACCTTACATAATCTCTCATCATGGACTCCCTACTATAATGTCTGGGCAGGATTGCAGACACACTTTCAAATTTAACCTTAACTCGCGACTTTTTTTCAACATTAACCTGTACTTGCTAAGTAAATCTGCAGATCCACAATTTATGTCATTAGCGCCAACATGTACAACGATATCACCTTTTTTATCCCTAAAAGATGATATCTGCTCTACCATGTCATCAACTTTTGCCACTGGCAGACATACATTGGTAGTATTTCACCTATCATTTTTGCACAATATATTTCCTATTTCCACGACAATTGAGTCACCAACATAACTAGCTCCTGTGGGACCAGTGTATTCTGCCCTGAAGTTTGCCGCTGTGTTGCCTGGTGCATAAGGATGAGCTCTGTCATTCAGTTGAGCAGCTCAGAGTTTGAGGAGGCATATACCCAACTCTTCAAACTCTCATAGACACCCATCAGAACATTGAGTTGGCACCTAATTTCTTCATATCCTCTGCACCTAGCACACGCACACAAAGACATCCTCCATGGCTAGAGCATGTCCTGTTTGAGATAGGTCCGTAAACATGTCACACCTTGCACAGTGCAAATGTGTCCCGAATTCACAAAGGGGGATCGAAGGGTGACACGAGTAATTACAGACCAGTTAGTTTAACTTCTGTTCCGGGTAAAATAATGGAGTCACTGGTTAAAGATGCACTGCAGGATCATCTAGACAAGACTGCAGCAATAATTCAGACACAGCATGGGTTTGTTAAGGGAAAGTCTTGTCTGACAAATTTGATTGGTTATTATGATGTGGTTACAAAGGAACTGGATGCAAAAAATAATTTTGATATCATATACTTGGATTTCAGGAAAGCTTTTGACACTGTAACGCATGAAAGACTATTGTACAAATTGGAGCAGAATGGTATTAAGGGTAAGTTGCTACAATGGATAAAAGGATGGTTGAGTGGGAGAAGACAGAGGGTGGTAATCAATGGTTGCTGCCCTTCATGGACTAATGTTATTAGTTGAGCCCCACAGGGTTCAGTGTTGGGTCCACTGTTGTTTTGTATATTTATCAATGATATTGATGAAGGTATATCAAGCTTAGTGTTGAGGTTTGCAGATGATACAAAGGTTGGCAGGGTTGTTAATGACAGTAACGGCAGTGTGTTACTACAACAGGATCTAGAAAATTTGGGCAGATGGGCTGAGAAGTGGCAACTGAAGTACTGCATATGGGTAGAAGTAACCCCAGAGAAATGTACCAACTGTGTGGTACTACACTTAAGGAGGAAGAAAATGAAAAAGACCTGGGAGTAATTGTGCAGTCAGATATGAAGTTTTCTAAGCAATACAGACAGGCTGCCAGGGCAGGTCACGGGGTGTTGTCAATGATATACAGGAATTTTGCTAGCAGGGAGAAGGTGATTGTCCCTCTGTATAAGGCAATGGTCAGGCCGTGCCTTGAGTACTGCGTACAGGTCTGGAGGCCTCATTTTAGGAAGGATGTCGATTTGCTTGAGCGTGTACAGAGAAGGGCAACAAGATTGGTGAGGGGGAATGAAGGGATCCTCTTACCAGGAGAGGCTTAATTTCTGCAAATTGCAGCAGCTGGAGACTAGGCACCTGTGAGGTGATCTGATTGAGGTGTATAAGGCCTTCAATGGGTTGAGCATGCTGAATTCTGAAGGGATTCTTCCACTTGTTCAGATAACATAAGGGGGCATAAATTGAAATTGAGGAAGGACAGATGTAGAATAGAGGTGTGGAAATTTGCCTTTAGCCACCGGGTGGTTAATTGCTGGAACAAACTTCCATCTGTTGTTGTGGAAGTTGATAGATTAAATAAATTTAAGGAGGAATTGGACAAATATTTAGAGGGGATTGTTTTGTAATTTTTTTTTTTTTTTTTTGCTGCATAAGCTCGTTCGCTTGCTTTCTTGCATCACATGCCACTACTACTACTCCTACTACATTTTTTTTAGACTGTGATGCGTTGTAGAATCACCCCCTTTGGGCAATTCTCCAGCCTGCACCCAAATGTGAAAGTTACCTTTCTTCCAGCGAATACAAGTTCTTTAGTTCAGCTGATGGACCAAGATGTTATAGCTTCCTTTAAACTTTTATTTCCTAAGAAGATCTTTTTTACAATTGGTAGAAGCTACTGGTGGAATAGTCAGTCTTTCAATTCAAGCATATTGGAGGAATTATAACATTCTTGATGCTGTAAAAAATATTGAATTTGAGTTGGGTGAAGTTAAGAATTCAACAATGAATGCAACATGGAAAAAGCTGTGGCGACAAAGCTGCACTAAAGAAGCCACGGTCAAAATGCCGGAGGTAGTTGAGACTGCGAGAATTGGCAAAATGATTAGTGGAGAGGAATTTGAAGAACTGGAGCTGGCAGATATCACTGAAGTCCTTGAATCTCATAGAGAACACTTATCAGTGGATATTTTTTTTGCAATTTGAGGAAGATAACAAAAATGACAAAACCGAAGATGGTGCACACAAAAATTTGGCCATGAAGAGACTAGCTAAGTTTTTAACACTTGCAAATCAGCTTAACCAAGAAGCTCTGGATATGAATCCTAATTTGGATGAGTTTTCAAATTTTCACAGAACTTTATCATTGGCTTTAGTTCCTTAGGAAGAAATTTATAGAGTAAAACAGCATGCTTCTAAGCAAACAATTTTAATTATTTTTTTTCAAAAAGTGGCAGATACTGTGGCAAGTTTATCACAGGAAAACAGTGACGAAGGAGCAATGAATTTAAATTAAAAATATACAGTTAAGTATTGACAAGATTAATTTTATGGTCATTTGTGATTTCTTTTTGTTATTTTCTTACTGAATAAAGACAATTTTTTTTCAATTTCTTTGCACATTTTTTTTTTTTTTATACAGGTGCGAAATCCTCATTATGTCATAAAAACTATATTTTCCATTGCGTGGATTTGGACTGCATGGTGTTTTCCCAGAATGTAACCCCCGTGCAAATCGAAGGATGACTTCATATATACAGAGTGATCACTGAATTATGACCACCCCTATGAAAACTGAATGAAATGCATTGACCACGTGAGGTAAGAGAGTGCAGAGTTAGTCGACCTACATAACACAGATATGGTGTCGGTAGTTCGGTAGGTAATAAAAAAAACAAAAGAGCATGATTGGTAAAAGGAAGGATTTATTGGACTCTGAGAAAGGACAAATTGTGGGTGCTCGACGAGTTGGTGCTTCGATTTCCCAAACGGCTGAACTGTTGGTGTTCGAGAGCCACCGTAGTTAAAGTGTACCAGGATTTTCATCAAAATGGTCAAACTACGACCCAACAGCAAAACTGCAAAGGTCAGCAAAGGGTTGATGTTAGAAGTGAGCACCGGGTCTGACGACCCGTACAGGCGAATAGGTGCAGCACTGTTGAAAAGTTGACTACCCAATACAACGTGTCAACCCGGGACAATACCTGGCATGACCAGGCATCACACACTCGCACATATGGGCTATACCAGCAGACGACCCCTACGGCATCCTCTCCTAACCAAGGTTCATTTTCATAAAACTCGCCTAGTGCAAAGAGCATGCAAGTTGGATGTTAGAAGACTGGAAGAAGGTGTGCTGGTTGGATGAGTCATGTTATTTACTCCACACCATGGATGGTCATGTACGGATATGGCATCAACAACACGAGGCTCTTGATCCATTATGCATAGTATGAAAGGTGCAGGCCAGTGGAGGCAGTTGTATGGTGTGGGGCCTGTTTCACTGCTTCCAAAATGACAATGTGTTGAGCCATCGGGAACTGGTTGTGCAGAAATGGTTTGAGGAACATAGTTCAGACTTCCAGCATACCGATTGGCCTCCGCTTTTCCAATCATTACTGTGTGAAAAACAAAATATTACTGCGAAAACAATTTGACTAAAACTAGATATATTTAGGAAGGCAGAGAAAGTTTGTCATTCTTGAATTAACAATTAATGTACAAAAGTTTTCCTCACGAGGCACTTCACAGATCCCATGTGACTGCTGCATGGTTAATCAAAGTTACACAACCTCTCAAACTCTTATACTTAAAACATCTGGATAGCAGATAAATATTCAGTTCAAAATAGTTGAATAAAAATGTATAGCAGACTGCATCTGCCACTGATTTTGCTTCTTTAACTCTGGATTAATGTGATTATGACCACTGTATGTAATTTCAAAACTAAACAGATTAAACTTTACCTGTTTAAAAAAAAAATAAACACTAAAGTTTAAAGTTAATTTCAACAAAATACATACCAATCTTTGAAGAAAACATCACAGTAAGAACGAAGTCCTGGATGTTCTTTATAAATTTGGTCCCTAATAACTAAACCTTTTAAAAAATAACATTCTTTCATTATGGCTCTCGATATGAAGTAGAGACAATCTGAAATTAATGTTGACAAATATTTAAAGGGGCAGTTTTGTAATTTACTTACTATAATCAAATAAAAAAAATAAAAAAAGTCCATAAGTTGTGCCCCACTAGGATTCTGTATGATTACTACAACAATGTTTTGTAAATACTTAGAGTAATACATATAAAATGGGTCAATTTTTCTTAAATAAGATGAGCCTTTTAAACAAGTCACTGACTACTGTTAATTAGGATAGCATTTAATTATTAATATAATTAAACAATAAATATATTTTCTATGAAGATGCTAAACATGAAATAATTTTATTTATTATTATCTGAAGCACTTTCATATTGTGCATGTGGGGATGCAAGTTGAGAAGATAGAATATACTAATTGCCACTGGCCTACAATTTCCAAATATCATAATCTTAAGAAAATACACAGATGAAGGTTTCTATAAGGAACAGAAGTTCAGTGTGGCCCAGAATGAAGTATACTGAAGTTTAACAAGCCTGCATTAGCTGTTGTTGGCAAGATACCAGATGTGTTCTGTTAGTCTGACCTTGGAAGTTTGTCGATCCATTGTGAAGTTTCTTTAGTAGTGATGGCTCACTGTTCAAGGAAACACTTATTTTAGTGCATTATTTCCATTCATACAGAGTAGGCTGAGCAGGTGGTATGTGACCACCTGCTCATTGTGGAGAAAATTAGGATTTTCTTCACAAAGTTTGGTTTCCTGATGAGCGCCATATTACACCGAACAGTTATATGAACAAGCAAATGACATGGTTTCTTGGATTTGAAAATTCAGTTGAGTGTGCACATACTCTGTTGTTGTGCAGAGAACAACTGTCTGTTGTGTTATTTAAGGCTATGATCTTGCCAGATGTTATTTTGTGGTAGATGAATACAGGGATGCAGTGTTACTTGTATGGACAGTGTCAGGGAGTACCCCACAATCCTGCTGAATGTCATTGTGAAGAAGCTGTTGTTATTATTGTTGTTATTTGGTTTTTAGAAGCATTAGCAACTAAAACCATTATTACTCCAGGGATATGCGGTGGTCATTCCCTGACCTTTCCGCATCCTCTGTATTTGGTAGTCACGGGCTCGAACCTCGGTTTAAGTTTCAGGAGTATTGAAGTTAATTAAGGTTTCCTATGCTCAAGTAGAAAATTACCTGGAAATAAGCATTTAAGCAAATGCTAGTGAACATTTGAGAATTTGGGACTGTTTGGGCAGAGACAAGATTTCTGGAATTGGAAGGGGGAATGTAATGTGCTATAATCAAAGTATGAATAGCACTTCCAGTCAGTGTAAGAAGGTTATTAATATATAAAAGGAAAAAGAGTGGGAGAAAGAAATGAACTATGAACTATTTGAGAAGTTAAAAAAAAAAAAAAAAAGCCAGCAACCACAGAGGAAAACTGGCTCAGCTAAATAAAAAAAAAAATAAAAGAAAACAGCAATCCAGAAGTTATCTGAAACAGAATTTTATGACAAATGTAGAAATGTCAAGAGAAACTGCTTGATTTCAAAATTTTCAAACTCATCCTTTTTGTTTAAGGATCAGTTTTTACTCATCCTCAGACAAAAAGAGCAAAAACACGACTGAATTAACTCTAATGGATCTATGATGACAAATGTTACTTTTTTCAGATGGAAGGATTTGAGATAGGCAATTGAAGGAGTCTCCATTACAAAGGAAAGAACAGAGGTAAGTGTAAAGGAAAAAAAATTGGAGAGGAGAGATCTGTCACCCTTTTTACAAATTGGATGGATATGAGCAAATATTCCAGTCATAAAACTGACAAAATAAAAAGTGAAAAGGTGACACAAAATGGGAATAGGCCGTGGAGCACAGGTTTTGAGAACAAGTGGAGAAATGCCATCAGGAACTGGAGACTTCTTAGCATCAAAATTGTTCAGAATACTTCTAAAGTCCTTCTGGTGGAAGACCACAGGAAGTACTGAATGGACTGTGCTTTGTTTGGTAGGAAGTGATTTATAAGACCACCTTTGAAGTGTTCTTTTTTTTTTTTATGAAAACCCCAAGCAAGAAAAGTATTTAGAACCTATAGTACTGTTGAATAGTAAAAGGATGATGATTGGGTTGCCACATGTGTCCACATTGGAAGAGAGATAGAAGGAATCATAGAAGCCAATCGAGAAAATGAGTGTCCATGGAAGTATCTAGAGAAAGGCATGCAGCAGAAAAAGAATGTCTATGGGAAAAAGAGTAGAGGGACTTTTGACTTCTTGAATGGAATCTAGAGCCCTGAGAGAGGTTTTGGGGGCAATGCCCAGAGGTGGGAACAATATTCCATGGTAGGGTGAATTTTGCAATTTGTACAGAGTGAACAGTTGTTTGGAAGAAAACTAACACCTAGAATGAAAAAGAAAACCCAGTTTTTTAGATGCAGAAGAAGAAATATTTGTAATGTGTTTATGCCAAGAGAAATTATAAGTCAGAGTAATCCCCAATATAGATACAGTCAGATCTCTCTTTAATGAACTTCCATACAGCAAATTTTTCTATTTAGCAAATTTTTTTTGATTTCCCCATGATCATTACATTGAAAATAGTTTCCATATAACGAAGAAAATTTCCATATAATGAACTAATTTTGAGAAACCTGGGTATGCATTGCAACATCAGCTCAATCGAGCTGATATTGTAGAAAGAGAAGTTAATAGCTAAAAGGATTAAGATTTAACCCATTTAGCTTTTAAGGGCTAAAGGGATTCATTCTTAAGAGCACAAATTAAGATTTGATTTTCATTTTTAATAGCACAAAAACACAAATTAAGAGCTAAAACATTCCACAATTTACTGTTGCCCACAAAACCTCTACTGTACTGAGAAGTTACGCTGCTCAACTGCTATCTATGTATCCATGGCCACTTGGGGCTTAAAAAAAAAAAAAAAAAAAACCTTCAAAATTTGGTATCTCTGCCAGTAGTGTATCAACCATTCTGAAAAACCATGTTTTGATTCTCAAACTGTTTGAGGAAATGGGTCCCAGTCAGAAGCATGTGAAATTATGCCTGTATGATTAATATATTGACTATTATATGTACATGAACTTTTTTTTTTTTTTTTTTTTTAAGTGGGTGAAGTTGATTCAAGACCAAAACATGCCGATATCAGGTCCACTAATAAAAGAAAAGGCTATGCAGTATGCATCTATTCTGGGACATAAAACATTTCAAGTCAGTTCTGGTGAGCTGGACACATTTAAGAAGTACCATGGCTTATTTGAAAAAGTCATTTTTGGTGAAAGTGGAGCTGTAATTGAAGAAGACTGCGCCCATTGGAGAGAAACAGTGAAAAAAATTAAAGAGGACTACGAGCCCAAAGACAGGTTTCATCACTGATGAAACAGGTGTATTTTTTTAAATGTTTGCGGAACAAGAGACTGACTTTTAAAAGTGATAAGCATTTAGGTGGCAAAATAGTAAGGAAAGAATTACAGAGAATTGGTCGGTGCAAATATGGCTAGTAATAAAAAACTGAAGCTTTTGGTAATAGGCAAGTGTAAACAAACCCGTGTTTCAAAGGAGTAAGTTGTTAAGGTTGGACTACAACTACAACAAAAAAAGCTTATATGACAAGTGAAATTTTTGAACAGTGGATTTTAAATTTTGATAGAAAGATGACGAAAGAAAATTTAAAAATCGCATTGATTGTCGACAACTGCCCTGCCCATCTTCACTCGGTAATTTCAAAACTTACAGGTGTGAAGCTTGTTTTATTCCATCTGAATACCTCGTATAACCTGCAACCAATGGACCAAAGTTTATCAAGAATTTGAAAATGCACTACCGAAGACACTTACTGTAAAAAAATATACTGAGAATAGAAACCAACCAACCTATAGATTCTGTTGTTATAGATTTGCAGATGTGCATATCACAGTTGGCAAAAGTGTGGAGTCAAGATGTGACGGAAACACCATTTAAGAATTGTTTTGCAAAAGCAGTTTTTTTTTTTTTTTTTTTTTTTATCATCATCATAAGCCATTTTCAATCCATTGCAGGATGAAGGCTTCTCCAGCAACTTTCCAGTTCCTTCTGTTTTGAGCACTGGCCATCCATTTACTACCCACAAACTCATAAATTTCATCTATCCGTCTCTGCCTTTGTCTTCCAGGTTTTGTTTTAGCTCCTCTTGGGTACCATTCTGTTATTTTCTTAGTCCATCTGTCATCATGTCTTCGAGCTTTGTGTCCTGCCCAAGACCATTTTAGATCTTTAGTTTCGATAAGAATGTTCTTTACTTGAGTTTGCTGTTTATCCATGTGTCTGATAACAGTCTGATTCCCAATATAATTTGTTCCATTCTTCGCTGTGTAGTTCTCAGCTTCTTTTCCATTCTTTTGGTGACTGCCCAAGTTTCACTTCCATAAGTCATGGTGGGGAGTATACATTGGTTCATTATTTTACGTTTCAGATAAACTGGGATATTGCTCTTCAGTATGTGACTATATTTCCCGAATTCTATCCATCCAAAATTTATTCTTCTCTTGACTTCCAGCCATTTATCATTATTACAGCTAATAACTTGTCCCAGATAAGAATATGACTCCACCTTTTCAATTACTGTTCCTTCAATCATTATTTCCCTTTCTGTGGTATACATGTTCATCACTACTTTTGTTTTAGCCATATTCATCTTTAGTCCAAAATCCTTACTAACTGTGCATAACTGATTAAGATTTTCCTCTAATTCTTTCGGATCGTGGCTTATGACCACAATATCACCTGCAAATCGTAATTGTTTAGGTACTCTCTGTTCACATTGACTCCTTTCTGCAACCAGTCTAATCTTCTGAAAGCTTCCTCAAGGGCAGCAGTAAACAGCTTTGGAGATATTGTGTCTCCTTGTCGAACTGCTTTCTCGATTTTAAATTTCCTACTGTCTTTGTCTAGTCTAAAAAAAGGAGGTAGCATTCGCATATATTTTCTTCAAAATCATAATATGTGGGGTATCTATGCCTTGTCTTTCCAGTGCCCGAAACATTGCCTTATGCTGTATGAAGTCAAATGCCTTTTCATAATCCACAAATGCCAGGAATAATGGTGTTTTATATTCATTTGCTTTCTCCATTAGCTATGATATTACATGAAGGTGATCCATAGTTGAGAATCCTGTCCTAAAGCCAGCTTGCTCTTTCGGTTGATTCTCAGCAAGTATTCTTTCTAATCTGTTAGTAATGACCCTTGTGAACACCTTGCAGATGTGGGATAACAAGCTAATTGGTCTATAATTTCCAATTTCTGATTTATCTCCTTTCTTATGCAGCAAAACTATGATTGCATTATTCCACTGCTTAGGCATCACACCTTTTCTAATGCACTTTGTGAAGAGCCTTGCCAGTTTTTGTGTTATGTCTCTTCCTCCCAATTTTAACAACTCTACAGTAATTTCATCTTCCCCCAGGGCTTTCTGATTCTTTATTTTCTTCAATGCATGTTCTACCTCACCAGGAAGAATATCGGGTATGTCGTATGTGTTGCTAATTTGCAATCCATCTTCCCCACTGCTGGCGTCATTCCCTTGCTCCTTGTATAATTCTCTATAGTAGTCTTCTACTATTTGAATTATGCCTCTGTGCTATTTTTAAGTACACCATCGCTATTCTTCAGTTTCAGTATCATTTGTCTTTCTGTATTAATGCTGATGGCTGCTAATTTAAGTCCTTTGTTTTCCCTTAATGCTTGTTCTACTTTTCTTGTATTAAATCTTCTTATGTTCTCTCTGAGTCTCTCTCTAATGGCTTTGCATAACTCAGTATATTCAATTTTCTCCTTGTCAGTGTTTTTCTTGCTCTTCATTTGACGCCTTCAGATCATCATAAAAAGTGTTTCAGGACTAATTTTTTCTTCTTTGGATTTCTCTTTCCCTATAGGTTTCTTGGGCTTCATCACTTTCAGAAAATTGTAATATTCCTCGTCGATATCTTGGTGCTGAGCAGCCTGCAGAAACTCAAACCTGTTCTTATGTTCCAGCAGATACTGCTTTTCTCCTCTTCTGTTATTTCAAAGACCTTCGTATTATTTACTTGAGTCAGTTTTTTCCTTTCCTTTCCTAAATCTATATCAAGTGGGCATCTTACCATTCTGCGATCACTTCCAAATATTTACCTTATTCAGGATGGTAACATCATTCACGATATATCTTCTGTTAGTGACGTTGAAATCGATTTCATTAGTTGTTAATCCATTTGTACTCTTCCATGTCCACTTTCTGTTCACCCTTTTCTTGAAAAAAGTGTTCATTACTGACAATCCTTGAGATTCTGCAAATTCCACAAGTCTTTCGCCTCTTTTATTTCTTTCACCAATTCCAAAATTTCCTATAGTTCCCCTTTCTGCGATGTTTTGTCTTTTTCCAACCTTGGCATTGAAGTCCCCCATAATAATAGTGTAGTGGGTTTTCTGCTCATCTAGAAGACTCTCAATTTCGGTGTACATTTCTTCAACCTCTTCATCATCATTGCTCGATGTTGGTGCATAAATCATTATAACCTTAGCCTGTACCTCTTAGAAATCTTGAGTATTAGTCTTGACACCCTTGGTGATGTACTTTTGAATTCCAAAATGTTTTTTAAATCTTTATGGACCAAAAACCCAAACTTCACTCCTTTCACAGTTTCCATTGGTGTACAGCAGATTTCCACTTGATAAACTTATAAGTGATTAATTTCTTCTTCTTGTTTCAGCCAAACCGATAATATTCCAATTCACATTTTCTAATTCCTTTTCCAGCTCTAATATCCTGTCTTCACCGATGAGTGATCTTACGTTGTAACAGGCCAAGTTCAGTTTCCGTGCATAGCAGCCTGGTCTTACCCAGAGATTCTTAGCACCCTCTACTTCCACTCAAATCCTCTCACTGCCGTAAGAGGGGGGAGTGAAAGCTGTTGGGGACTGAGGGCCATTTGTTTTCATGTGCTGTCATACACTGCACGGTGTGGTCTTTTTCTCTTCAGGCTGACCAGGCGTCTTGAAGAGAACAACTCTACATGTTCATTGCCACATAAGTGAGGTAACAGGGCTTACCATCGAGAAGGTGCGCATGAGTGGATTTTAGGAAGGCAGGCCAACCGGACTTCTGATAAATCTTCTGTAATAGAAAGATATTGGATCCATCAGTGTTTTAGACTGAGTGTCTGATAACCCACAGAATGCCTGTTCCCTTCTAACACGAGAGGTATTAGAACCTATAGTACTTGGTACCGTGCTTGGATTGAAGGTTGAGAAGACGAAAGAAGATATTTGTTGACATTGGACTTTAACTTCTGTTGACAAATTTTCAGGAAATATGTATGAAGGAAGGTTGTACCAGAAAACGGCAGTTAAATGAATATACAAGGAAGATGAAAAGTTGGTTCTGTGAGTTTGAAGTTGGACAGTAAATGGATGTTGGCTGGTGGCGGCACCTGTTCGGACTGTTTTAAAAGAGAAAGCGGGAATTATAGAAGCCAATTCGGAAGAACTGGCTTCTATAATGGAAGTGCCCATGGAAGTATCTGTAGAAGAGGCATGCAGCAGAAACAGTATGTCTATGAGACAATGAGTGGAAAGACTCTGTTAGAGATGAATCATTAATTAATCTAACTGCCTTCTTCTGAATGGAATCAAGAAGCCTGAGAGAGGTTTTGGGGGTACCACCCCAGATGTGGGAACAATATTCCATGGCAGGGCGGACTTGCGATTTATACAGAGTGAGCAGCTGTTTGGAAGAAAAGCCACACCGAGAGCGAAAGACAAAACCAAGTTTTTTTAGATGCAGAGGAAGCAATATTTGTAATGTGCTTGTGCCAAGAGAGATCAGAAGTCAGGGTAATCCCCCGAAAAAGATATATCCTTTTGCCTAGAAATCAGAGGGTCACTAAAGATAAGCAGAGGAGCAGAAGAATCCTTTTTGTGAGATATAAGCCAAGGCTGAGTTTTAGAAGGGTTGAAATCAATTAAGTTGTCTTTGCCCCACTGGAGAATTACCTGAAAATCCACATTTTAAGGAATTGATACCAGATTTTCAAGAAGTTGAAGCTGATTGAGCAGGGCAAGGTTTCTTAAAATGGAAAGTGGAATACAATGTGTTATTTCGGCAAAACTATGGATAGGATTTCCAGTCAATGGAAGAAGGTCATTAATATATAAGAGGAAAAGAGTGGGGAAAAGAACTGACCCTTGGGGAACACCGGCATTAGTGGAGAAGTTAGAAGACAGAGAGCCATCTATCACAAACCTCAGTGAGCGATCAGAGCGAAAACAGGATAATCAATTACTAAAAACAGTTGGCAAACCATAAGATAAAAGCTTGTTTAGAAGACCTTTCTGCCAAAGACGATCGAAAGCCTTCGAAATGTCAAGAACAACTGCTTGTGTTTCATCAAACTTTTCCATTGAATTAGTCCATAAATGGGTAACATAAGGCAGAATATCACCAGTGGATCGACACTGACGGAATCCATACTTGTGATCGTTGATCAGACAGAAGGTTTCTAGGTAGTTTAAGAGTTGGCGGTTAATTGATTTCTCCATTACTTTAGAAAGAGTAGAAGTAATTGCAATGGGACGATAACTGGATGGAAGGGATTTGTCACTCTTTCTAGGAACTGGCTGAATATGAGCAAATTTCCAAGCAGAAGGAAAAACACCTTTGGAATAAGAAAGTGAAAAAAGGCAGCAAAGAACAGGAGTAAGTTCAGGAGAACAGGTTTCGAGAACAAGTGGAGAAATACCATCAGGACCTGGAGCTTTCTTAGCATCAATATTCGTCAAAATCCTCCTCACATCCTTTTGACGGAAGACCACAGGAGGCATTGAATTGAACGTGTGGGGAATGGTGGAAGGTGTTTTACCAAGATCATTAATATATGAGTTGGAAGAAAAATGGGATGCTAGCAGGTCAGTTTTATCCTTGGCTGAAGTGACAACAGAACCATCTGGTTTGGACAGAGGTGGGAGCAGAGATGGGCAAAAGTTGTGGCCAACAGCTTTGGGAAGAGACCAGAATGCTCGGCAACCATTAGGGCAAGAAGGAAGTTTTCTACTCTTAGCCCGTTCAAACTCTAGTTTGGACTGATTAATAACTGCTTTACAATTGTTGCGAGCTTTGGTGTAGGCAGAAAATGAAACTGAAGAATTAGAAACAAGCCAATTACGATATGCAACACTCTTCTCTTGAACAGCCTTAGCACATTTATTGGAAAACCAAGGTTTAGATGATGGACGTGATATTAAAGTGGAGGGTGGGATAAAGGATTCCATTCCTGCAAGAATAATTTCACTGACACAATCTGAGCAAACTTTGACATCAGAAATTTTGAAACAGTAATCCGACCAAGGAAAAGAAGAAAAGAAATCTTGAAGGTCATCCCATTTTGCATTCTTGTAAGGCCAAACAGCATGAGGATGGGAACAGGCCTGAGTTAAAGGCTCCATTGGAGAAGAGACAATCACCAAGTTATGATCTGAAGTGCCCAAAGGACCTCTCATTTCGACCGTGTACTTAGAAGGGTTGTTTGTGAGAAAAAGATCAAGTGTATTGGCTGTATGATTAGGATTGTCCAGTATTCTTGTAGGTAAATGAACAATCTGTGCAAGATCATTAGTAATTGCAAAAGCCTCAGCATCTCGACCAGCTGGGTCGGTGTGACTAGAAAAGCCAGCTAGAGGAAGAAAAGGAAGCCAGCTGGAGTTGTGAACATTAAAATCACCAAGGAAAATTACCTCACTCTTAGGAAAGTTGGACTGGAGAAAGTCAAGTTGCAAAGAGAGGTGATTAGTGGAGTTGGGAGAACGGTAGAGACAACAGATGAATTTGACACAATGAGGTAGAGAGATTTTGAGAGAGAAAAGATCAAAGAGAGGAGATTCGAAATTGCCAAGTCTCTGACAGGGAATATCAGTAGGGACATATGCAGAAGTACCACTTTTGAGGCGAAAGGAATCATACAGCGAATAATTTGGGGAACTGAGATGAGCAGTAGTTGAATCAACGGATAACTGAGATTCTGTGAGAAAAAGTACATGGGGTTTAGTAGACTGCAAGAGGAAATGGACATCGTTTAGATTAGAATTGAGACCACATATATTTGTGAAATGAATTAGGAAGTGTTTGGGAGGTTTAGATCTTTTTGCAGATAAGTTTGCTGTATTAGTTTGACAATTCATGGTGTATTCAACAGTAATAAAAAGTGGGTGGGACATGCTGTATGAAGTAATGAAATTTTTGGATACGGCGTACACATGGTAAGAATATACCCAGATCCTTGACATAACGTGGCCTCGACAATGCTCCCTGCATACACAATACTCGGACTCCCTCCAGTCACTATCTGGCAGAGTATAGGTAGCAAGATTATACACTAGCTGATCAGGAAGCCTCCTAGAGAGTTACCAATAGGTTCGGTCCGGCCTGTAAACTAGCGGCCGGCCTGCAAACACCGTTTTAGAGCTGTACCCTCGAAATGTAAGGAATATTGGATCTCATCATGATGTTCATCATAACCTCAAAAGTCATCAATCATACTGCATGATGGAAGAGATAGGGAAGGGTTGACCGGAACTTAGCTCTAGAGAGTAAACATGAGTTCCACAATTTCAAGCCTCCAATAAGCAAAGTGGTGGTATTGCACCGGTTGATGAGAGTCATTTACCACCTAGTACTGCCTGGTAACATAGAGGGATGGCATTCCTCCATGTGGTCTGCGCGCCACACCTCAACCCCTGCGTAAGTTGGTTCACACCTGGGTGGTCACCCACCACGTACTTGTGCATGGAGGTTACACCCAGGATTACTAACAGTCCCACCATCGTGAAGGCGCAAGCAGAGGATTTGGCTGTCACAGACCATCCGGACTTCACCGAAATTGGGTCCACTTGACTTGAGTGTCACCCGAATATCAGTTCCATCAGCGTTTTAGACTCCCAGGTAGCAAGTACAGCTTGTCTGGCCTATCTGAGAGAATGTCTGTGACAACCTCAAAGTTTTGCTAAAATGGCAATTAACAGTGATGAGAAGGATGAACTACTAGAAGATATTATTATTACTAGCCATATAGTGCAAGGAAGTCTGAGACTTATGCTGCACCAGACAAAAAAATATTTCAGAGTTAGAGAGAGAGAGAAGGGAATCACCAAGAAAGAGAGGAATAATGAACCTGGGTACACCAAGTCCATTAGTTGGTTGGCATTCGAGGTGAGCGGACGCGCTTAGACAGCGCTTCCTCAGTTAAGTGGTTTACTTTTGGATAGTGCTTTTAAATATTTGATTTATTTAGATTTTGTTGGATTATTTTGTTATAGGTTTTCCTGTAACTGTTTGATTTTAATAATATTATAGATATAATTTTTTAAAGTTACTTTCATTGATAATGATTTAATTTTATAATGGTAGTTACGAGATCTGCCTTAAACACGTCACAGGGTATCGTGACTCACACAGAAATAGCCGATGCCGATTTACAGTTGAGTAATGATTTAATCCGTTGGGGAACCTGTGGAATGTTTTCCAAGGTCGACCTGGTGACTAATCCTACCTCACCTGGGGATTCTTCTCTTTGTGATCGATGTAAGGAGTGCACCGATCTTAAATTACAATTTGGTGCACTGATGGAACAATTTGAGTCCCTGAAAAAACGAGTGCTTGCCCTAGAGAATAATGCATCTTGGATCTCATCAGGGACTCGAAACTCCAGGAATCTACAAAGTGACGCATACCCGATTCGAGCCTCAAAACAGAAAAACCAAGTGCAAACTACTCTGGTTAAAAAGGACATTGTTTTATTAGGAGACTCCATTGTCAGGGAAACGGGGAATATTTTTTGTAATAAGGATAGGTGGGGCAGAATGCGCTGGTCCCACAGGAACTAGTAGTTGTTGGTGACTCTATTGTCAGGGAAACGGGGAACATGCTTTGTAAAAAGGATAGGTGGAATAGGACCAGGGTATGTCTGCCAGGGGCAAAGATTGATGACGTTGTAGAGCGGATATCATCTTTTAAGGGCACAAAAGGTGATATAGTTGTACACGTTGGCACTAATGATATTAAGAGTAGGAGACCGGCGGAATTACTTAGCAAGTACAGGTCACTGTTGAAAAAAAGCCGTGAATTAGGGTTGAACTTGAAAGTGTCTGCAATTCTGCCCAGACACAATAGGAGGGAGTATATGATGAGAGCCTTGTCGATCAATTCAGCCCTGGAGGGATTGTGCAAGGCTCAAGGGGTAGAATTTTTTTCAGCCTGGACTGTACTTGTTAACAGGAGAGATTGCGTCTACAGGGATGGGATACACTTAAATAGAAAGGGTGCAAGAATTTTTGCTGATGCTGTCGAGGCAGTGTTAGGTGAGTCGGAAAACTGCTAGTTGGGGGGGATACAAGGACTAATAGATTAACAGTAGCCACTGGCAGAGGTGGAAGTGATTCTTGCACTGCTTCTATTCAAATGAGCAGAAGTCTGAAAAACAAGATGCAGGATATTTCAGAGACTGCTGGGAGTCATTGCGGTACAAGTAAACACATGGGTTGGGTTAGGGTAGCTAAGAATAGCAACAGGTGCATGTATACCTGCGTGTACACCAATGCTAGGAGTTTGGTAAATAAATTTGATGAATTTGAGGTATTGCTCAAAACATCAAAGGCAGATATTGTTGGGATAGTACATAGTCATTTCTTATAGTATCATAGTATCCAATTTGATTGGATACTATGATGTAGTCACAAAAGAACTGGATGCAGGGAATAACTTTGATATTATATATTTGGATCTTAGAAAGGCTTTTGATACTGTTGCACATGGAAGACTGCTGCACAAATTAGAGCAGTGTGGCATTGGAGGAAAATTGCTGCTATGGATAAGGGGATGGTTGAGTGGCAGAAGACAGAGAGTGGTAATCAATGGACACTGCTCAACGTGGACTAATGTTATTAGTGGAGTTCCTCAAGGTTCAGTGTTGGGTCCATTGTTGTTTTCGGTGTTTATGAATGATATTGATGATGGGATATCAAGTTTAATGTCTAAGTTTGCAGATGATACAAAGGTTGGCAGGGTCGTTAAGGACACTACTGACGCTATGCTGCTGCAACAGGATCTGGAAAGGTTGAACAGATGGGCTGAGAGGTGGCAAATGAAGTTTAAAATTGACAAATGTAAAGTACTACATATGGGTAACAGTAACCCCAGAGCAATGTATCAACTCTGCGGTACTACACTGACAGTGGTGGAGAATGAAAAGGACCTGGGGGTAATTGTGCAGGCAGATATGAAGTTCTCTGAGCAGTGCAGACGAGCTGCAAGAGTAGCTCATGGTGTCTTGTCAATGATATACAGGAATTTTTCTAGCAGGGATAAGGAGGTGATTATTCCCTTGTATAAGGCAATGGTTAGGCCACATCTTGAGTACTGTATACAGGTCTGGAGGCCTCATTTCAAGATGGATGTAGAGCTGCTGGAACGGGTACAGAGAAGGGTAACAAGATTAGTAAATGGAACAAAGGGTTGCTCTTACGAAGAAAGGCTTAAGTTTTGCAAATTACAGAGTCTGGAGACTAGGCACCGGCGAGGTGATCTGATAGAGGTGTATAAGGCTTTGAATGGTTTGAGCATGCTCAATGCCAATGGGATTCTTCATCTGTCTCAGAATAATCACCTCAGAGGGCATAAATTCAAATTGAGGAAGGACGGATGTCGGATAGATGTGCGGAAATTTGCCTTTGGCCAGCGGGGGGTTGGTTGGTGGAACCGACTTCCATCACTTGTTGTTGAAGTTGATAGCCTAAACAAATTTAAAGCTCAACTGGACAGGTATTTCGAGCGAACGGAGGGGTGAAATGGGAGAGGGTTTTTTTTTTTTTTTTTTTGGCTGATGCTGAATAAGCTTGCTTTCTTGCATCATATGCCTCTGCTAATGCTAATGCTAGAACCAGTGTATGCCTGCCAGGAGCAACTATTGATGATGTCACCAACAGATTGTTAGATTTTAAAGGGGGTAAAGAAAATATTATTATTCATGTGGGGACAAATGATATTAAACGTACACGATCTGACAATTTGTTGGAAAAATACAGGACCATGATGAGGAAATGTCGCGAGCTAGGCCATAATGTCTATGTGTCTGCAATTCTGCCCAGACATGATAGGAGGGATTATATGTTAAGAGCCTTGTGGATTAACTCAAGACTTGAAGAAATCTGTAAGGCTTTAGGGGGTAAATTTCTATCAGCATGGCCCAAACTTGTAGGTAGAAGGAATTTGTTTTGTAGAGACGGGATACACTTAAACAAAGGTGGTGCAAAGTTTTTGCCAGTATTATTAAGGATACCTTTAAAGGTTCAGGGAAACTGCTAGTTAGGGGGGGATGTGGGTAATACTGACAAGCGTTTATCTGCTAATATTGGTCAAAGTAACTCTTGCACATACCTTAAGAGTTCTTATCTGTAACCCCAACTGGACGTATTATCTAGATGTTCGGGGGGGCAGAAACGTTTCACGTGAGCGGGTAGCTAATATCAGGGAAGAGAGCCTAAAAAACTTCAAGGGTTGTGTTAGGGTTGTCAAATATACAAGAACAGTAAATCTTAATTGTTTATACAGTAATGTTAGAAGTGTCGTCAATAAAATGAGTGAATTTGAACTGCTGGTTAAAACGAGTAACGCGGACATAATAGGGCTTACAGAGACGTGGTGCCACCCGGAAATTGGGGATGATGAGTTTCAGTATGGCTTGTAAAATATATTTAGGAAGGATAGGGTAGATAGAAGGGGTGGTGGGGTAATGCTTACAAGAACAGTAAATCTTAATTGTTTATACGGTAATGTTAGAAGTGTCGTCAATAAAATGAGTGAATTCGAACTGCTGGTTAAAACAAGTAATGCGAACATAATAGGGCTTACAGAGACGTGGTGCCACCCGGAAATTGGCAATGATGAGTTTCAGTTCAGTACGGCTTGTATAATATATTTAGGAAGGATAGGGTAGATAGAAGGGGTGGTGGGGTAATGCTTCTTATCAGAAGCAGCCTGAGTGCGACGATAGCTTTCCTGAATTCAGACAGTTCAAATGCTAGTATAGAGTCTGTATGGTGTGAGATAGTTGGAAACAAAGGTATAATGCGAGTAGGAGTAATCTACAGACCAGGCGATTGTGAAGATTATGACAAAAGCCTCTACATGCAAATGGAATGGGCAAGTAAGCGTCAATGCCTTATTATGGGTGATTTCAATTTGCCTCTAATTGATTGGAGTAATTGGGAAGGAAACTCGACATGGGGAACAAAATTTTTAAATCAACTAGATGCCTGTTATTTCTATCAACATGTCAGGGAAAGTACTAGAGAAAAGAATATCCTAGACCTCATCATCACACATGAATGAGATGACATAACAGGGCTGACAGTAGAGGAACTAGTAGCAGGAAGTGATCACGGAGTTCTACGGTGGATGATGACGAGAGAGGTAGCAGAAGTAAAAGGCAAAGGAATGGGTTTTAATTTCAGAAAAGGAAATTGCGATGCCTTAAGGTACTAACATGGCCTCTATTAACTGGGTAGATATCGCGCAGAGAATGAATACAATTGAACTGTGGTACGCTTTTAAAACATTAATCACAGATGCCTTGAATGCGTATATACCATTAAAAAAATACTCCACGAGAAGGGTTCCAAGTTGGATGAATAGTGAAGTTGCCACATTACTTGAGCAGAAAATGGTGGCATGGAAAGGTTACAGAGCAATAAAAAGTACTGAAGCCTATAACATCTACAAGATTATGTGTAATAGAGCCATAGAAAAGGTTCGAGGCAAAGGCAGTTTATGAGAAATCACTAGCAAACAGAGCAAAGAGGGGGGGATAAAGAATTCTTCACATATATAAATGCTAAAAAGAGCAGGACACACCAGATCGGACCACTGCGTAAGGGAAAGGGGATAGTATTAAATACACCAGCTGCCGTTGCAGATGAACTCAACAGTTATTTTGCATCGATATTTACAAATGAAATGCCTTTTGTGGCAATGGGAAATTGTGGGAGCGAAGTTAAAAAATATGTAATTAATGATATTGAAATTTCGCAAGATTATTTAATGAAAAAACTTTCGAGCCAACAGACCAGTAAGGCTCCTGGAGTTGATGGAATATACCCTATAATCTTAAGGGAGGCGGCAAGCGAGTGCATTGAACCATTGAGGCTAATTATGCGAGCATCACTGGACTCTGGGGAGATTCCCTTGGATTGGAAAAGTGCAAATGTATCTCCCATACACAAGGGTGGCTCTAAAAGTGAAGTTGAAAATTATCGACCTGTCAGTCTGAATTCAGTAGGAGGGAACATCATGGAGGCAATGATCAACGGTGGAATTCAGGATCATTTGGATCGAATTGAAATTCTCAAGGATACTCAGCATGGTTTTGTAAAGGGAAAATCATGTTTAACAAATCTGGTTCACTATTTCGAAAGGGTCACTCACGAGCTGGATTTAGGGAATAATTTCGACATTGTTTATTTAGATTTCAGCAAAGCTTTTGACTCATCCCACATCAGCGGTTGCTTTATAAGCTGGAACAGGTTGGAATCACTGGGAAAATGATTAGATGGATAGAAGGATGGCTTCAGGGCAGGAGGCAGAGGGTTGTGATAAATGGCTATTCCTCAGATTGGGTTGATGTAAGAAGTGGGGTTCCCCAAGGATCAGTATTGGGACCACTGTTGTTTTTAATTTTCATAAACGACATTGATGAAGGGATAGAGGGCATGATGTCTAAATTTGCAGATGATGTTAAAATTGGTAGAGTAGTTAATGATCACTGTCAAGCTGAGCTTCTTCAGAGAGACCTAGACAGACTTCAGGAATGATCAGAAAAATGGCAGCTATGCTTTAATCCAACAAAGTGTAAGGTATTACACCTGGGAAACAGTAATCCCAAAATAACTTATTCACTTGGTGGAGTTCAACTAAACCCAGTACTGGAGGAAAGGGACTTGGGTGTTACGATACGGTCAGACATGAAATTCTCTGAGCATTGTAAATAGGTTGCAAGGAAGGCCCATGGTGTCCTATCGATGATCTATTGAACTTTTGCAAGTAGAGATAGGGACGTGATAATCCCATTATATAAGGCTTATGTTAGACCACACTTGGAATACTGTGTTCAAGTATGGAGACCGCATCTAAAGAAAGACATCGAGCTTCTTGAAAGGGTGCAAAGACAGGTAACTCGCCTGGTGAGATCGGCAAAAGGGCGTCCTTATGAAGAAAGACTTCGAATATGTGGGTTGCAGAGTTTGGAAACTAGACACCTTAGAGGAGATTTGATTGAGGTGCTTAAGGCTCTGAGAGGCATCAGTAAAATGAATGAGGACGAAATTTTCAAGATTTTAAATGATGCTAGAACTAGGGGACATAAATTCAAGTTACGGGAGGGGGAAATGTTTAGATTGGACTGCAGCAAGTTTTATTTTAGCCAGCGAGTTATAAATTACTGGAATAAGTTGCCTTCATGGGTGGTAGAGGCCGACAGTTTGGGGAAATTCAAAGGTCATCTGGATAGTACTTTCGGGTAAGGGAAGTGCATAGGATGATAGATTTAAATTCCTTTTTTTTTTTTTTTTTTATTAATTATTATTATTTAGTTATTTATTTTAATTTTTTTTTTGTTTTGTTTTTATCATTGTTTTGTTCGGATTTTTTTTTTTTTGGCTGGTGCAGCATAAGCCATAGGCTTTCTTGCACCATGCGGCCATTACTAATACTAATACTCACAAGATTAGCATTAGCAGAGGCATATGAGAAATCCTGGTGAGAACTCCAAGTGAAAGGTTTGATCAGTGGAAAAATTGTTCTTGACAAATTTTTAGGAGTTGATAATGATGTCATAGTAGCTGAATATCCGAGTGACTCCAATATTTCTGACAGTATCCAAAGAACTAGTGACAATATCAGAAATTACTTGGACGAAAATGAGGGCAATATTAAACCTACCAAACATCAATGTTGGCAGCATTTGAGACTTAGCATCAACACCTTCAATGTGAAGAAAATGTACCAGAAAAATATATGAGTGGTTAACATTTTTATGAATGATGTACAGTGAAATCCAGTGTACAACAAAAAATAACCAAATATTTTACGAAATAATTTTTAAAAGAGTACTAATATATTGTGTTTTATCATGTACATAGTCATTTCTTAATATGTATGTATTAATAAATTAATTGTTTAAAATGTTAGAAAATTTATTCATTCCTACTTGTTTTCCATCTTTTATTATATTTCTGAATTTTGACAGTGTATTGTGCTGAAAAGGTCATATTTCTCTATAATAAAATTTCTGTTTAATGAATTTTTTGAAGTGAACGATCAATTTCGTTATATAGAGGGTCAACTGTATATGATCTTGCCCAGAAATCACAGTGTCATTTAAGATAAGCATTGCAGCAGAAGAATCCTTTTTGTGAGATATAAGAGGACTCGGGACTTAGTTTTAGGAGGAATGACATCAACTAACTTATCTTTGCACCAATGGAGAATTACCTGGAAATCAGCATATAAGGAATTGATAATGGATATTCGAGAATTTGAAGATGTTCATGCAGGGCAAGATTTTTCAAACTGAAAGGTGAAATGCAAAGTGCTCTCATCAGCAAGACTATGGATAGGGTCTCTGGTCGATGGAAGAAGGTCATTAATATACAAGAGGAAAAGAGTGGGAGTGGGAGTGGGGGAGAGAGAGAGAGAGAGAGAGAGAGAAAGAGAGAGAGAGAGAGAGAGAGAGAGAGAGAGAACTAAACCTTGGGAACACTAGCATTAGTGGAGAAGTTAGAAGACTACCATCACCCGCAGTGGACAGTCAGAGGTAAAACCGGATACCCAATTACAAAAAACAATTGGCAAACGATAAGATGGTGTTTATTTAGAAGACCTTTATGCCAAACACAATCCAAATCCTTTAAAAATGTCAAGAGGAACTGCTTAAGTTTCACCAAACTTTTCCGTTGAATTTGTCCAAAGATGGATAACATTCTAGATAGTTTCAGAGTTGGCGGTTAATTAATTTCTGCATTACTTTAGAAAGAGTAGAAGTAAGTGCAATTGAATGATAACCGGATGGGAGGGATTTGTCACCCTTTTTTAGGAACTGGATGGATATGAGCAAATTTCCAAGCAGAAGGGGGAAAACACCTTTGGAATAAGAAAGTGAAAAATGGCAACACATGGCATGAGTAGGTTCAAGAGCACAGATTTTAAGAACACAAGGAGAAATACCATCAGGGCCTGTAGCTTTCTTAGCATTGAGATTCATCAAAATCCTTCTGATGGAAGACCACAGGAGGCATTGAATGGAGTGTACTGAGAATGGTGGGAGGTGTTTTACAAGATCATAAATACACGAGTTGGAAGAAAAATAGGATGCTAGCAGTTCAGCTTTATCTGTGACGTAGCAACAGAACCATCTGATTTAAACAGAGTTGGGAACAGAGAGGGACAAATGTAGCCAATAGCTTTGACAAGAGACCAGAATTCTTGACCATTTGGGCAAGTTTCCTGCTCTTAGCCTGTTTGAAATCTAATTTGGACTGACTAATAACTGCTTCACAATTACTGTGAGCTTTGGTGTATGCAGAAAATAAACCTGGAGATTTGATGAGAGAGAGAGATTAGAAGTCAGCATAATCCCGCAATAGAGATATGAGATCATGTCTAGAAATCTGAGTGTCATCAATGATAAGCATAGGAGCAGACGAATTCTTTTTTAAGAGATATAAGATAGGACTGATTTTAGAAGGATTGAAATTATCTAAGTTATCTTTGCCCCACTTTAAAATTACCTGGAGATCAACATTTAAGGAATTAGTAGCAAACATTCGAGAAGCTGTCTGTGCCAATCAAGATTTCTCAAACTGGCAGGTGGAATGCGATTTGCTATCATCAGCAAAACTATGGACAGGATTTCCTCAATGAAAGAAGGTCATTAATATACAAGAGAAAATGAGTGGAAAAAAGAAGTGAACCTGGGGAACACCTGCATTAGTGGAGAAGTTAGAAGACAGAGAGACTTTATCATCACCTACAGTGAGCAGTCGGAGAGAGAACTGGTAACCAATTACAAAAAAACAGTTATTAAGAAGACCTTTGTGCAAAACAAAATCAAAATCATTTGAAATGTTAAGAGCAACTGCCTGAGTATCACCAAACTTTTCTATTAAATTTGTCTCCAAATGTGTAACAGAAGCCAGTATATCGCAAGTGCATTGACGTGGATGGACTCTTTACTCTGATCATTAATCAGATGGAAGGTTTCTACACAGTTTAGGTGTTGGTGGTTATTGTATTTCTCTATTAATTTAAAATGAGTAGAAGTAAGTGCAATGGGATGATAATTGGATAGGAGGGATTTGTCACCTTTTTTTTAGGAATTGGCTGGGATATGAGGAAATTTCCACACAGAAAAGCACCAGTGGAATAAGAAAGACTAAAAATGTGAAATAGAACAGGATTAAGCTCAGAGCACAGGTTTTGAGAACATGTAGCTAGTGAAGAAATACCAACAGGACTCTGTGCATTCTTGGCACCAAGACTATTCAAAATTATTCCTTTTGATGGAAAAACCATATGAGGAGGCACTGAATGGTGTGTACTGGAAATTCCTCAATGCCATGCCTCATGCTATGGGAATGGCATGAGATGATTTAAAAGATTTAAAACAGTAATCCAACCAAGGAAAAGAAAAGAAATCTCACATATCATTTTGCATTCTTGTAATGGCAAGCAACATGAGGAGAATGGCCAAGAGAGAAAGGCTCCACTGGAGAAGAAACCATCACTAAGTTATGATCTGAGGTGCCTACCATTTACTCACCAACCATTTACTTAGAATGATTGTTTGTGGGAAAAAGATAAATAATGTTGGCTGTGTGGTTAAGATTGTCTAGTATTCTGGTAGGTAAATGAGCAATCTATGAAAGGTCATTAGTAATTGGAAAAGCTTCAGCATGTCAACCAGCTAGTTCTGCGTGACTAGAAAATGGAAGTCAGTTGGAGTCGTGAATGTTAAAATCACCAAGGAAATTTACCTCACTGTTAAGAAAGTTGGACTGGAGAAAGCCAATTTTCAAAGAAAGGAAGTCAAAGAGTTCCAAATTATTGATGGAGTTGGGAGAAAGACAGGGGCAACAGCTGAATTTGACAGAATGGGGTAGAGAGATTTTAAGCTAAGAGAGGTTTTTTTAAAAATAGCAAGGGTGTCAGGTGTGTGGCGTTCTAGTTCATAAATGAAAAGGTTGCATAACATCAGCAGTAATAGCAAAATTCTGAGCATTTCTATTAGCTGTGTGTGTGTGTGTGGCGTGAGTGCGTGTGCATGTGGTGTGCGTGTGTGTGTGTGTGTGCATGCGCACACAAAGAGCCAGCTGGAGTTATAGACATTATCCTCCCTGGTGGTGACTTAAAATTCATTGGATGTGGGAAATGTTTCTTTTTTTTGTTTTGAAAAAATGCAACGTTCAAATTTTATGGCATATGTAATAGTAAGAAAATAAAAATGAAAAAAAAGCTAATGAAATGATTCGATTGTTTTGCTACTTCCGGGAATAATAGCCACTTATAAATACTTTAACCCAGAAGTAACCTTGGGATCTATAAAATGTTGAGCACTGTACTGAGCATGAATCTATTTTAGAATATACAAAATAGAAACAAATAAATTGTATAATTTTCTGGGCATACCAAAAAAGGATTATATCACCAATTACTTTACTGTTATGAAACTTTTTTTTCACTTTTTTTCACTTTACTGTTATGAAAGGTGGAATGGACAAAGTCAAGTTTCAGAGAAAGAAAGTCAAACACTTTCTTTCTTTGAGAATGATAAATGCGACAGATCAATTTGACAGAAAATGAGCAATAAAGAGATTTTAATCCAGAGATGAGCAAGACATAACTGAAAAGCCCTTTAAAAATTCCTCCAGTCTCTGATGGTATTCAAACCAGACCTCTCCAAATGAGTGTCAAGTAGTGAAAACAATATATTGGCCTAGAGGACATTTCAATAAATAGTAGTACTGGAACATTATTCGATCAGAGGACAATACTTTTAGAACATGTGCATTACAAGAATATCATAACCAGCTTAAATAATTCAGAAAGATATAACATATACCACAAAAGCAATTCCAAAAAATTAACAATGGGGTAACAAAACAACATGGTAGCACATAAATAATCCACTTTTTTTAAGTTACTTTTTAACAAATCAGGTATATACAGATGAGGAAAAAATAAATAAAAATAAAAAGTTCTACATTCAGTTATAAGTATCTTTGTCACATTAAACTTTGTGTATTTGTCAGGTATAAAAGCATTCAAAGTTAATATCTGATAATCTAAACATTTGTTTTAACTTTTCTTAGTATTAATTGAAATCTTCATGGGGCAAAACTTTTGGGCTAGCCTGTATATTAACACATATCACATATGTTAAATTATGCTGCACAATAAAAATATATTCAAAAAAGAGGAAAATTCTTTTTTAATGGTTACAAATTAAGCTATGCTATCATATTAAATCAATTATAAATGGTATTTTAAGTAATCTACAATTATCGAATTGGTTACAGAAAGTTCTTGATGCTGTCACAGGCATTCTCTCAGGTATGACAAACAAGGCTTGCTACCTGGGAGTCTAAAATACTGACGGAACTAACATTCAGGTTTTTTATTTTTTTTTTTTTATGAAAACCCCAAACACGAAAGGTATCAAAACCTATAGTACTTAGTACCGTGCATGGGTTGAAGGAGAAGTATGGGGGAGGGGGATGGCAGAAACTTTGCTCTAGAGACTAAACATGGATTTCACCACTTCAAGCCTCCAATAAGCAAAGTGGTGGTATTTCACCGGTTGATGAAAGTCATCTACCACCTACAACTTGGTCCAAGATGACCAAATTTCACAGTAAGAGCCACCTTTTGTTCCCTTCACCAATCTCGTTACATTTCTCTGCACCCGATCCAGCACATTAACATTCTTCTAAAATAAGGCAACCAGACCTGTAAACAGTACTCAAGATGCAGCCTAACCATGGCATTAGTACAAAGAGATAATCACCTCCTCATCCCTGCTAGCAAAGTTCCTGTATAACTTTGACAAAACCTGATGAACTATGCGGCAACTTGTCTGTATTGTTCAGAGAACTTCATATTGGATGATTGTTTTCTACACCAGCATGTTCGTGAGGCAACAAGAGGGAGCAATACTCTTGATCTGATTATCAGTAGTGACTCTTCATGCATTAAGAACCTGCAGATAAATGAACCACTAGGTGGCAGTGATCACAGTGTGTTGAAGTGGGATTTACTCAAGGAGGTAACTACCATCAGAGGTAAAGGGAAGGGTTTTTGTTTTCGTAAAGGCGACTATGATGGTCTGAGACAGTATTTAAATTCTATACAGTGGGACCAACTGATGATGTTACCAACAGCAAACTCAAAATGGGAAGCATTCAAGGAACTAATCTTGGAGGCTACCAGGCTTTACATACCAACTAAGAAATATTGTTCAAGGTTTAGGCCTAAATGGTTGTCAGATGAACTAATGAGACATGTGGCAGAGAAGAAAAATGCATGGGATACATATAAATTAATGGGTGACATGGAAGCCTATGATAGATATAAGTTGGTCTGTAACCAAGTCACAAAGGAGATTAGGCAGGCAAAGGCAGACTACGAAAAATCCTTGGCAAAGGATGCAAAGAAAAACAGAAAAGAGTTCTTTACATACTTGAACTCGAGAAGGAAAGGGATGAATCAGATTGGTCCACTGGATATTGATGGTTCAACAGTTGAGGATCCTGCTCAGGTGGCTAACAATCTAAACGAGTATTTTGCATCTACATTCACGCATGAGGAGTTATTCAGGAAGGAGAATGATGTAGGTAAAGTAAACATTGGCAGTGAGCTGGATGATTTTGTAATAACTGAGAGGAAAGTGGAGGAGAGATTGTTGAGGATAAACATAAAAAAGGCACCTGGGGTGGATGGGATCTATCCAGTTATATTAAAGGAGGCAGCAAAGGAAGTATGCAAACCCCTAGCCATAATTATGAGAGCTTCTTTGGACTCAGGGGAGGTACCCATAGACTGGAGATGTGCAAATGTAACCCCAATTCACAAAGGAGGATCAAAGGCTGACACAAGTAATTATAGACCTATTAGTTTAACTTCTGTTCCAGGTAAATTAATGGAGGCACTGGTTAAAGAAGCACTGCAGGATCATCTAGACAAGAATTCAGTTATAGCTCAGACGCAGCATGGTTTTGTTAAGGCAGGTCTTGCCTGACCAATTTGATTGGATACTATGATGTAGTCACAAAAGAACTGGATGCAGGGAATAACTTTGATATTATATATTTGGATCTTAGAAAGGCTTTTGATACTGTTGCACATGGAAGACTGCTGCACAAATTGGAGCAGTGTGGCATTGGAGGCAAATTGCTGCTATGGATAAGGGGATGGTTGAGTGGCAGAAGACAGAGAGTGGTAATCAATGGACACTGCTCAACGTGGACTAATGTTATTAGTGGAGTTCCTCAAGGTTCAGTGTTGGGTCCGTTGTTGTTTTCGGTGTTTATGAATGATATTGATGATGGGATATCAAGTTTAATGTCCAAGTTTGCAGATGATACAAAGGTTGGCAGGGTCGTCAAGGACACTACTGACGCTATGCTGCTGCAACAGGATCTGGAAAGGTTGAACAGATGGGCTGAGAGGTGGCAAATGAAGTTTAACATTGACAAATGTAAAGTACTGCATATGGGAAACAGTAACCCCAGAGCAACGTATCAACTCTGCGGTACCACACTGACAGTGGTGGAGAATGAAAAGGACCTGGGGGTAATTGTGCAGGGAGATATGAAGTTCTCTGAGCAGTGCAGACGAGCTGCAAGAGTAGCTCATGGTGTCTTGTCAATGATATACAGGAATTTTTCTAGCAGGGATAAGGAGGTGATTATTCCCTTGTATAAGGCAATGGTTAGGCCACATCTTGAGTACTGTATACAGGTCTGGAGGCCTCATTTCAAGAAGGATGTAGAGCTGCTGGAACGGGTACAGAGAAGGGCAACAAGATTAGTAAATGGAACAAAGGGTTGCTCTTACGAAGAAAGGCTTAAGTTTTGCAAATTACAGAGTCTGGAGACTAGGCACCGGCGAGGTGATCTGATAGAGGTGTATAAGGCCTTGAATGGTTTGAGCATGCTCAATGCCAATGGGATTCTTCATCTTTCTCAGAATAATCACCTCAGAGGGCATAAATTCAAATTGAGGAAGGACGGATGTCGGATAGATGTGCGGAAATTTGCCTTTGGCCAGCGGGTGGTTGGTTGGTGGAACCGACTTCCATCACTTGTTGTTGAAGTTGATAGCCTAAACAAATTTAAAGCTCAACTGGACAGGTATTTCGAACGAACGGAGGGGTGAAATGGGAGAGGGTTTTTTTTTTTTTTTTTTTGGGCTGATGCTGAATAAGCTTGCTTTCTTGCATTGTATGCCTCTACTAATGCTAATGCTAATATCTGACTGAAAAATTAACCCCAGCTCTTTTTCATTTTCCACTACGCTGAGTGTAATACCACTTGGTATGTTAATGGAATTACTGCTACCTACATGCAGTATCTCGCATTTGTCAAACTTCAAATGCTAAACTTAAGTGTTAGACTTCAACTGTCATTTATGAATCCATCAGCCTAATTTATCTAGATGTTGTTGCAGTAGCTTGAATACTATCATTAACCACTCTACCAACCTTTGTATAGTCTGCAAACTTAAACATTAAGTTATACTTGATATACCTTCATCGATATCATTAAAAAAAATTTAAAACAAGATTGGGGCCAGCACCAAACCCTGGGACACTCCACTAATAAAATTAGTCCATGAAGAGTAGTCTCATTGATAACCACTTTCTGTCATCTCCCACTCAACCATCCCTTCATCCATAGCAGTAACTTGCCCTTAATGCCACATTTCCACAGATTGTACAGCAGTCTTTTTTGTGCAACAGTATTGCTCAAATTCTGATATATAATATCAAAATATATTTTGCATCCAGTTCCTCTGTTACTGAATCACAGTATCCAATCAGATTGGTCAGGCAAGACCACCTTTTAACAGATACATGGTGTAACTGCAGTATAATCGCATTCCTGAAAATAACTATTATTTTCCCTGGAATAGACATTAAGGTAACAGGTTTGTCATGTCACCTTTTGATCCCTCTTTGGAATCGGGGATACATATGTTCAGTCCATCGGGACCTCACCTGAATCCAAGAATGATTTCATAATTATGGCTAAGGATTTGCTTACTTCCCTTGCTGCCTCCCTTAATATAACTAGATAGATCCCATCCACTCAGGTGTCTTTCTTATGTTTAACTTTAATAATGTTTCCCCCAATTTCCTCTCAGTTATCACAAAACAATTTAGCACCCTATTGGAATTGATAAATGTTTGGCATCCCCTTGCCTATGGGATTCCTTGTATGCAAATGCAGATGCAAAATACCTCTTCAGATCAAAAGCACTGGGCTTGAGTAGTCCATCTTTACAAATGCATTCTTTTTAACCACAGAAAGTAGTCAAGTTGGTTCAAAAAAATGCATCTCTAGTGCAGCAGGTAGCACCAACTCTATCTGCTACTCTCTCCAAGTCATTTTACACAGAATGTTCAATTTATGTGTGTGCATGAAATCCTTCCTTCTTTAAAATACCAATCTGCCGAAATCATAACATTTCAGCTTTAATATACAGTAATCCTACCACCATTTACTTGTTTATTGCCGACCGGGCTAGCCAGGTGGGTAAAATGCCTGCCTGGCAACTCAAAGGTCGCGGGTTCGATTCCCGCCTCGGCCTTGGATCAAAGCACTGCAAAAACCTTGGGAGGTGCATTATGGCCACAGAAGCCTATGCGCCAACAACTACCAAAAAAAAAAAAAAACTTGTTTATTTTATTTTATTTTTTTTAATTTTATTCTTTTTTAATATATTAGCATTTTTCTGCAGTTGTGCTACTATTTGGCCTTTTATACTTTAAGGAGCCCCATAAACTTTTCAATAAATTTTGTTCCACAGTCGTGGAGAGTAGTGTTTGTTCATTCAAATCATCTAGTATTGTGCTATCTGTGTGAAAAATTTCCCTTCCACTCGTTCATAATGTTTAAAAAAATGAATAACAATTAAAATTAGCTGTTTTTAATTTTACTGTAGAGGTTAATTATGAGGGCATCACTGGACTTGTGAGAGTTTCCTTTGGATTGGAGAACTGTGAACTTATTGCCAATACAAAACAGAAGTTCTAAGCGTGAAGTCTGTACTACAGATCACAGTATGGCTAAACCTTAAAAACCTTAAGTTTTTTAAGGTTTACATCAGATTTTAAGAAGTTTTCTTGCCGATGAGTTGTTGGTTACTGGAACAAGTTGTCTCCACAGGTAGTTGTGGCTACCAGTTTGAAAAAATTCAAAAGGTCAACTAGATAGTTTCCACAAGAACCCATAATTTGTATTTCTTTATCTAATTTTTACTTTTTTTTTTTTGGGCCTGTGCAGCAAAAGACTATGGCTTTCAGAATCATATGGCTAATACTAACACTAACTCATTAAGACTGTTTTTGCCATGTAGCATAGAACAGAATAATCTTGAAATATGCAGTTACTTATAAAAACATTTGCATTACCACTGCTTTTCCCAAACAGCATATGAAAAATGGTGACGTATCAAATGGGGCATATGTGCTATGTATTCTGTATCACTTACTTGTTTACACTTAGGTGAAACAAGTAAGTCTCTTATTTGTTTCACCTAAGTTCATCTTTAGAATACTAGAAATTTTAATGAACCTGTTACACGCAGTAGCAAGTCTTATTTCTCTCCATAAAATGATTGAAATTATCCTTAAACTGTATTGGGCATCACAGCTCTGGTTCATACTATCTAATTGCAAGTTTCAGAATGAATGACCACTTTTGTTTCTGTCACAGTAAACAGGAATATGCAAGATTTCTAGCCACCTGTTGATAAATTAACAAACTCTATCACTAGAAAAGCAATTAATTTCATACAAATTAATTCTGTACCTGTTCTTGATTTCTGCCACATACTTTTTAAAATTATACAGCCCTTATGTATTACCTTATCCTAATGATAAAAACTAATAAGTACTTACTTGCATAGTCATTCAGGGCATATAATACTGTTATCACATTATCCAGGCAAGGCCAATGCTTGGGATTACATTTCAAACCCTAATTATATTAAAAAAGTAAAAAAAAAAAAAAAAATTTCAAACACTAATTATATAAAATAAATAACATATTATTATATATAGTTTTTATTTTAATAAACATATGTTGTTGTTGTTGTGGTGGTGGGGGGGTTTCATGGGGCATAAGCTACTTTGGCTATAATGCACCTATTCATTTATAATAAAAAGGAAATGAGAAAGTATCGTACAGTCTGAAAAGTCCTTAATCAGAAAAGATTAAAAATTCCAGTTTATTTGAGAAAGCAGAAAATTTCAGAAATATTGGCCTTGTCACCAATCAAATTCTCTAGGGTTATTGGTAGTTGAAGGATAACCAGTGGTTGTAGGTTCAAATTCTGTCTTGTTTATAATAGGGGCAGTCAATGAGAATGTGTTTAACAGTCATATTTATACAGCAATGTGGACACTGTGGTGGATCATCCTGTGAGTAAATGAAGGTGTGTCAGGTGAGTATAACCCATTCTTGCTCTTGAAGGGATTACTTCTTGTCTTGATGTCTGGACAATGGAGAGCCAGAGTTTCAGAATCTGTTTAATCTGAAAGAGTTTATTATTAGTTTGGGAATGCCATAGTGCTGTCCATTCTGATAGGCATGCAGAATAAATCATTAGTGCATAGTCTGATGCTGGAACAGGGATATTGGTTAAATTTAAGCTGGTTGGATTTTTTGTAGCTTTATCAGCCAGTTCATTGCCCAAAATACTAGAATGTGCTGGTATCCAACACAAGTTGGTGACTAGTTGGTGGCTTTCCTCAATTTGCAGTAATAATCTTCTAATTTCATTTATAACAGTGTGAAATTTCTCTGAGAAATTACACAATGCCTTGATTGAGCTGAGGGAATCAGTGTAAATTACAGATTTTAAAGACCAGTCAAGAGAGAGATTTTGTAAACCTAGTTTAATTGCAAATAATTCAGCTGAAAAGATATTGAATTCAGATGGAAAGGCTGCTGATACAATTGTAAACACTGCAGCTGCTCCAACTTTTGAATTGGATTTAGAGCCAACTGTGTATATTGGTAAAAAATTAATATATCTTTGAGTGTGAACTGCATGAACTTGTCTGATATTTGATGCTTGCAAAATATTCTTTCCCCACTGACAGAGGTAAGTGTCACAGGTCGGTATAGGAGGTGGAACCCATGGTGTTTGAGTACAAGTTGCTACCTGTTGTACGGAATCGATGGAAACATTCCAAACCTGCATTAGTTCAAGAAGGCGATGACCAGCTGGTTTTACTATGCTAGGTTTATTGCTGTACAGATTTTCAAATGGTGGATTGAAAAGGTATGACTGTATGGGATGTGAGGCACAACTTTGTATCTTGACAGAATACTTCAGCAATAGCGATTTTCTATGTAAAGATAGTGGCGGCTCGTGAACATCAATGTAAAGGCTATGTGCTGGCGATGTTCTGATTGTACCAAGTGCAATCCTCAGTGCACTGTGTTGAACTGGATCAAGCCAGTGTAATGTGCTCTTTCTAGCAGAGTAATAAATGGGAGCTCCGTAATCAAGATGGGATCTGATTAATGATGTATAATCGAAGATGGGAGGTACAATCTGCACCCGATGTTTGAGCAGATAAAGCTCTGAGTATGTTCATCTTTTTTTTTTTTTTTTTTTTTTTTTAGGCAGTACATACTTTTTTAATGTGCTCTAAGAAATTTAGCTTGTTGTCCATGATATTAATCCTAGAAATCTGATGTTACCAGTGACTGGGATGGAGATATTAGAGATGTGAAGTTCAGGATCCAGATGAAATTTGCACTGTCTACAAAAATGGATTGCAACTGTTTTCTGCTGTGAAAGCCTATAGCCAGGTCCACCGCTGTATTTTATTTAGTGATATCTGAAGCTGATCATGTTTTGGGAATGACAGGAGATGGAAAGGTCATCTGCATAAAGGTAAGTCTCTACAGTATTCGGAAGTTGTTTAGTGATAGAATCTATTCTAAGAGCGAAAAGAGTGGCACTCAGTACTGATCCCTATGGAACACCTTCTTCCTGAATGAAAGTTGCAGAAAGGGCATGTTGGTATCAAACTTGAAATGATCTAGAATGTAGAAAATTCTTTACAAATATAGGAAAGTTGCCCAGAAGATCAAGAGAGTAAAGACCTTTTAGAATGCCATGCCACCAGGTGGTATCAAAGGCCTTCTCTATATCTATGGAAACCATTACTAGATGTTCATGTTTAACAAAGGCATTACAAATGGCAAATTCAGCCTTAACCATAAGGTCCAAGCATGACTTTTTTTGGCAAAAACCATACTGACTATTGCTCATTAACCATTCTGACTCAATAATGATTGATTTGATTTGATTTGGTAGTTGTTGGCGCATCGGCTTCTGTGGCCATATTGCACCTCCCAAGGTTTTTGCAGTACTTTGATCCAAGCCCGAGGCGGGAATCGAACCCGCGACCTTTGGGTTGCCGGGCAGGTACTTTACCCACTCGGCTAACCCGGTCGGCTCTGACTCAATAATCCAGACAAGTATACAGTAGACAATTTTTTCTAGGATTTTGCTGAGGCAGCTTGAGAGGGATATTGTTCTATAGCTATGGGGATTGGTTGGATCTTTTCCAGGTTTTAGGAATGCCAAAACAGTAGAATGATGTCAAGAAGCTGGATAAACATTTTCTAGAAAAATACAGTTGTAAAAGACCAGGAGACGCAAATATTTGTCATCAAGATGTTATAGCACGACATAAGAGATTCCATCTGGTCCGGTAGCACCATTGTGGCATGTTCCAATGGCTTGTAAGAGTTCTGAATATTTCAGAGGTTTGTTATAAGACTATTTGGTTTTTTTTTTTTTTTTTTAGGAGCATTAGCAACTAAGGCCATATTGCTTCGGGGATATGTGGTGGTCACGGGCTCGAACCCCAGTCTAATTAAGAAACGTGTGCTACACACTGCTGCTCCTGCCCACCTGGTTACGGAGGCGCCTGTTATAAGGCAGAAGGAGGGCAGTTTGGAAGTTAATAGAATACTATTCTGCAGTGTTTAATTCTTTGGAATGATGGAGTATAAGCTGATACCACTGAGATTTCAGCAAATGTGTTGCCCAAAGCATTTGCAATATCTAAAGGACTATATAAATCTCGCCCATTACAGGACAGGATTGGAGAATGTACGGTAGGAAACTTAGCATATTATTTTGGTGTCAGTGTTTTTTTAATGTTTGATGCAAAACGGGTCCAGGACTGTTTCTTGGCTTGCCTTTGTATAAAACATGCTTTTGCTTTTAATTTCTTAAAATTGATGAGATTGGGTGTGGTTGCACATTGCCGAAATAAATTCCAAGCTTTATTTTTGGCTTTCTTTGCTCTGTTGCAATCCTCATTCCACCAGTAGTTATAATGCTTTCAGCCTGCAGGATTTGATAGCGGGATTATGTGCGTTTAGCCACATTTAGAAGATGTGACGTGATGTAATTTGTCACATTATCAATAGGCTGGAGGCAGATTTTTTCCTCATCTATGGCGATTGATGACTGAAATTTTGCCCAATTTTCACGGACAAATTTCCATTTCCTGCAGGGTTGAGTTGAAGGAGTCAGTGCTATCAAAAAGTTGCATACTATTGGAAAGTGGTCACTGCCCATGGGATCATTTATTACATACCACTCTATGGTTGGGACAAGTACTGGAGAACAAATTGAGATCTATTGCCAAGGTTTGTCCAGTTGGGAGCTGTATGTGCGTGGATGCACCAGTGTTGAGTATGGTGAGATTTAGTGCCTCTAAAAAGCTTTCAAAGAGTCGACCCAGACTATCTAATTTAGTAGTGCCCTATAAGGGGTGGTGCCCATTAAAGTCCCTTAATATACAGAGAGGTGGAGGTATCTGTATGAAGAGGTCTTCAAGGTCTTTTATAAAGAGTATGTATGGTTTAGCGGTAGGTAGAGGGAGACAAGTGTTATACGAATAGCAATAGCTTATATTTCCGTTTGAAGTGGGATATGTTTAGTTGGGATCTTTGACTTTACTAGGATTTCGATCTCTTCAATAAAGGCAATAGTCCTTTATCGAAGGAGAAATTTGCAAGGTTAGGTAAATTTCCTGAAGACAAAGGGCAACTGGAGAATAACTCCTAATTAGATCTTGGATATCGTCTGTGTTGTAACGAAAGCCTCTGCAGTTCTATTAAAAAATACAAGGGATTATTAGGCATTATTTGTGTTTAGTTGATGGAGCTGATTCTGACTGCTTTTTGAAGGTGATTGCTTTATAACGTTCCGATTTTGGTTTGTCTTTTTTTGGGAAAACTGGCCGACTAGTGTCAATTTCTTCTTCTTGAGCATAGATTTATAAAATAGGATCTTCCTGTATAGATGTGTCATCTATGTCCGTGGTTGTGTCCTGAATATTTTTGGTAGCATTTGAATTTGTAATACTGGATGGGGTAGCAATTACTGGAAGAGGCGGTGCTACTGGAATTGTCTATTATTTGCTTGGTAGTATTATTTTAGGAATATTATTTGCTTGGTCTGAGGTCTTAAATTGTTGCTTGCATACACTTGGTTGTAGCTCAGCGAGCACATTTCTAGCCCAATCAGAAATTGATTTAGTAGTGGGAACTGTGACATCAGGTTTGAACGGAGACTGTTTGAAATATTGAGACTGTTGGGTAATATTTTGGTTTATAGTTGGTGCAACTAATTTTCTCACTTCCTGATAATTGACTTTGTTCTCAATCTTGTATTTTACTATTTTTTTTCTTCGCTTTCCATTTTTCATGTGTCTTGGAATATGCAGGATGGTCAACCTTGCAATTTGGACAGGTCATTTTTGTAGATATACAGTCACTTTGTGTGTAGTTTGAGGATCCACAGTTGGTTCAAACAGGAATTCCTCTACATACATTTTGAGAATGGCCATACTTTGGGCATTTATAGCATCTTAAAGGGTTGGGAATGTAGGGGCGAATGCAGCAAAATAAATAACCCGCTTTTACAGCAGTAGTTAAGTTGGGCGTAATGAAGGTAAGAATAATATTTCTGGTAGGTGTCAGTTGATTATCTTGTTTAATCATTATTCTTTTTGCTTCAATTACATTCTGTCCCTGCAGTTCTTGGGTAATTTCTTCCTCGGTGACATTTAATAAATCCCAACTCGATATGACACCCTTAGATGAATTTAGGGTTGCATGAAGAGATATTTTAACATGAATGCCAGCAAAGCTTGTTAATTGTTAGCTCACAGAATGTCTTTGGTTCATGGTTTCTATTAGTAAGTCTCCTGATTGCAGTCTCTTCACCATCTTGGGAGATCCTGTAATACCCTCCAGATGTTTCTGTATCACAATGGGAGCCAATTTACTAATAGGTTGATTACTAAGAGAGTGGAAGATTAAGAAAGATGGGCTGGGTTGCTCCATCCGATCAGTCTTCTGTCTTTTTAGATTGTCATTTTCCATGTCTACATGGTCTGTATTTGTCATGTTCGCTCCTTTTAGCCCTTGGCAAGAGGACTTATGTGCCAAGGTTTCTGGCCCCGCCAAGGGGAGGAAGGAGCAATGCAGCTTGGAGGCCAAGCAGTTTAAGTGCTAGTCGGTTAGTGGAAATAGAAATATATGGATAAATAAAGGTGAGTTTCCTTTCTGTGTTCTAACTGGCTTTTAAGTATACAATGGTTTTAAAAATAAGATTGTTAAGAGAAACATACAAACTTATAAATAACTATAGTCGCTTTTGATGAGCACTCTATAGATCACAGTAAAATCGCTTGACCTCGAATTTGCTTAGCACCAGGGGCCTTAATAAACATAAATTCCATTCATAAGAAATAACCTGAGTCACATTTCTGAATGGGAAAAAAATAATAATAATAAAATTTAAATAATTATTCATATATCTACCAACTGTAACCCGAAGAAACAAGAGCAGAGTTATTAGTATGGCAAACCTCAGACTTGAAAATGTCAGTTGGCATTTCAACTATTGTGATATTAATGAGCACTGCTCTTTGAGGACTAATGTTATTAGGGGAGTCCCCTAGGGTTCAGTGCAGGGCCCATTGTTCTGGAATGGTCTGTAAATCTCATTTTAAGAAGGATGTATATCTGCAGGAATGGGTGCAGAGAACGGTAGTGAGAGAGTGTGAAGAGACAAAAGAGTGGTCTTACCAAGAAGGCTTTAATTTTTCAAGTTGCAACATCTGGAGACTCGGCTCCTGTGAGGTTTAAGGCTTTAAATGGATTGAGCACACTCAATGCTGATGGCATTCTTCCTCTTCATCAGACTAAACACGTTATGCCTCAACACATTTGGGTCAAAGAAGTAAAAGACTATTTGTTAAAATGCAGGATATTAAGATAGCATGAAAGGTTACTATTGAAATATGCAATGCTCTTCAAATAGTTTCGGAGCAGCTTTATTTAGACATTGCATAACAAAAATAAATTTACAGACACTTGAGACACTCATTATATATGTCGAATTATCTGCTGTTAAAAGATTGGCAGATTCACAGTTTTGCGATGTTCTCAAACAGGTAAAGTCTATATCTGAACAAAGTATTTGCACTAGCATTAGGTGAGGCATATGCTGCAAGAAAGCAAGTTTATGCAGCATCATCTACAAAAAAAAAGTTGGAATTTAGGGAGTACAATGTCTACAGAAAGGATGGACAGGATAGGAAGGGAGGAGGGGTTATGCTATTAGTTAAGAAATACATAAAATCCAAAGAAGTGAAGCCAGTCGACATTGCTGGACAGTGCAGTGTCGAGTCAGTTTGGTGTGACATAAGCATTGGGAGATCAAAATTGAGAGTAGGAGTGTGCTATAGGCCTAATGACTCTGATGAGTATAATAAGAAACTGCACAGGGAAATAGAGTGAGCCAGTAAATCAGAGAGTTATAATGGGGGATTTTAATTTCCCAGATATTGACTGGAATTTGGGGGTTGGTCACTCACACACTAGCAAGGCTTTTGTGGATTTATTCGATGATTGTTTTCTACATCAGCATGTTCGGGAGGCAACTAGAGGGAGTAGTACTCTTGATTTGATTATCAGTAGTGATTCTTCATGCATTAAGAATCTGCAGGTAAATGAACCACTAGGTGGCAGTGATCACAGTGTGCTGAAGTGGGATTTACTCAAAGAGGTAACTACCATTAGGGGTAAAGGGAAGGGTTATTGCTTTCGTAAAGGCGACTACGATGGACTGAGACAGTATTTAAATTCTAGCCCCGCAGCATTTGTACCAACAGCAAATTCAAAATGGGAAGTACAAAGGGTACTAGGAAAGTTTTGCAATATGACGCAACAATGAATCACAGGAAGCTGCTTGTTGCTGCATGTTGAGACATGTTCATACGTGCATAGTAGCCGCCGCGCCAAGTCGATGGGCTCAGTTATTCATTAGTAGTGAGAGTGTAAAGTGCTTGCGATGGCATCGTGGTCACGAAATGAGATAAGGACAGTTTTGCAATATAATTTCGTGCGTGGTTTAACCATAGACCAGTGCTTAGAAGAAATGACTCTTGCGCTAGATGATGATTGTCCACATCGTACAATGATATTCAGATGGTATAGAGAATTCCAAAGGGGAAATTTCACTCTGGAGGATTCTGAGAGGCTGGGAAGGCCACGAACGTCAGTTACGGAGGAAAACGTTACTGCTGTGAGGAAAATGCTTGACGAAAACAGGCGAGTGACCTACCAACAGATAGAGGATACTTTGGGCCTAAATGCACCAGCAATTCGTTCGATTCTGCAAGATCATTTGCACGTGAAGAAACTTTGTTCTCTCTGGGTGCCGCATCAACTGACTGATGAGCAGATGACACGACGTGTGACTTGGTGCCGGGAGATGTTAAGAAAGTTTGATAAGGGACAATCCCGGTATGTGAACAACATCGTGACAGGTGACGAGACTTGGCTGTACTATTACGATCTGCCGACCAAGGCTCAAAACAAAGTTTGGGTCTTTGATGATGACGACACACCCGTAATTGTCAGAAAATCCCGATCTGTAAAGAAGAAAATGATAGCTGTATTTTTCAAATCGAGTGGAATTGTGGAACGTGTCGTTTTGGACACGCAGAAGACAGTCACAGCTAAGTGGTATACTGAACAATGCCTGCCTAAAGTCATTGGATCTATGAAGAACCTGCGGCCAAAGTCAAGAATGGACACCTGGTACCTCCATCACGATAATGCTCCAGCTAACTGCGCCAAAGCCTGCACCGAATATTTAACCACGACAGGACTGAAACTTCTCGAGCACCCTCCCTACAAGCCAGACATTGCTCCCTGCGACTTTGCACTGTTCCCGCATGTGAAAATGAAGCTAAAAGGGAGGCAGTTTTCCAGTGATGAGGACCTTCTACGGGCTTGGGACAACGAGTGTGCTTTACTCCCTAGTGAAACTTGGCAGAACTGGTTTAAAGATTGGTTTCGGAGGATGGAGAGGTGTATTGAATGTAGAGGAAATTACTTTGAAAAAATTAAATAAACAAAGCTGTATTGCAAAACTTTCCTAGTACCCTTTGTATTCAAAGAACTTATCTTGGAAGCTACTAGGCTTTACATACCAACTAAGAAATATTGTTCAAGGTTTAGGCCTAAGTGGATGTCAGATGAACTAATGAGACATATGGCAGAGAAGAAAAATGCATGGGATACATACAAATTAACATGTGACACAGAAGCCTATGATAGATATAAGTTGATCTGTAACCAAGTTACAAAGGAGGTTAGGCAGGCGAAGGCAGATTACGAGAAATCTTTGGCAAGGGATGCAAAGAAAAACAGAAAAGAGTTCTTTACTTATGTAAACTCTAGAAGGAAGGGGATGAATCAGATTGGTCCACTTGATATCGATGGGTGAACTGTTGGTGATCCTGCTCAGGTAGTTAACAAACTAAATGAATATTTTGCATCGACATTCACACATGAGGAGTTATTCAGCGAGGGGAATGCCAGAGGTGTATTCAACTCTGGCAGTAAGCTAGAGAATCTTGTAATAACTGAGAGTAAAGTGGAGGAGAAATTGTTGAAGATAAATACAAGAAAGGCACCCGGGGTGGATGGGATCTATCCAGTTATATTAAAGGAGGCAGCAAAGGAAGTAAGCAAACCCTTAGCCATAATTATGTGAGCTTCCTTGGACTCAGGGGAAGTACCCATGGACTGGAGATGTGCAAATGTGACCCCAATTCACAAAGGAGGATCAAAGGGCGACACAAATAATTATAGACCTGTCAGTTTAACTTCTGTTCCCGAAAAATTAATGGAGGCACTGGTTAAAGAAGCACTGCAGGATCATCTAGACAAGACTTCAGTTATAGCTCAGACACAGCATGGTTTTGTTAAGGGGAAGTCTTGCCTGACCAATCTGATTGGATACTATGATGCAGTCACAAAAGAACTGGATGCAGGGAATAAACTTTGATATTATATACTTGGATCTTAGAAAGGCTTTGATACTGTTGCACATGGAAGACTGCTGCACAAATTGGAGCAGTGTAGCATTGGAGGCAAATTGCTACTATGGATAAAGGGGTGGTTGAGGGGGAGAAGACAGAGAGTGGTAATCAATGGACACTGCTCATTGTGGACTAATGTTATTAGTGGAGTCCCTCAGGGTTCAGTATTGGGTCCATTATTGTTTTCTGTATTTATAAATGATATTGATGATAGTATATCAAGCTTAATGTCCAAGTTTGCAGACAATACGAAGATTGGCAGGGTTGTCAAGGACACTACTGACACTATGCTACTGCAGCAGGATCTGGAAAGGTTGAGTAGATGGGCTGAGAGGTGGCAAATGAAGTTTATCATTGACAAATGTAAAGTACTACATGTAGTACTCTGTGGTACTACACTGACAGTGGTAGAGAATGAAAGGGACCTGGGGGTGGTTGTGCAGGCAGATATGAAGTTTTCTGAGCAGTGCAGATGGGCTGCAAGAGTAGCTCATGGTGTATTTATTGTTGATGATATATAGGAATTTTTCTAGCAGGGTTATCCCTGGAGGTGATTATTCCCTTGTATAAGGCAATGGTCAGGCCACACCTAGAGTACTGTATACAGGTCTGGAGGCCTCATTTCAAGAAGGATGTAGAGATGCTGGAACGAGTACAGAGAAGGGCAACAAGATTAGTGAATGGAACAAAGGGGAGCTCTTACGAAGAAAGACTTAAGTTTTGCAAATTACAGTGTCTGGAGACTAGGCACCAGCGAGGGGATCTGATAGAGGTGTATAAAGCCTTGAATGGTTTGAGCATGCTCAATGCTGATGGGATTCTTCCTCTTGCTCAGAATAATCACCTCAGAGGGCATAAATTCAAATTGAGGAAGGACAGATGTAGGACAGACATGAGGAAATTTGCCTTTAGCCAGCGGGTGGTTGGTTGGTGGAACAGACTTCCATCCCTTGTCGTGGAAGTTGATAGGCTAAATAAGTTTAAGGCTCAGCTGGACAGGTATTTCGAATGAACAGAGGGGTGAAGTGGAAGTGGTTATTTTTTATTTATTTATTTATTTTATTTTTTTTTTTTTTTTTTTTGGCTGATGCTGCATAAGCTTGCTTTCTTGCATCAAATGTCTTTACTAATGCTAATACTGCAAGAAAGCAAGTTTATGCAGCACCATCTACAAAAAAAAAAAAAAAAGTTTCTCTGAATCTCTTAATATGAACTAAATAAATTAAACCTTTAACTCAAACAAGTTAACTAAAAGTAACACAGATGTACAGTTGATGATTGCTACTGAATATTAGTAGTGGCAATTTTGTACAAAGACAAGTTTATACAGCATCAACAAAAAAAAAAAAAAAAAAACCTATCCACATCACCTACCCATTTCATATAATGAATTGTCCAATCCTTCCTTAAATTCATTCAACTTACACACTTCTGCAATGTCATATGGAAGGTTTGTTCCAGAAATCACTCTCTCGCTGGAAGCAAATTTTCATACATTTACCATGCAGTTATCCTTTTCAAATTTATGACCTTATTGTGTCTTCCAAGAAAGAGTAAGGATGCCACCATTTAGTTTACCCATTTAATTTAAAGCATTAAACATTTTAGTCGAGTCATCTTGCAGATTTACTAAATTCATCAGGTGCATAATAGGGTACTCTTACCCTTTTATGCGTCTGATGAATCGTGTACCTCTTCATTGCAACAGATCAACATCTGTCCAAAAGTGATGCTTCCAAACCAGTATGCAGAATTCCAGCTGCAGTCTACCCACTCCCTTATACAAAAAGATAATCACTTTTGTCCAAGCTTGAAAAATTCCTGTACATCACTGAAGTACACCACAAGCCATCCTATTTGCTTGTCTGCACTGCTTAGAAAACTTCAAATCTGGCTGCACAATTATCCAGATCTCTTTCATTCTCCACTACCGAGTGTGATATCACACAAGTCGGTATGTTGTGCAATATCTTGGGTTTATCAATACCTTGAATTAAAGGTGCAATATCTTGAATTTATCAATGTTAAAACTCAATTGTCACTTCTCAGTCTATTTGCCTTATTTTTCTAGATCTTATCACAATTAACCATCCTAACAACCTTTGTATTATCAGCAGACATTGGCATTAAACTTAATATATACCTTTGCCGATACTGTTAATAAATATTGGGAAAAGTTAGAGGTACTCTCAATTGATTCCTGAACTGGCTAGACAGAGTATACTACAATAACCGGCTTCGATTTCATCATCCAAAAAGAAACGAAATCATATTTCAGCTATATTTTCTGTTGTGATCCTCAACAGGTTTCAACAGCAGTCGAGCATATTTTCAAAAGTCGAGCTGCTGTTCAAAAATCAGTTAGAATTTGACCTGTTGGAGACATTTGTGCAGCTGAATGCCTTCTTCATGACTATCAAATGATACTGCTGGTAGTCATTTATATATCACATAACAAAAGATCAAACACATCACTGAATTCATCCATTTCATTTTACTTCCTTACACAATTGAAGAAGCTGCACTGCTACAACAATTTTCTCACAAAAAATGCAACCGAATATCAATGATACTTAGTGGAGATTTCAATTAATTTTACAGATACTCAATCCAAGCATTTGACTGATTTCTTAGAAAATAAATTTGGACTAATGTTAAATACTAATAGAAAAGGAGATGATTATCCCTCTGTATAAGGCAATGGTCAGGCCACGCCTTGAGTACTGCATGCAGGTGTGGAGGTCTCATTTTAGGAAGGATGTAGATTTGCTTGCGCATGTACAGAGAAGGGCAACAAGATTGGTGAGGGGAATGAAGGGATCCTCTTACCAGAAGAGGCTTAAGTTCTGCAAATTGCAGCAGCTGGAGACTAGGCACCTGCAAGGTGATCTGATTGAGCTGTATAAGGCTTTGAATGGGTTTCTTCTATTTGTTCAGATTAGGAACCTAAGGGGGCATAAATTGAAACTGAGGAAAGACAGATGTAGAATAGATATGTGGAAATTTGCCTTTAGCCAGCAGGTGGTTAATTTCTGGAACAAACTTCCATCTGTCGTTGTGGAAGTTGATAGGTTAAATAAATTTAAGGAGGAACTGGACTAATATTTAGAGAGGGTTGTTTTGTATTTTTTTTTTTTTTTTTTTTTGTTGATGCTGCATAAGCTCATACACTTGAGAACGAGAGTAGCCTTGTGCAGGCAAAGTTTTTTACTGCTCCTGGAACAGAAGTTTCTTCTGTTTTATTAGCTTAAATTGGCATATTAACCTATTTTTTAGAGTAACTTTATATTCCTAGTTATGATACTTAGTTTAAAGTTTAACTTAGATAGAGATTTTCTAGGAATTACTTAGTATCGATAAGGGTATTAAATCCACGTGTTATAAGTTGCAGCTCCACTGAACAAGAAAATTTTTAACTATATTTAGCCGCTTTATTGACCAATTGTTATATCAAATTATTTTCTATAAGTAGCTTATAGACTTGGTCATGATCATTAATTTATTCTGAATTGAGACAGCGAGATTTGGAAGTTAATTAATACTTAATTGTCCGTAGATTTACCGTTCGTAACCGCCATTATTATACGATACATTATATCCCGAACCAGATAACGTAAGCTTAGTACAGTATAGTACATAATATAATATTGTCGATATCAGTAAAATCTATTAATCTTGTTAAACTTCATTGTCAATTAAATTGTACTCTTTAACTAAATACATATAACGACTTAGATTACAAACGTAACATAATTAATTAATACATAACTTGATACAGAAGTTATATAAATGGAACTTGTAGATAATACTCAATACTAAAAATTATATATAGCGTTATAACTGTTTTGGGATTCAAGTTTAGGGTTATAATTTTGCACCGAAATTGAAATTGTATTGAAATTACATCGAAATCATGAAAAGACCAGAGCAGCAAAGCAAAAGGCTCAAGCTAATGGGAGTGCTGTGGTTCAAGGAAGAACTGAGGGGGGCAGTTGCCCTCTGAATCACAGCCTTTTAAAATGCACTGCTTGCTTGATGTTTGTCGAGCAATCGGGTACGGCACATGATATTGCCATGGGGGATGTCTTTGTGTGTGCGCGATGTAAGGAGTGTAAGGAAAGCAGGAGACAACTCAGCGTTGTTATGGGCCTATATGAGAGCTTGAATGACAGGATGGATACCCTCAAAGGAACTAAATTGAGGGGCCCCATAAAGCTCTCAGCTGCCCACATCAATGCCAGAGCTTGCACTTGGTCATCACGCAACACAGCGGCAATCCCAAGGCAGAATACACTGGTCCCACAGGAACTAGTAGTTATTGGTGACTCTATTGTCAGGGAAACAGGAACATGCTTTGTAAAAAGGATAGGTGGAACAGGACCAGGATATGTCTGCCAGGGGCAAAGGCTGATGACATTGTAGAGCGAATATCATCTTTTAAGGGCACAAAAGGTGATATAGTTGTGCACATTGGCACTAATGATATTACGAGTAGAAGACATGCAGAATTACTTAACAAGTACAGGTCACTGTTGAAAAAAAGTCGTGAATTAGGGTTGAATTTGAAAGTGTCTGCAATTCTGCCCAAACACGATAGGAGGGAGTATATGATGAGAGCCTTGTCGATCAATTCGGCCCTAAAACGATTGTGCAAGGCTCAAGGGGTAGAATTTTTTACAGCCTGGTCTGTACTTGTTAACAGGAGAGACTGCTTCTACACGGATGGGATACACTTAAATAGAAAGGGTGCAAGAATATTTGCTGATGCTATCAAGGCAGTGTAAGATGAGTCAGAAAACTGCTAGCTTCAGGGGATACAAGGACTAATAGCTCAACAGTAGCCACTGGCAGAGTTGAAAGTGATTCTTGCACTGCTTCTATTGGAATGAGCAGAAGCCTGGAAAACAAGATGCAGGATATTCAGAGACTGCTGGGAGTCATTGCAGTACAAGTAAACACATGGGTTGTGTTAGGGTAGCTAAGAATAGGAACAGGTGCATGTATACTTGCGGGTACACCAATACTAGGAGTTTGGTAAATAAATTTGATGAATTTGAGGTATTGTTCAAAACATCAAAGGCAGATATTGTTGGGATATCAGAGACATGGTGTCAAACAGATATAAGGAATGTAGAACTGGAATTTGGGGAGTACAATGTGTACAGAAAGGATAGACTGGATAGGAAGGGAGGAGGGGTTATGCTATTAGTTAAGAAACACATAAAATCCAAGGAAGTGAAGCCAGTCGACATCGCTGGACAGTGCAGTGTTGAGTCAGTTCTGTGTGACATAAGCATTGTGAAATCAAAATTGAGAGTAGGAGTGTGCTATAGGCCTAATGAGTATAATAGACTCTGATGAGTATAATAAGAAACTGTACAGGGAAATAGAGTGGGCCAGTAAATCAGATAGTCTTATAATGGGGGATTTTAATTTCCCAGATATTGACTGGAATTTGTGGGTTGGTCAATCACACACTAGCAAGGCTTTTGTGGATTTATTGGATGATTGTTTTCTACATCAGCATGTTCAGGAGGCAACTAGAGGGAGTAATACTCTTGATCTAATTATCAGTAGTGATTTTTCATGCATTAAGAATCTGCAGATAAAGGAACCACTAGGTAGCAGTGATCACAGTGTGCTGAAGTGGGATTTACTCAAAGAGGTAACTACCATCAGTGGTAAAGGGAAGGGTTTTTGCTTTCGTAAAGGCGACTACGATGGTCTGCGACAGTATTTAAATTCTATACAGTGGGACCAACTGATGATGTTACCAACAGCAAATTTAAAAAGGTGAAGCAATTAAATAACTTATTTTGGAAGCTACAAGGATTTACATACCAACTAAGAAATATTGTTCAAGGTTTAGGCCTAAATGGATGTCAGATGAACTAATGAGACAATATGGCAGAGAAGAAAAATGCATGGGATATATATAAATTAATGGATGACATGGAAGCCTATGATAGATATAGGCTGGTCTGTAACCAAATCGCAAAGGAGATTAGGTAGGCAAAGGCAGATTACGAGAAATTTTTGGCAAAGGATGCAAAGAAAAACAGAAAAGAGTTCTTTACCTATGTAAACTCTAAAAGTAAAGGGATGAATAAGATTGGTCCAATGGATATTGATTGTTCAACAGTTGAGGATCCTGCTCAGGCGGCTAACAAACTAAACGAGTATTTTGCATTTTTACATTCACACGTGAGGAGTTATTCAGGAAGGGGAATGCCAGAGGTGAAGTAAACTCTTGCAGTGAGCTAGATGGTTTTGTAATAACTGAGAGGAAAGTGGAGGAGAAATTGTTGAGGATAAACATAAAAAAAGGCAGCTGGGATCTGTCCAGTTATACTAAAGGAGGCAGCAAAGGAAATAAGCAAACCCTTAGCCATAATTATGAGAGCTTCTTTGGACTCAAGGGTGGTACCCATACACTGGAGATGTGCAAATGTGACCCCAATTCAGAAAGGAGAATCCAAGGCTGACACAAGTAATTATATACCTGTTCCAAGAAAATTAATGGAGGAACTGGCTAAAGAAGCACTGCAGGATCATCTAGACAAGACTTCAGTTACAGCTTGGACACAGCACGGTTTTGTTAAGGGGAAGTCTTGCCTGACCAATTTGATTGGATACTATGATGCAGTCACAAAAGAACTGGATGCAGGGAATAACTTTGATATTATATAGTTGGATCTTAGAAAGGCTTTTGATACTGCTGCACAAATTGGAGCAGTGTGGCATTGGAGGAAAATTACTGCTTTGGATAAAGGGATGGTTGAGGGGGAGAAGACAGAGAGTGGTAATCAATGAACACTGCTCATCGTGGACTAATGTTATTAGTGGAGTCCCTCAGGGTTCAGTGTTGGGTCCATTATTGTTTTCTGTATTTATAAATGATATTGATGATGTTATATCAAGCTTAATGTCCACGTTTGCAGACGATACAAAGGTTGGCAGGGTTGTTAAGGACACTACTGACGCTATGCTGCTGCAACAGTGTCTGGAAAGGTTGAGCAGATGGGCTGAGAGGTGGCAAATGAAGTTTAACATTGACAAATGTAAAGTACTACTACATATGGGAAACAGCAACCCCAGAGCAACGTATCAACTCTGTGGTACTACACTGACAGTGGTAGAGACATATGTGCAGGTAGATATGAAGTTCTCTTCAGTGCAGTGCAGACAGGCTGCAAGAGTAGCTCATGGTGTCTTGTCAAGGATATACAGGAATTTTTCTAGCAGGGATAAGGAGGTGATTATTCCTTTGTATAAGGCAGTCAGGCCACACCTTGAGTACTGTATACAGGTTTGGCGGCCTCATTTCAAGAAGGATGTAGAGCTGCTGGAACGAGTACAGAGAAGGGCAACAAGATTAGTGAATGGAACAAAGGGTTGCTCTTATGAAGAAAGGGTTAAGTTTTGCAAATTACAGTGTCTGGAGATTAGGCACCGGCGAGGTGATCTGAGAGAGGTGTATAAAGCCTTGAATGGTGTGACATGCTCAATGCCGATGGGATTCTTCCCTTTGCTCAGAATAATCACCTGAGAGGGCATAAATTCAGATTGAAGAAAGACAAATGTAGGATAGATGTGCGGAAATTTGCCTTTAGCCAGCAGGTAGTTTAGCCATCGGGTAGTTGGTTGGTGGAACAGACTTCCATCCCTTGTTGTGGAAGTTGATAGCCTAAACAAATTTAAGGCTCAGCTGGACAGGTATTTGGAACGAACGGAGAGGTGAAATGGAAGCTTTTTTTTTTTTTTTTTTTTGGCTGATGCTGCATAAGCTTGCTTTCTTGCACCACATGCCACTACTAGTAGATCGGTATTGACTACTAATCACGGAACTGATTAATGCGGTGTTTCACACATTTACACACTTTGCAATCTCAAGTGTATGCATCATATTTTAACGATCACAAACCCATTTTAAGTAAATTACCTATTGAACATGTATTGCAACCTGAAATTTATGAAACTGTTGAAAAAAATAAATAAATTCTTTAAAAAGTTAAACATGTTCGTATTCTCTTTCATTTCTGAAGCCCTTTAACCTTGTCCAAGCCAAGGATGTTTTCACATAAAATAAAACATCTTACATGTTTTATTTTATGTGAAATAAAATACACACACTGGTGTTTTTTTTTTTTTTGTTTTTTTTTGCATAATCAAAATTTCAAATACTAGATGTCTACTATATTTATTATATTTATTTAAAAGTTTATTAAAACAGCAGCTATTCTGAAACTAGTTTGATTACCATACAGCAATTAAAAACATGGGAAGCAAAACCTCTTCCTGTATACAGTTTCATTAGGAACTCACCTGCCATAATAATAATAATAATAATATATATATATAAAAAAATCAAACTATACAGTATCGGTGTAAATACACCAACAGTTAACCCATAAACTTGAACTGCATATGTAGCGTAGAGGGCATCGTTTTAATTGTATCTCATAATGTGGGTGCCTTCACAACAAAATAGTTACTATTGCATTAATTTAAATAAATAATGCATCTCTAGTAGACAAGACTACTGTTATTTATTTTCAGCAGTACCACCACCTGGACGATCGTTTCGAAGCTATTCAGCTTCATCACGAATAGCTTGAAACGATCGTCTGGGTGGTGGTACCGCTGAAAATAAATAACAGTAGTCTTTTCTACTAGAGAAGACGTTATTTATTTGAAGTAATGCAATAGTAGCAATCTCGTTGTGACGGCAACCACATTATGAGATACAATTAAAACAATGCCCTCTACGCTACATAAATAGTTCAAGTTTATGGGTTAACTATGGCGTATTTATACCGATACTATATAATTAATTATCAAAATCCATAAGCATTATGGCCTGTGCATGTCATTTTCAAAATACATTGCCACCATACCATTTTGGCATCTCTCATTTTGTGGATATAACTTCGCAACTGTAATGGCTTGTTGTATTACCTGGGTACGTGCCCGCCCACTGATGATGACGTATATATAAACGATCGATACCGTTGAAAATAAATAACAGTAGTCTTCTCTACTAGAGAAGCATTATTTATTTGAAGTAATGCAATAGTAACTATCTCGTTGTGAAGGCAACCACATTATGAGATACAATTAAAACGATGCCCTCTACGCTACATAAATAGTTCAAGTTTATGGGTTAACTAGATACTATATAGTTAATTATCAAAACCCATAAGGATTATGCCCTGTGCATTTTATTTTCAAAATAAAAAAAAAAGAAAAGAAAACAAGTTTCTGTATCTATACATTCAACTGAATCATACTCCTCTAGCATATAAAAGCAATGCTAAAAACATTGATTTTACATTACAGGTAGCATTTATAATCTCTGACTAGGGTGTAACACCACATTTTGAAGTTTGATGCCAGAAAACCTTCATACTCTAAACAATTTTCTCATAGAAACAAATGATATAATGAACAGTACAGCATTACTTATATTTTAAATATATTTTGTAGACTGAATTCTAACCTTTCCTAGATAATTCATACAAGATATTTTCATTACAGGTACCGAATATTTCATACAAGATATTTTCATTACAGGTACCGAATACTTCATACAAAATATTTTCATATTTTCAAGAATATTCATACAATATATTTTATTTACATACTAAATATTTTCTTGAAGGTACAAGTTTTTGCAGAAGAATTTCTTAAAAAACAATAATATTGACTAATATCTGCTAAGTGCCTAGTGATGAGTTAAGATGAGTTTAACAGATTCCTAATACACACTTCAAAACTAAATGAAATTAAATGTTTTTTTCACAGATCATTCAACTTACCTCTTCAAATGACACTCTTGCAAGTGGATAGTTATGAAGTAGTAAGGATACTTTGCCCATCTTATACCAGAGATTCACATCACTGGAATCTACATATACAGCCTGCAGGGAGGAAAATCAAAGAGGTTACTCTACCTTCCACTATACATCTTATTAATAATATGAGGTGGTGATCAAAAAGATTGAAATTAATTTTACCAAATGAAATGTGCAATGATTATATGAAACTATACACTTAAATATATAAGAATTCAAAAAGATTTGAAACATTATATATATAGTAAATGCCAGTTATAATGATCACGGTTGCAAATTGAATTTCAATTCTAATAAAGGCGATTCTAATAAGTGAAAATTTATGAATATTATACACAGGCTGTAAAAATACAAGATATAAAGCACAAATTTCCACTTTATTACCAAAAGTTTATTACCAATTAAACAATGCGTGAAAATTGGAAGAATATTATCTACATGTTAGCAAACAAAAATATAAATTTATACAGTACTTACATATGTAGCTTAATTAATATACATATTAATTAAACATAACACTGTAATATGATTATAATTTTTTTTTAAAATTCAGATAGAGATTTTATAGGTTACTACTTAATTGATGTAAAACCGTTGTTTCATTCAAACCTTACTGCCATTGTTATAGTATAGAGTGAGTGGTAGGGAATTCAAATTTTTAACTGGGTAAATAGGCAGCCAAAGTAAAACTGGTTAGCATAGTATATATCACTGCACTTAGAAATCTATTCCATAGTGTAGTATTAATAATTGATTAATTAATCTTATTAATTTTCATTATATTCAAACAATTCACCCATGCCCCAGACTAGAGCAGCAAAGCAACAAACACAAAGTAGCAGGAGTGCTGTGGTTCGGGGGATAACCAAGAGGGACAGTTCTCCAGTGCATCACAGCCTCAAAAAATGTGGGCCTGTGAAATTTTGCAGATCATTCTGGAACAGGACATGATCTAGCCAAGGAAGATGTCTTTGCTTGTGCTAGGTACAGTGGGTGTCAAGAAATTAGGTGCCAACTCAGTGTTCTGATGGGCGAATATCAGAATTTGAATTGGCAAGTAGATGTACCCGAAGGTATTAAAGTGGGGGACCCATCAAGCTCTCAGCTGCCCAACTCAATGCCAGAGCTCCCTCTTGTGCATCAGGCTAAACAGCAGCAATCTCAAAGGCAGAATGAGCTGGTCCCTCAGGAGATAGTTGTCTGTGACTCCATTATCAGGAAGACAGGTAATATATTGTGTAAACAGGATAGGTGGAATAGGACTAGGGTATATCTGCAGGGGCAAAATTTGATGATGTTGTAGAGCAGATATAATCTTTCAAGGGCACAAAAGGGAGATATTGTTGTACTAATCATACAACAATATCACTCTTTGGCAAGTTACACATCGCCTAACACACGTTGGCACTAATGATATTAAGAGTAGTAGATCTGCAGATTACTTAACAAGTACAGGTCAATGCTGAAAAAAAGTTGTAAGATAGGGTTAAATTTGAAAGTGTCTGCAATTCTGCCCAGATATGATAGGCAGCAGTGTTAGGCGGGAGTATATGATGACAGTCTTGCCAATCAATTCGACCCTGGAGGGATTGAGCAAGGCTCATGGGGTAGAATTTTTCTTGGCATGGTCTGTGCTTGTTAACAGCAGACACTGCTTCTACAGGGATGGGATACACTTAAATAGAAGGGTCGCAAGAATATTTGCTGATTCTATCAAAGCAGTGTTAGGTGGGTTGGAAAACTGCAAGCTTGGGGAGGGGAGATTCACAGACTAAAAGATTAACAGTAGCAGCAGTCAGAGGTGCAAGTGATTCTTACACTGCTTCTATTAGATTGGACAGTGGGGTGCTAAGGTTTTCAGGGTAGGAGTCATGTAAGTCATCATGGACAAAATAAAAACATGGGCTGTGTTAGGGTAACTAAGAATAGGTGCATGTAAGCATGGTAAACATTTAAGATGCTTACATACACTTATTTAAATGCTTACCATTAAAAAATGGAAAGCATTTAAGAAAGCAATCATGGAAGCTACTAGGCTTTTCATACCGATTAAGAAATATTGTTCAAGGTTTAGGCCTAAATGGATGTCAGATGAACTAATGAGACTCAAGGCAGAGAACACAAATGCATGGGACACATATAAATTCTCAGGGAAACCTATGGCAGATATCAGGTAATCTGTAATCAAGTCACAAAGGAAGTTAGGCAAGTGAAGGCAGATTACAAGATATATTTGGGAAAAGATGCTAAGAAAAACAGCAAGGACTTCTTTAGTTATATAAACTCTAGAAGGAAGGGATGAATCAGAGTGGTCCAGTCAATATCAATTATTCAACTATTGATGCTCCTGATCAGATAGTTGATAATCTGAATGAGTATTTTGCATCTACATTCACACATGAGGAGTGATTTGTTTTTTTTTATTGGATGATTGTTTTCAACAGCAGCATGTTCGGGAGGCAACTAGAGGGAGTAATACTCTTGATCTGATTATCAGTAGTGATTCTTCATGCATTAAGAATCTGCAGATAAAGGAACCACTTGGTGACAGTGATCACAGTGTGGGATTTACTCAAAGAGGTAACTACCATCAGGGGTAAAGGGAAGGGTTTTTGCTTTTGTAAAGGTGACTACAGACGTCTCAGAGATTTTTTAAATTTTATACAGTGTGACCAACTGATGATTTTACAAACAGCAAATTCTAAATGGGAAGTATTGAAAGAATTAATCTTGGAAGATACTAGGCTTTTCATACAAACTAAGAAATATTGTTCAAGGTTTAGGCTTAAATGGAGATCAGATGACCTAATGAGACTCGTGTTAGAGAAAAAAAAATTTGTTTGATTCTCACAAAATTGTTTAAAATATTTTCAATGAAATATTCACTCCAGTATATTTCTATATGCCGGACTGAATAACATTATGAAGAACATAATGTTATTCAGTCCAGCATTATGTTCAAAAATAAAACAGTTAACAGAAAGGAAACAATTATTCAGCCTGAGAAAATGCAAACTTGGTACTCTGCAAATGAAGTTTTCATTTCTTTTGTGGAATTGTTGTTTTGATTCTATAACAATTCATTTTTTAAGGCAGTTAAAAAAAAAAATTTAGCATTACCTGAGGCATATGATTCAAGAAAGCATCAGCCTAAAAAACAAAAAAAACAAAAAAAAAAAAAAAAACCCTTTCCATTTCATCTATCCAGAAACTAAATGTTTGTCTAGTTCAACTTTAAATTTATTTAAGCTATCAACTTCCACAACAACAGATGGAAGTCTGTTCCAGTAATCAACTACCTGCGGACTAAAGGCAAACTTCCGCACATCTATTCTGCAACTGTCTTTCCTCAATTCGAATCTGCCTCCTCAGGTTCTTAATCTCAGCAAGTGGAAGTATCTCATCAGCATTCAGCATACTCAAACCATTCAAGGCCTTGTACACCTCAATCAGATCATCTGGCAGGTGTCTAGTCACCAGATGGTGCAATTGAACGAATTTAAGCCTCTCCTGGTAAGAGAACACATTTGTTCCTCTCATCAATCTTGTTGCCCTTCTCTGTACATGTTCTAGCAACTCTACACCCTTCCTAAAATGAGATCTCCAGACCTGTACGCAGTACTCAAGGTGTGGCTTGACCACTGCCTTATACAAATGTATAATCACCGCCTTGTCTCTGCTAGCAAAATTACTATATATCATTAACACAACTCCATGACCTGCTGTGGCAGCACATTTGTACTGCTCAGAGACTTTGATATCCTGCACAATTACGCCCAGGTTTTTTTCATTCTCCACCTCCCTGAGTGAAGAACCACACAGTTGGTATGTTTCTTTTGGGTTACTGTTACCCATATGTAATACTTTGCATTTGTCAATATTAAACTTCAGTTGCCACTTCTCAGCACATCTCCCTAACTTTTCTAGATCCTGTTGCAGTAGCATAATATCTATACTATCATTATCAAAAATGCCAACCTTTGTATCATCTGCAAACTTGCACATTAAGCGTGATATACCTTCATTGATATGACTAATAAATACACAAAACAACAATGGGCCCAGCACCGAAACCTCGGGGACTCCACTAATAACATTAGTCCATGTAGAGAAGTGTCCATTTATTACCACTCTCTGCCGTCTCCCGCTCAACCATTACTTTATCCATTGCAGCAACTAACCCTACCGCTCCAATTTGTACAGCAGTCTTCCATGTGCAACAGTATCTAAAGCTTTCCAGAAATCCAAGTATGTGATAACAAAATTATTTTTTGCATCCAGTTCCTTTGTGACTGCATCGTAGTATCCAATCAGATTAGTCAGACAAGACTTCTCCGTAACAAACCCATGATGTGTCTGAACTATTACTGCCGTCTTGTCTAGGTGATCCTGCATCACTTCTTTAACCAGTGACTCCATTAGTTTCCCCGGAACAGAAGTTAAACTAACAGGTGTATAATTATTTGCATCACCCTTTGAACCACCTTTGTGAATTGGGGAAACATTTGCACATCTCCAGCCCATGGGGACCTCCCCTGAATCTAAGGATGCTCTCATAATTATGGCTAAGGGTTTGCTTACTTCCCTCGCTGCCTCCTTCAATATAACTGGATAGATTCCATCTGCCCCAGGTGCCTTTTTTATGTTTATCTTCAACAATTTCTCCTCCACTTTGCTCTCCGTTATTACAAAATCATTTTTCTCCCCTTTCTTACAGAATTCCTGATTGATCTATCTATATATCTGTTCATGCGGATCGGACATGTGCTTTTGGCTCCCGCCCCTTTTGCCCCCTTTCGACGTTTGTCTGCGAGAACCCTCAGTCAAGACTTATACTGTCCGATTCCTCTTCGGAAGAGCTTTCGAGTAATAATAATTTTGTGTGTGTAGATTTAGCGGAGTTTGAGTTAGGTTAGAATTTAATTTTTTAACTTTAGCCATGGATAGCTGGACATTCCAGTAATGGCTTATTCCACCCACCCCCACCCATCCCATCAATTGCCTCCAGCTATGGCCAGCGAAGGTCAAACAACCACAGCAATGGAACCTACAGCTACTGCCAGCAGTGACCAAGACACTGGAAGCCACACCCTGTGACAACAGGTGAATACCTCAAGGTCCAAAAGGTCAGTAACTGTTAATACTTATGCTAATGCCATATCTAATGGATTATGCTTGACGCCAGCAAAAACCCCCTCTCTCGCGACCAACAATAGTACATACGCTGTCAAACAACGCTCTTACAAATGAAGCAACCGCTATTACTTTTTTTCTTTCTTTTTTATGAAATTTCCAAACAAGAAAGGTATCAAAACCTATAGTACTTAGTACCATGCATGGATTGAGGGAGAAGTATGAGGGGAGGGGGATGCCGGAAACTTTGCTCTAGAGACTAAACATGAGTTTCACCACTTTAAGCCTCCAATAAGCAAAGTGGTGGTATTGCATCGGATGATGAGAGTCATCTACCACCTCCCAACTTCCCGGGAAAATGGAATAGTAATTTTCGTTACCAAGGAAAACACTCCCTTAGAGCAGTACCTTACAGCGATCGCGGAGAAAGTACCACCGAAAAATATTACCCACGCATCCCGTGTGGCGGAATCTGTGCAGGTGTATTTCAACCACCCCTCATGGGCGCAAACTGTCCTGAAAAATGGAATAGGCATCGGCCTTCATCACCTAGAAGTGGAGCCAATTGCCTTAGCACCAACGAAAGTTACAATTTCAAACATCCCACCTGAAATCCCTCATCAATTTCTGAGAGGAATTTTATCCAAATACTGATCAGTTACTGGGAAAATACGCACACTCTCTACAGCAACCACGAAACCAGAATATTCGCATATAAATAACTTCCGCAGGCAAGCACTTATGCACTTCGCCAACAATGACGCAGCAAACATCCCAAAACTCATTAACGTCGATCTAAACGGAATAATTTACACCTTCTATACCTCCATTTCCTCACAATGTTTCTTCTGCCACGAAGAGGATCACATCAGGAAAAACTGCCCGCATATCTCTAACTCTTCTGAAAGTAATACCGAAATTCAGGCGGCACCAACCTGGGTCAGGCCAGATGCACAAAGCGAGCTGACTGTTGGAGATAATGGGGATGCTGAAGAAACTGTCAAACAGTCTGAGATGCTTCCCACAACAAACTCTTCAGAAAAAGAAAATTCAAAGACCACAGAAGACCAGGATGCAATCTCTTCAGGAGACCTACCAACCGAAACAAGAGTTTTATCTCGGAATCAACCCCCAAGGCAGACCACGTCCAAAGCCACAAAACAGAAGAAGACAACGCACATGGCGGCAGGAAAAGAGCAAACCGCTAACAAAAACAGTCTTTTTATAAGTACATACAATAAATACAGAACACCACAGAAGACAAACGGTCAGATCTCAAATAAGTCCATCATACCACCAAGTATGGAAATAAATAAACAGCTACAAACCATTCACGATCCAAATGAAGAAGAACCCGAATTTCTGGGCACTGAAGAAGAGACCAACTGTGATTCTCACGATTCAAGTACTTCAGAGAACGAGGAAAACGATTTTCCCCACACTAAAGGTCCTTTAACTGTGGAAAACTACGCTCCTTTCTACGGGAAGTACGCGGTTCCCCAGAGGAACCGCGTACGGGTCTGCGTTCCAAACTAAAAGGAAAGAAGGACAGGGCAGATGTGAATAGATCCAAGCGCCTGTACTACTTGAATAATGGGCTCTAACAGCAATATCATCAATCAGGATGTTAACCGCCCCAAAACTTGCAAAACCCTTACCTTTATTCCTGCAGATAATGCTCTCTTAGTATGCTATCACTTAATGCAAGAGAGTACGCCTCTACATTGCGCAATAAGCTGATCCTTCACCAGGTCCAATGACATCATGCCAACCTACTCTTCCTACAAGAAACAAATATTAAAACAGACACAAGGCCATCCTTGAAATGGACAGATTGGTCATATGTATTTCATCATTCTCCAACACAACAACATCATGGAGCAGGAGTGAGTGTCGGCCTTCATCAAAAGTCCGCCTGCAAGCTTAATGTGATAGCAGAGATCGCTGGCTACGCAATTTACACCCGCCTGGATACACCCCAGAAGGAAACCCTGCACTTTTTAACATCTACGTGCCACAGCAGGACAGACTTGCTATTCAAATAACCAACTTCATACAAAGCCACCTCTCTACTATAGATCGAGAACACATCATTCTTGCTGGCGACTTCAACTGCACTCTTGACCCAGAAATGGACAGAGCATGATGCACTGAGCACCGCACAACATTAATCAACAACCTGCAGGGCTTGATAAACAACAATGAACTGATCGATGTATTTAGACACCAGCACCCAGAAGAAAAGTCCTACACCTGGAGATCAGCAAATACAGCATCTGAAAGACTACCTTACCAAGCCCGACTGGACAGATACTACATCCCAAAACACACCATCGCCCTGGTCAGAAGCATCACACATTTGCCATCTTATATCTCAGATCACTCCTTTATCAAATTACAGCTCTCCTTCTCACCCAATCACTACAAAAGTGGAGGTGCTTATTAGATGTTCAACAATAGCCTTCTTCAAGACAAGGAATACATCTCTAAGTTGCAAGACCTGATATCCAACCTTGCCCAATCCAAAGACAGATTGGAGCCCATGAACACATGGTGGCCTAGATTTAAAAGTAAACTGAAATCATTCTCGCAAACCTACAGCCATCAGAAAAGTCAAAAGAAGCGTAATAACCTCTATCAACTTGAGCAACGGCTGAAAAATCTCCCATCTGATAGTCAGACCTATCAGTCAACACTACAAACCATACAAACCCACTTAGAACACTCTGCAAAAGGCGCCCTGCTCAGATCGAGATACACTCACATAAATCTATCTGATGCCCCGACCAAATACTTTTTCTCATTAGAAAGCAGACATCAGAAATCAACCACCATCACTGCCGTTCAACTGCAAAACGGAAACATCACTGAAGACCCAGAGTAAATCTTCTCTGAAGTAACAAGAGTTTATAGAGAAATTTACAGTTCTCAAGAAACCTCTACAAACGCAATGGAGGAAATCCTTTCAGGACTTAAAAAAATCTCCCATACCTACGGCCCAGTGCAGTATGGAGAAACAAATCACCCTACAATGGTGATTTGTAGCACCCTTTGCAAAGCCCTTTCCAAAAATAAATCACCAGGTCTGGACGGACTGACTTCTGAATTCTTCCAAATGTTTTGGGATCAACTCTGACTGCTACTCTTTGGAATGCTTTAAGAAGCTCAGTCCCATGGACTACCAGCTTTGGTCACCACCTCTGTCGCTCGACTGATTCCCAAGAAAGGGGATCGCACCAATTTACAAAACTGGTGCCCGATTTCCTTAATGAATACGGACTGTAAAATCATTTCCAAAGCCATCGCCAATAGATTAAAAGCCACTCTCCCTGATATCATCGATCACCAAAAAACATACTCTGTACCTGGAAGATCGATTCACAACAATCTGCATCTGATCCGAGACCTCCTCTCCACTGCAAACAGCCAAAGAGAATTCCTAGCACTAATTAGCCTTGACCAGAAAAAGGCATTCGACAGCGTTGAACACAGCTACCTATTTCGAACCTTGAAAGCCTTTGGATATGGACCTTACATCATCGGAACAATCCATCTGCTATACAAGGAAGCCAAATTCTGCCTGAAACTCAACAACCAGTTCACCTGCCACTTTCCGAATTACAGAGGGATAAAACAAGGCTGCCCACTCTCTGGACAACTCTACGCAATTGCCATAGAACCATTCCTTAATAAAATTGCCACCAGTATACAATCCCGAAGAACGCTGCTACCAGAACCCCACCTAAATATAACCTACTCAGCATACGAAGATGTCGTCATAATTGCAATACGCCACGAGAGCGAATTTGAAGTCATTCAAAAGGCTCATGATCAAAATTCAACCACTGTAAGACCAGCAGCCCGTGGGCTGGCAACTGGAAAACTAGAACCGACTCGCCCATCCAAGGCACATGGTCCAGCGAGGGACAGAAATACCTAGATGTGTACCTCGGCAATACCCTCCTTTTCTCCCAGAAGAACTGGCCTGAATTGCTGAGTCGTTTCAACAAAGTACTCGGGAAATGGAGAAGCGTGTGCACCACATCTTCGCTGAGAGGGAGAGTGCTTGTGGTCAATCATATGGCGGCAAGCGTTCTCTGGCACACCAAAATTCTCACTCCACCTGCTGACTTCCTCGACCAAATCCAGGCATCTGTCCGAAGCTTCCTTTGGAACAAAACCAACTGGATGTCCTGCTCCAAACTTAGCCAACCACTTACTCACGGGGGTCAAGGGTTGGTCTCTCTTGACGACAAAATCACAGCATTCCGGATCACCTTTCTTCTTAAGATGCTGCAAACAAAATACCCACATTCCAACACTACGGATAAACTACTAGCAACAGCCACTAGAGGACTATCCGTTTGAACAATATTGAGAATCGATATGGCACGGCACCAGCACCACTCAAACTACCGCCGTTTTATAAAGACGCACTATACCGCTGGAAAAAGCTAAACCTTCACCATAATCTTGAGAGAACATCCCTTCCCGGAATACTTTCAGAACCGCTCTTCTACAATAAAAGAATAATAGACCCGGCAAATGATGATATTCTCTTCTTCCCTACCTGGAACTGGGCAGGAATAAGAACCATAGGCGACCTCCTGACACCAAGCCTAGAATGGAAAGGATCAGAAGATTTGCCCATTAAAACCATAAATGCAAAGCAGCAACACATACATCTAAAATCAGCGATCACACAAACTCTTCCAGACATCACTACAACTAAAGGGATTGGAAATGTCACTGGATCCTCGCCTACACCAACCTTCGTCATCACATCACCAGAAGACACGGTACCTCTGTCTCCTGCACCCTCCAAAAAAGTCTATCAGCTAATCATGTCTCGCCATACAACCACGATTTTCCCGTCATCCACCTGCCAAGCTGTCCCTACACTCCTCTCCACTCGCCACAAGCCACCATCAAACTTTCAGTGGAACCTTCCGTACAGGACGAAATGTTCCAAATCGGACGCAGACATCCAGTGGACACTGTGGCACAACATCCTTCCCACCCCAGTCAAGCTACAAATCTTCGGGTTACGCTCCTCAAACTACTGCCTCTTCTGCACCACCCCGGGTACTCTGGAACACAAATACCTGGCATGCCTGTGAACTTTGCTGCATCCAAAGCGTATTTGACGAGGAACTCGTCAAATACGCTTTGGATGCAGCAAAGCTTGCCTGCAACCACGCCCACACTCCGGAGCACTACTGGTACCTACTTCACTCTGAGCAGACAGCACACACCACCTGCAACTTCCTATTCATTGCGGCCAAGGCCGTCATTTACAACTGATACTTGAAGCACACAAGAAGCAGTGACGATGTGCCTCCTGTCGACACATCGGCACAACATCTGAAGTGGAGCCTATGGAGGAAGTTGCAGAGCAGACTTCTACTCAAATTCCACAGCCAAAAACCAGAAACTGTGGATCATCTAAACAGCGAATGAAACAGTGGCGGTCACCTCTTCACCATCACTGAACAGTCCATCACCTTCAACGTGACACATAATATGAGAATGATCCGAACCCCTAGAAACTGTTTTTCTTATTTCCTGAAATTAAAATATTGAAACTTTTGTATTTCATTCTAAAATGTTTTCTTTATCTTTCCTTTTTTTGCTTTGTACATAGAATGTAAATAGTTGCTGTTGAAAATGTATCTACTGTTCACGTTTTAATAAATAAAAATAAATAATAAAATAAAATAAAATAAAATAAAATATCAATCAATCAAAAGTCAATCTTCCTGACCATATATAGTAATAGAGGACAACAGGTTTCAGGAAACTTTTATGTTTGGGGATATTGCCTTAAAAAAAAAAAAAAAAGAAGTGTAAAGAAAAGGAATGTATGTACAATGTTAAGCCTCTTGTACTTAAGAAAAGTGGATATTAAAATGAAAATTAAAATTTGAAAGAAAGGCCTTTTTCTTGGCTATTATACAATATTTATTTTAGTAATAAAATTGCAGTAACTTATTGAATCGCTCTATCGAGGCAATGTTAGTTGGGTCAGAAAACTGCTAGCTTGGGTAGATTCACAGATTAATAGATTAAGAGCAGCTGCAAGCAAAGGTGGAAATGATTCTTGCACTGATTCTATTGGAATGAGCAGCAGCAGCAGCCCAGAAAGCCAGTTGCCGGGCATTTAAGGAACTGCTAGGGGACATGAAACACAAATACATTGGCTGCGTTAGAGGAAACTAAGAGTAAGAACAGGAGAATGTACACTTACATGTACACCAATGCTAGGAATATAGTAAAAAAATTTGAAGTACTGGTTAAGACATCCAAGGTGGATATTGTTGGGATATCAGAGATGTGGTGCCACTCAGATATAAGGGACGCAGAATTTGAATTTGGGGAGAACAATGTGTACAGAAAAGATAGACTGGCTAAAAAGGAAGGAGGAGGAGGGGTTATGGTGTTAGTTAAAAACACAAAATCTAAAGAAGTGCAGTTGACATAGACGGACAGTGCAATGTTGAGTCAGTTTGGCATGGCATAAGCACTGGGAAAGCAAAAATAAAGGTAGGAGTTTGTTATAATAGTAATATTAGTAATCGTGGCATGTGATGCAAGAAAGCAAGTGTATGAACTTATGTAACAACCATCATCAGTAAACAAAAAATTATGTAGCATCAGTAAATAAAAAAAAATAAAAAAATGCACACAACCATTCCCTCTAAATGTTTGTCCAGTTCCTCCTTAAATTTATTTAGCCTATCAACTTTCAAGATAGAAGGAAGTCTGTTCCAGCAATTAACCACCCGCTGGCTAAAGGCAAATTTCCGCACATCTATTCCATAGCTGTCATTCCTCAATTTGAATTTATGCCCCCTTAGGTTTGTAATCTGAACAAGTGGAAGAATCCCATTACAATTCAGCATGCTCGACCCATTCAAGGTCTTATACACCTCAATCAGATCACAATGCCTAGTCTCCGGCCACTACAATTTGCAGAACTTAAGCCTCTCTTGGTAAGAGCACCCTCTATGTTCCCCTCACAAACTTGTTGTCCTTCTCTGTACATGCTCAAGCAAATCTACACCCTTACTAAAATGAGGCCTCCAGACCTGTATGGAGTACTCAAGCCGTGGCCTTACCATTGCCTTATACAGAGAGACAATCAACCTTTTCCCTGCTAGAAAAATTCCTCTATATCTTAGACAAAACCCCATGACCTGCTGTGGCAGCCTGTCTCCATTGCTCAGAAAAATTCATTTTTGACTGCTCAAGTACTCCCAGGTCTTTTTAATTTTCTACCACCCTAAGTGTAGTACTGGCCATTGTCTATGCTTAACGCAGTTACTGTGTGCTCCTGCATTTTATGTTAAAATGTGATTTTAAGAAGAGTTATTTGATTTTTCTTAGTGATCACCTTGTTAACGAGTTGCATTGTAGTTAGGGTTGAGTATTTATGCGCCATATCAAGTAGTATTCAGCTACTTATAGACATGCATTTATTTGACAGTTGGAATGTTGTTAGTTCTAACGGTCTAAAAAAAAAAAAAAAAATCCCACCATTCCCTCCAAATGGCTGTCCAGTTCCTCCTTAAATTTATTTAACTTATCAACTTCCACAACGACAGATGAAAGTTTGTTCCAGCAATTAACCACCCGCTGGCTAAAGGCAAATTTCCGCACATCTCTTCTACTTCTGTCTTTTCTTAATTTGAATTTGTGCCCCCTTAGGTTTGTAATCTGAACAAGTAGAAGGATCCCATCAGAATTCAGCGTGCTCAACCCATTCAAGGCCTTATACACCTCAATCAGATCACCGTGCAGGTGCCTAGTCTCCAGCCACTGCAATTTGCAGCACTTCAGCCTCTCTTGGTAAGAGGATCCCTTCATTCTCCTCACCAATCTTGTTGCCCTTCTCGGTACACGCTCAAGCAAATCTACATCCTTCCTAAATAAAAAAATTTTTAAAAATTTTAATTTTTTTATTTAGGCCTCCAGACCTGTACGCAGTACTCAAGGCGTGGCCTGACCATTGCCTTATACAGAGGGACAATCACCTCCTTTTCACTGCTAGCAAAATTCCTATATATCATTGACAAAACCCCATGACCTGCCCTGGCAGCCTGTCTGCATTGCTCAGAAAACTTCATATCTGACTGCACAATTACTCCCAGGTCTTTTTTCATTTTCTACCACCTTAAGTGTAGTACCACACAGTTGGTATGTTTCTCTGGGGTTACTTCTACCCATATGCAGTACTTTGCATTTGTCAAGGTTAAACTTCAGTTGCCACTTCTTAGCCCATCTGCCCAAATTATCTAGATCCTGTTGCAGTAGCACATTGCCATTACTGTCATTAACAACCCTGCCAACCTTTGTATCATCTGCAAACTTCGACACCAAGCCTGATATACCTTCATCAATATCATTGATAAATATACAAAACAACAGAGGACCCAACACCGAACCCTGTGGGGCTCCACTAATAACATTAGTCCACGAAGAGCAGCACCCATTAATTACCACCCTCTGTCTTCTCCCACTCACGTAACCTTGTAATCCAAATTAGGAATTACATGACCATTGTGTTACTTTGCATGCACACCTTGTAAAGTTAATGAAATAAAATAAATATTATTTTCTGCGTGACCTTTATGCATATTACTTGAAAACAAGTACTAACCTCTAAATATGATTCCATTGCCATGTGATAATTTTTCTTTTCAGTAGCTATCGTAGCCATATTTTTATGGGCTAGATACTTTAGTGTGAGTGCTGGTGTCAAAGGACTTTCTTCTCCTTCTTCTCTTGGAAGAGCCTGTCAATGATTATTTAGTATTATAAGTCCATATAAACAATATCAAAATGTAAAAAAAAAAAAAAAATATACATATATATATGAGAGGTAATCAAATATGTTGATAATCTTTATCTTAATGTTGATATAAAATTTCCTTTTGAGAACAGTCCCTATCTTTGACATTGTCTTCAAGATTGATCACAATTTTTAAAGAACTGAAATTCTAATTTATTATTATTTTTTTTCTTTTTGGTGCAGAATAAAAGTAAGCCACAAGATGATATACCCAAACTTTTCCAAGGATACTTACACATCTGACACTGATGGAAGCCAAGAACTCTGAATGATTAGAATGGCAGGAGGCCACATGCTGTCACAAAAGACAATTCAACCTAGTATGGTAATAGGACATTTCTGGTGGATATATACTTAGAGATTTAAAGGGAAGAGCAGGAAGCAACAATTACATCTACAGTGATAATTTAGTTAAATTTAAAGAGAACAGCAAACCTAATAATAATGGTTGAAGTTTTACATTAATTTTGTACAAACCATGCACTCATAATTGTAACAGTAATTGTATCAGCATAAATATGGCTATAAATATATAGGTGGTGCAAAACAGAAACAAGAAAGGACTTTTCTGTAAACATACCATTACAGAAAAGGTTGTATATAGAGCACAGGTACTCAGAATATTTGTAGCATATAGAGGGTTTCAGATTCAATATGATTATCATCCTGTATTGAGCAAATTAAAAATGGCAATTAGTGCCAAAAACAAAATATAAAAGAGATAAAAAAAATGGTAAAAATGAATATGGAAAATGTCTCAGATTTGCCAACAACCATTAGATTTTCACTTGGATGAAGTGATAGCACACAAATATATTCAACAACCAACTTTAGAGAAAAATAGTGCTTATTTATTACTTTCATTATTTATTAATTTTTTATTTTATTCATTTTTATTAGTTCAGGATGAAAAGAACCTTCTGAAACGATTCTTGCTCATACAGTGCAACTGTTTCATGCACACAGCCACTGTGGAATTGCTGTACAGTCTACTCTAAAATAAAGCTATTATTAGGCCACATAAGGCAATTGTGTTCAAGTATGGTGACTGAATCTAAAAAAAAGAAAACAAACTTCTTGAAAAGGTCCAAAAGAGGGATAACTCGCTTGGTGAGATCGGCAAAAGGGCATCCATGTGAGGAAAGGCTTTGACTACGTAGGTTGCACAGCTTGAAAACTAGGCACCTTAGAGGAGAGTTGATTGAGGTGTTTAAAGCTCTGAGCGGCAAAAGTAAAATGAATGAGAAAGAAATTTTTATGGATATAAATGATTCTAGAACTAGGGGGCCATAAAAAAAAGTTATGGGGAGAGGAGAAGCTTAGACTAGATCGCAGGTAGTTTTATTTTAGCCAGCGAGTTTTATTTGGAATAAGTTACCTACGTGGGTGGGTGGGTGGATGAGGTAGACCATTCGGGGAAATTCAAAGGTAAGCTGGATAGTTACCTACGGGAGGAGGGAAATGTATAGGTTATCTGTTTCCTTTTCTTTTATTATTTATTTATTTTATTATTATTACTATTTTACTCTTGTTTGATTATTTTTTTTGGCTGGTACAACATAAGCCTTAGGCTTCCTTGCACCATATGGTCATATTACTAATACTAATATCTGTGCCAGGGAAATCTGAGATTTTTATTACATGGCTTCATCCACATACTAGTTCAGCATCTGTTAAGGAGCTAAATGCCAATAAAACTGGAGTGCATGCACAATCAGAAAGATGAATACAGTGCATCATTTTTTTTATGCACTATTTCATGTTTCCTGTGAATATCACCACCTTCAGAAGATTTTAAATTACCATATTTGTCCATATGGCTCAAAGATAAGGCAGTTATGATCCAGTGAATCAGATACCTTGAAGACCCATGTCTATCAATTAAAATCAAATCTAGATCAAGAACCAATCACATCACTTGCTTTCTTCAGAATGCTGGAAGTATCTCCTCAAATAAATTGCACACCCTTCAAACCCTACTATTTTAAGATGAATTTTAAATCATTCATTAAAGGAAATCTGGCTCAATCATAACAAAGTGAAGTGACAGTTCATAAAGTTGCTGAGCAACTTTACGAACTATCACTTTATGGGTAATAACAGAATGGGCAAAAAAAGTGGTGGCATAGCATTTATCTTTAAAAAGATGATTCAAATGTATAGGACTATGAAGAGTTCAACTTGTAACTTTGAGGCAATCTGTACAAAATTAAACTTCAAACTCAGGGATCCAAATACAGTAGAACCCGGAAAATAAATTGCTGCATAAGAAATTTTCCCCAGTACTAGGTTTTGGTTTCTTAATTCCCATTATCAACTCTATATATTGTAATATATTATTTTCCCCAGCAAGAAGTTTCCCAGGTAAAAAGTTTTCCTGCATAAGAAGTACATGATAAGAATACACAGTGCATTATTAAAACGATGTTTTCCCATTTAATACATTATTTAAATATAGAAAATCTTTATTTTTATATTAAAAAAATTAAATAATATAAACATTTTGGTAATCGAATAAGTTAGTTCATGGCATCATTTTAGTTCATAGTAAATCACCGAAGTAGGTGAAATGGTATCGCTTTTGTTATATCCCTGTGAATGCCTTCACAACGAGTTGCCCTGACATTGCACTACCTCAAATAGGCAACGTTTCACTAGTAGAGAAGACTAATGTTACTTATTCTCAGCAGATACCACCACCAACACCACCACCACCCCTGAGTGGTGGTAGTGGTATCCATTCAGAATTGGGGTGGTGGTATCCACTGTTACTTATTCTCAGTGGATACCAAGATATTACTTATTTTCAGCAGATACCGAGATGATACTTATTCTCAGCAGAAACAGAGATATTACTTATTCTTGTTGGAGATACCACAACCCCAATGCTAGGTGGTGGTATACACTGAGAATAAGTAACATAGTTTTCGCTGCTGGTGAAGCACTGATTATTCAAGGTAGTGCAATATCAGGGCAACTTGTTGTGAAGGCATTCACAATATGAGATGCAACAAAAACTATGCCATTTCACCTTCTTTGGTGATTTGCAATGAACTAAAATGATGCTTGGCATTAACTTGTTCAATTAGTGAATTTTCCATAGTCTGGGGCTTTCGGTCCTAAAACCTTTTTAGTATAAACATTTGATACAATGAAAGTGACATATTGCAATTGTTTTCATTGATATCCATAATTAGCTATAGTTGACCATTTGCCATTAAGTTCTGATGGTTTTGAACATTTCTGAATTACTTAGTGGATTGTTGCCGTGTCTTATTATAATTGTGACCTTTTAAGGTATGTTGAAAACTCAATTTTGAAAACTATTTCTGTAGATTACCATTAGTATTTTAAGTAATTCTTCAAAGAATAACCGTATTTTTGTCTATCTACCATACTGGTTCCAAAATTAACTATTAATTATACTGATTATATGAGTACAATAGACTCAATTTTCCAGGATAGACAGTAAAAATAAAATCCTGGATAATTAATTTCCCAATTAATCCAAAAATATCATAAAATATTCAACAATGTACCTAAAAACTATGGTAACAGATAAAGAAACGAAAAAACTGACCAAGCCGTTTTTAAACTCTTGATTAATTTAAAGTTTTTGTTCAATTTCTTAACAAAAAAAAAAAATTTACTATAAAAAAACATTTCGACACAAATAACAAAACAAAATTCGTCTTTTTGTGGTGCGACGGAACAATCCAAATGACACACTAAAACAAACTAAACACTTGTGCTCTTTCCTTTGTTTTTATTGAGCGGCAGCTGTGAACACAAAAGGGTTGCAGGTTGTCTCCCAATCATGACTTATAACTTCTTGTTGGTTATTTATGACTTGCAAAACATCTGTTTATACCTGTCTAGTTATTACTTGAATTTAGTGATTTTCAGTTGATTTTTTTTTTTTTTTTTTTTTACTTTGGAGTCTTGAAGTGTCCCAGTTAATCCAATCCAAGTAAATGGAAAGTCTGCTGTATAATAATTATTAATCATACTGATTATACAGTCAGTCCTCATATAACACGTGTTTACGTTACACGAATTCGATCATATACAATTTATAAATAGGGGAACGATATCTTATATAACACGAACCGAATTCGCTTATGCACGATTCGCCTTTGTGTTTACAGGAAATGGCAGTCGAATGCGGAATCACCCCAACTGAACGCAACACGATAGGAATGAAGAGAAGATTCTGAAAATGTATTTATGTTTTTTTATATTGAAGGGGAAACACATTTCACCATAATAACGTAAAAACCAACACAATTCCAGCTATCGGTATAATCGCAAATGCAATTAGATCGAGTTTATAACAGATTCCACTAACAGAAACGCAACTAGAAATTGTTTTTATTGTTTTATGGTAGTAACCCCTGAAATGTGCTTTAGTAAAATGTGAGGTGTTAATAGTGTATCTGTGCCTTTACGGTGTTGTTTATTCAGTTGCTACACGCGCGCAGCTTTGTTTATGTGTATCAAGCATGCCTCCTCGTTTTTTAACTGTGCTTTATTCCGTAAAAATTTGTAAAATACTTAAAAGGTGTGAAAAGGAAGCGTCCTGGTGAAGATACTGCAGATTCAGAGAGAAAGAGAAAAGCAATATCGATAAACAGAGGCGGACTGGATCAAAAATTCTTAGCCGGGGAAATTTAGTGGCCTCATACTATGGTTTATGGCCAAAATCACACCGGCCTCCGGCCCACCAGGGTTTCCCCAGTAAGGCTTATGGCCAGTCCGCCTCTGTCGATAGAGAAAAAATATGAAATTGTGAAACGCTTTGAGCAAAATGAAAGACCATGTGATATTGCACGTGCTACAGACCTAAATGAGGCAACCCCGAGAATTAGAAAGAATGCAGAGAAAATAAAAACAACTTTCATAGCAGGAACAACTCAAAGTGTAATTAAAATCCATTAGATTAAGACACAAAGAATTGGAGGAGATGGAATGGCTTTCATCTGTTTGGATAGAAAATCAAACAAAAAACAAGTTTGCTTACAATAGAAGCAAAAGCATTAGCAATATTTTATTACGTAATAGTCTTAATAAAAGTCGTAATAAAATACGTAAGTATTTTATTACAATTATTTATTGTGTTTGGTAATGTTTTGGTTAAAAATTTATTTATTTTTTATTTAAATGCATGTTCAATCTTGGGTGGTCGGCACCTAACCCCATTTTTCCCATAGGGCCTGTTGTTTATATTGCACGATTTTGCATTGCACAAGGGTTTCTAGGAACGCAACTATCGTGCTATACGAGGACTGACTGTACTAATTATATTTTTCTAATTTGAAGGGTTATAGTTGGAAGGATTATAGTTGGGCAGCCATAATCCTTCCAACTTGGTAATGAGTTTAATGAACAGAATGTCAAGCAATTAGAACTCCTCAGTTTAAAAATGTTTCCACAGACAAAGTAAAATATTTATAAATTACTACTTAAAATCATCTTTAACTTATGTATGTGTATCTTTTCATTTTTATTTGTGTAGTTAACATTTCATAACCCTAGGCCATTTTCCCTTCTAAGAAGTTTCCCTCGTAAGAAGTTCTAAACTTCCATTCCCTTGGAAAACTTCTTATCCAGGTTCTTAGCCAGCAGGTAGTTGATTGGTGGAACAGACTTCCATCTTTTGGTGTGGAAGTTGATAGCCTAAATAATTTAAAGCTGAGCTGTGCAGGCATTTTTGGAACGAATGGAGGGATGAAATGTTTGTTTGTTATTTGATTTTTAGGAGAATTAGCAACTAAGGCCATATTGCTCCAGGATATGTAGTGGTCATTCCCTGACCTTTCCGCATTCTCCGTATTTGGTGGTGACGGGCTCGAACCCTGGTCTAATCAAGAAGTGTGTGCTACGCACTGCTGCTCCTTCCCACCTGGCTATGGAGGTGCCCAAGGGGTGAAATGGGTATTTTATTTTTTTTGGTTGATTCTGCTTAAACTTGCTTACTTGCATCATATTCCTCTACTAATGCTACTGTATGCTACTAATGCTGCAGATCAAGCCCCCCGATACTACTGCCACTACTACTACTACGTTATTGTTTGGATTTTAGGAGCATTAGCAACTAAGGCCATATTGCTCCGGGATATGCGGTGGTCATTCCCTGACCTTTCCGCATCCTCCGTATTTGGTGGTGACGAGCTCGAACCTCGGTCTAATCAAGAAGCATATGCTACGCACTGCTGCTCCTTCCCACCTGGCTACGGAGGCGCCTACTACTACTACTAGAATGGGCCTCCACATGTGGATATCATGTGGATCATAATCAGCTTTTCAAACTTTCATAATGGGAATTTTTAGCATGCTCAGACGTAGAAAAGAGCATCGACCCTTGTCTGCTCCTTTGGATTAGTACAAGAATGCACTAATCCTACAAGGACAAATCAGATGTTGAACCCTCTATACCATAACTCACCAGGACTAGAAATATAACATCAAATTTTGCTTTTTTCTTCCAACCATACTCCAATTGCTTATAAATGTTCCATGAAGTCTGAAAATACCAAAACAAATCCAGTGACCTCAAGAAAATTTTTCTCCATTAAATATAAATACAGGAAATATGGGTGCGAGGTTGGCCTGTGCGGACATTGCTCCTTAAAGCTCTTGAAACAGAGAAGCTTTTCCTGATTTATTTTCTGCTTTATTAGTTTAAATTGTCATATTAACTTATTTTCTAGAGTAGCTTTATATTCCAAGTTACGATACTTAGTTTAAAGTTTAACTTAGACAGAGATTTTGTAGATATTACTTAGTATCGGTAACGGTATCAAATCCACGTGTCACAAATTGAACGAGAGGTCTTTTTTTTTTTTTTTTTTTTTTTTTTAACCAAATTTAGTCGATTTATTAACCAATTGTTATATCAAATTATGTTCTATAAGTAGATTATAGACCTAGTTAGGATCCTTAGTTTATTCTAAATTGAGATAGCGGGATTTGGAAGCTAATCAATACTTACGAGTCAGTAGAAATACCGTTCGTGAATTCCCGGCATTTTTACACGATAGCATAAGCTTAGTGTAGTATAGTGCATAATATAATATTGTCAATTAATCAGTAAATCTATTAATCTTGATAAACTTTATTGTCAATTAAATTGTATTTTTAACTCTATATATATATATATATATATATAACGACTTAATCGTAACAAATAATTAATACATAACTATAGTGGTACACGTGATACGGAAGTTGTATAAAGGGAACTCGTAGAAAACACTAGATACCGAAAAAATATATATATAACATAACTGTTTTGGGATATAACTTAAGGATTTAATTTTTGTTTTGAATTTTATTGAATTAAATCGGAATCATGACTCTGACCAGAGCAGCAAAGCAAAAGGCTCAAGCTAATGGGAGTGCTGTGGTTCAGGGGAGAACTGAGGGGGGCAGTTGCCCTCTGAATCACAGTTTTTTTAAAATGCACTGTTTGCTTGATGTTTGCGGAGCAGTCGGGTACGGGACATGATACTGCCAAGGGGGATGTCTTTGTGTGTGCACGATGTAAGGAGTGCAAGGAAAAGCAGGCGACAACTCAGCGTTGTTATGGGCCTTTATGAGAGCTTGAAGGACAGGGTGGATGCCCTCGAAGGAAATAAATTGAGGGGCCCATCAAGCTCTCAGCTGCCCACATCAACGCCAGAGCTTGCACTTGGTCATCAGGCAACACAGAGGCAGCCCCCTAGGCAGAATGCGCTGGTCCCACAGGAACTAGTAGTTGTTGGTGACTCTATTGTCAGGGAAACGGGAAACATGCTTTGTAAAAAGGATAGGTGGAATAGGACCAGGGTATGTCTGCCAGGGGCAAAGGTTGATGACGTTGTAGAGCGGATATCATCTTTTAAGGGCACAAAAGGTGATATAGTTGTACACGTTGGCACTAATGATATTAAGAGTAGGAGACCGGCGGAATTACTTAGCAAGTACAGGTCACTGTTGAAAAAAAGCCGTGAATTAGGGTTGAATTTGAAAGTGTCTGCAATTCTGCCCAGACACGATAGAAGGGAGTATATGATGAGAGCCTTGTCGATCAATTCGGCCCTGGAGGGATTGTGCAAGGCTCAAGGGGTAGAATTTTTTTCAGCCTGGACTGTACTTGTTAACAGGAGAGATTGCTTCTACAGGGATGGGATACACTTAAATAGAAAGGGTGCAAGAATTTTTGCTGATGCTGTCGAGGCAGTGTTAGGTGGGTCGGAAAACTGCTAGTTAGGGGGGATACAAGGACTAATAGATTAACAGTAGCCACTGGCAGAGGTGGAAGTGATTCTTGCACTGCTTCTATTGAAATGAGCAGAAGCCTGGAAAACAAGATGCAGGATATTTCAGAGACTGCTGGTAGTCATTGCGGTACAAGTAAACACATGGGTTGTATTAGGGTAGCTAAGAATAGAAACAGGTGCATGTATACCTGCGTGTACACCAATGCTAGGAGTTTGGTAAATAAATTTGATAAATTTGAGGTATTGCTCAAAACATCAAAGGCAGATATTGTTGGGATATCAGAGACGTGGTGTCACACAGATATAAGTAATGCGGAACTGGAATTTGGGGAATACAATGTGTACAGAAAGGATAGACAGGACAGGAGGGGAGGAGGGGTTATTCTATTAATTAAGAAACACAAAGTCCAAGGAAGTGAAGCCAGTCGACATCGATGGACAGGGCAGTGTCGAGTCAGTTTGGTGTGACATAAGCATAGGGAAATCAAAATTGAGAGTAGGAGTGTGCTATATGCCTAATGACTCTGATGAGTATAATAAGATATTGTACAGGGAAATAGAGTGGGCCAGTAAATCAGAGAGTCTTATAATGGGGGATTTTAATTTCCCAGATATTGACTGGAATTTGTGGGTTGGTCACTTGCACACTAGCAAGGCTTTTGTGGATTTATTGGATGATTGTTTTCTACATCAGCATGTTCGTGAGGCAACAAGAGGGAGTAATACTCTTGATCTGATTATCAGTAGTGATTCTTCATGCATTAAGAATCTGCAGATAAAGGAACCACTAGGTGGCAGTGATCACAGTGTGTTGAAGTGGGATTTACTCAAGGAGGTAACTACCATCAGAGGTAAAGGGAAGGGTTTTTGTTTTCGTAAAGGCGACTATGATGGTCTTAGACAGTATTTAAATTCTATACAGTGGGACCAACTGATGATGTTACCAACAGCAAACTCAAAATGGGAAGCATTCAAGGAACTAATCTTGGAGGCTACCAGGCTTTACATACTAACTAAGAAATATTGTTAAAGGTTTAGGCCTAAATGGTTGTCAGATGAATTAATGAGACATGTGGCAGAGAAGAAAAATGCATGGGATACATACAAATTAATGGGTGACATGGAAGCCTATGATAGATATAAGTTGGTCTGTAACCAAGTCACAAAGGAGATTAGGCAGGCAAAGGCAGACTACGAAAAATCCTTGGCAAAGGATGCAAAGAAAAACAGAAAAGAGTTCTTTACATATTTGAACTCGAGAAGGAAAGGGATGAATCAGATTGGTCCACTGGATATTGATGGTTCAACAGTTGAGGATCCTGCTCAGGTGGCTAACAATCTAAACGAGTATTTTGCATCTACATTCACGCATGAGGAGTTATTCAGGAAGGAGAATGATGTAGGTAAAGTAAACATTGGCAGTGAGCTGGATCATTTTGTAATAACTGAGAGGAAAGTGGAGGAGAGATTGTTGAGGATAAACATAAAAAAGGCACCTGGGGTGGATGGGATCTATCCAGTTATATTAAAGGAGGCAGCAAAGGAAGTATGCAAACCCCTAGCCATAATTATGAGAGCTTCTTTGGACTCAGGGGAGGTACCCATAGATTGGAGATGTGCAAATGTAACCCCAATTCACAAAGGAGGATCAAAGGCTGACACAAGTAATTATAGACCTGTTAGTTTAACTTCTGTTCCAGGTAAATTAATGGAGGCACTGGTTAAAGAAGCACTGCAGGATCATCTAGACAAGAATTCAGTTATAGCTCAGATGCAGCATGGTTTTGTTAAGGGCAGGTCTTGCCTGACCAATTTGATTGGATACTATGATGTAGTCACAAAAGAACTGGATGCAGGGAATAACTTTGATATTATATATTTGGATCTTAGAAAGGCTTTTGATACTGTTGCACATGGAAGACTGCTGCACAAATTGGAGCAGTGTGGCATTGTAGGGAAATTGCTGCTATGGATAAGGGGATGGTTGAGTGGCAGAAGACAGAGAGTGGTAATCAATGGACACTGCTCAACGTGGACTAATGTTATTAGTGGAGTTCCTCAAGGTTCAGTGTTGGGTCCGTTGTTGTTTTCGGTGTTTATGAATGATATTGATGATGGGATATCAAGTTTAATGTCCAAGTTTGGAGATGATACAAAGGTTGGCAGGGTCGTTAAGGACACTACTGACGCTATGCTGCTGCAACAGGATCTGGAAAGGTTGAACAGATGGGCTGAGAGGTGGCAAATGAAGTTTAACATTGAAAAATGTAAAGTACTACATATGGGAAACAGTAACCCCAGAGCAACGTATCAACTCTGCATTACTACACTGACAGTGGTGGAGATTGAAAAGGACCTGGGGGTAATTGTGCAGGCAGATATGAAGTTCTCTGAGCAGTGCAGACGAGCTGCAAGAGTAGCTCATGGTGTCTTGTCAATGATATACAGGAATTTTTCTAGCAGGGATAAGGAGGTGATTATTCCCTTGTATAAGGCAATGGTTAGGCCACATCTTGAGTACTGTATACAGGTCTGGAGGCCTCATTTCAAGAAGGATGTAGAACTGCTGGAACGGGTACAGAGAAGGACAACAAGATTAGTGAATGGAACAAAGGGTTGCTCTTACGAAGAAAGGCTTAAGTTTTGCAAATTACAGAGTCTGGAGACTAGGCACCGGCGAGGTGATCTGATAGAGGTGTATAAGGCTTTGAATGGTTTGAGCATGCTCAATGCCAATGGGATTCTTCATCTTGCTCAGAATAATCACCTCAGAGGGCATAAATTCAAATTGAGGAAGGACGGATGTCGGATAGATGGGCGAAAATTTGCTTTTGGCCAGCAGGTGGTTGGTTGGTGGAACCGACTTCCATCACTTGTTGTTGAAGTTGATAGCCTGAACAAATTTAAAGCTCAACTGGACAGGATTTCGAACGAACAGAGGGGTGAAATGGGAGTGGGTTTAATTTTTTTTTTTTTTTTTGGCTGATGCTGAATAAGCTTGCTTTCTTGCATCATATGCCTCTACTAATGCTAATGCTATATGAGTATCAAAAAAATTCTCAACCTTCTAAGATCTTATAACTGGGAAGACATTTGTAACCTCTCCCTTGAGGAAGCAGTTAACCCACTCTCTACCATTCTTTCAAGAATTGCGGACCTAGGGACTTCTAAAGTTCATCATCATCAGCCATTTTCAATCCACTGCAGGATGAAGGCCTCTCCAGCAACTTTCCAGTTCCTTCTGTTTTGAGCACTGGCCATCCATTTACTACTCAAAAACTCATGAATTTCATCTATCCATCTCCGCCTTTGTCTTCCAGGTTTTCTTCTAGCTCCTCTTGGGTACCATTCTGTTATTTTCTTAGTCCATCTGTCATCATGTCTTCTAGCTATGTGTCCTGCCCAAGACCATTTTAGTTCTTTAGTTTTGATAAGAATGTCCTTTACTTGAGTTTGCTGCCTAATCCATGTGTTTCTCTTCTTATCTAAAAGTCTGATTCCCAATATAATTCGTTCCATTCTTCACTGTGTAGTTCTTAGCTTCTCTTCCATTCTTTTGGTGAGTGCCCAAGTTTCACTTCCATAAGTCATGGTGGGGAGTATACATTGGTTCATTATTTTACGTTTCAGACAAACTGGGATATTGCTCTTCAGTATGTGACTATATTTCCTGAATGCTATCCATCCAAAATTTATTGTTCTCTTGACTTCCAGCCATTTATCATTATTACAGCTAATAACTTGTCCCAGATAAGTATATGACTCCACCTTTTCAATTACTGCTCCTTCAATCATTATTTCCCTTTCCGTGGCATACTTGTTCATCACTACTTTTGTTTTAGCCATATTCATCTTTAGTCCAAAATCCTTACTAACTGTGCATAACTGATTAAGATTTTCCTCTAATTCTTTGGGATCGTGGCTTATGACCACAATGTCATCTGCAAATCGTAAATGGTTTAGGTACTCTCCGTTCACATTGACTCCTTTCTGCGACCAGTCTAATCTTCTGAAAGCTTCCTCAAGGGCAGCAGTAAACAGCTTCGGAGATATTGTGTCTCCTTGTCGGACTCCTTTCTCGATTTTAAATTTCCTACTGTCTTTGTCTAGTCTAATAAAGGATGTAGCACTCTCATATTTTTTTTTTTTTTTTTTTTTTGATTTGGTAGTTGTTGGCGCATCGGCTTCTGTGGCCATATTGCACCTCCCAAGGTTTTTGCAGTACTTTGATCCAAGCCCGAGGCGGGAATCGAACCCGCGACCTTTGGGTTGCCGGGCAGGCACTCATATATTTTCTTCAAAATCATAATATATGGAGTATCTATGCCTTGTCTTTCCAGTGCCCCAAACATTGCCTTATGCTGTATGGAGTCAAATGCCTTTTCATAATCCACAAATGCCAGGCATAATGGTGTTTTATATTCATTTGCTTTCTCCATTAGCTGTGATATTACGTGAAGGTGATCCATAGTTGAGAATCCTGTCCTAAAGCCAGCTTGCTCTTTCGGTTGATTCTCATCAAGTATTCTTTCTAATCTGTTAGTAATGACCCTTGTGAACAACTTGTAGATATGGGATAACAAGCTAATTGGTCTATAATTTCCAATTTCTGATTTATCTCCTTTCTTATGCAGCAAAACTATGATTGCATTATTCCACTGCTTAGGCATCACACCTTTTCTAATGCACTTTGTGAAGAGCCTTGCCAGTTTTTGTGTTATGTCTCTTCCTCCCAATTTTAACAACTCTACAGTAACTTCATCTTCCCCTGGGGCTTTCCGATTCTTCATTTTCTTCAATGCATGTTCTACCTCATCAGGAAGAATACCGGGTATGTCGTATGTGTTGCTACTTTGCAATCCATCTTCCCCACTGCTGGTATCATTCCCTCGCTCCTTGTATAATTCTCTATAGTAGTCTTCTGCTATTTGAATTATGCCTTCTCTGCTGTTTATAAGTACATCATCGCTATTCTTCAGTTTCAGTATCATTTGTCTTTCTGTATTACTGCTCATGGCTACTGATTTAAATCCTTTGTTTTCCCTTAATGCTTGTTCTACTTTTCTTGTGTTAAATCTTCTTATGTCCTCTCTGAGTCTCTTTCTAATGGCTTTGCATAACTCAGTATACTCAATTTTCTCCCTGTCAGTGTTTTTCTTGCTCTTCATTTGTCGTCTTTGGTTCATCATGACAAGTGTTTCTTGACTAATTTTTTCTTCTTTGGATTTCTGTTTCCCTATAGGTTTCTTGGGCTTTATCACTTTCAGAAAGTTGTAATATTCCTCGTCGATATCTTGGTCCTGAGCAGTCTGCAGAAGCTCAAACTTGTTCTTCAGTTCCAGTACATACTGCTTTTTCTCCTCCTCTGTTATTTCAAAGACCTTTGTATTATTTACTCGAGTCAGTTTTTTCCTTTCCTTTCCTACATCTATATCAAGTGTACATCTTACCATTCTGTGATCACTTCCAACATTTACCTTATTCAGGACGGTAACATCATTCACAATATATCTTCTGTTAGTGTTCTATAGTTCTATATATCTTCTATATATCTTCTATAGTGTTCTATATATCTTCTATAGTGTTCTATATATCTTCTAAAGTTATCCATATTTTTTTCCCAGAAATAACCACCAGTTTTCTGAGTTGAAAAGTGTCTTCCTGAAAAAGCAAAAAAGCATTCCACAAATGGAAAAGAACAGAGCCAACCAAGACAATATCTGTTTCAAGGAAGGGAGAGCCAATTTTCTTAAATTGAAAAGGACTATACACTATAAATAAGTCTATAACCGCCTGAAAGAAAATAAGACATTTAATGTTAGCACATGGAGAAGTGCAATATGAGTCAACCCACATTTAATGCATAGGTTGAATCAAACTTCATAAAAGCAGTATATGCAATTTGAATATTAAGAAAACTAAAGACCCAACCTTGCAACTATTCAAATTTCTAAGGAATCAATAATAAAAGTGGTGAACAAGCTTCCCAATAAAGCTACAATCGGCCCAGATGGATTTCCCTGTTTCATACTGAAAGTTTGTAGCATTTACATTATTGATATTCTTCACTGCATATTTAATGAAATTCTAAGAACTGGCTCCATACCTTTAATCTGGAAATACTACTATGTCAAATCACTTCCAAAATACAAATCCCCAAAATGTCTGAAGGATTACAGATCAATCTCGATTGGGAAGATTTTGGGAAAGTCATGAAAAACAAATATCAGGAAAGTTTCGGAAAGATGGTTTTGTCTTAAATGAAAAATCTCACAACAGGGACAAAAAAAAAAAAAAAAATCAAAAATGCTAAGGGAAAAGTAAAAACAGAAGACAGGAATATTTTAGTGATATTTATAAAAGAATTTCATTGTAGAAACTTGCTTTTTGCTAGTAACTTGTTAATCATAGGAATAAAGTGCTTTTGTGGATAATAGATGAACATTTTTTTTTTTTTTTTTTGGCTGGTGTAGCAAAAGACACTGCCTTCCCTTGCACTATAAGGCATACAAAATCCTATAGTTTGCAATTCACAATTCTTTAAACCCTATCACATTTTACAATAAGAAAGGAATCTGGCACTTGTATGTACCACTTTTAAACCAACAGCCTTGCCAAAACGTTAATTAACCATTTATTTAAAATTTGAGATGTTTGATAGTGTCTCAAATTTTACTTTCTTAAGCAATTTTTGTGGTTAGTCATGTGACACACATACAATGAAGATACATTTAAACTGAGAGTAGATTAAATATAGACTGGATGTTCAAAAACTTTAATTTAGTCAAAGAGTGCTGAACTGTTGGAATATACTCAAACCTACTCTTGTGGGGTTGCAAGTCCACAAACTGAAGGAGAAGGTGACATCAGTTACTTTTTTTCTTAAATTTTACCGTATTTCCCCATGTATAAAACGCACCTTAATTTTGTGGGGAGAAATTTGAAAAAAAATGTATTACATAAAGTTATTGAACTCAAGTTTTATTCATCATAAAATTCATACAACTCCTCATCACTGTCAAAACTCCCATCCATTAGCTTGTCCTCATCGGTGTCTGATGACGAATTACTGTCTTCATATATTGCCTCGTCCTCAGTTCCAACTATGGCATTGAAATGCCACACTTCTTAAATGACATGACAACGATCTCAATATTGATATTATCCCAGGATCTTTTCACCCAGGTACAAACTTCTCCTATAGTTGGTTTCTTCACTCTTCCTGCTGGTGTCAAATTGTCCCCAGAAGACTTCATCCACTGGTTCCATTCGTCTCTTATGGCAGCTTTGAAGGGCTTGTTAATGCTGACATATCAAGTGGTTGGAGCTGGGATGTCACGCCTCCAGGTATGACGGCAAGTTTTGTTTTTTGCTCTGCAGCAATCTTCTTTGTGTTTTTTGTTATGTGTGCACTGAACAGATCAAGCACCAATAGGGCAGGTTTGCGTAATAGCCCACCTGGTCTCCTGCTCCAAACTTTCTCAAACCATCTTCATCCCATCCTGATCCATCCAACCCTTGTCATGAGCGTGGACAATCACTCCTCGAGGAATGTCTTCTTTTGGCATTGTTTTGCGTTTGAAAATCAGCATAGGAGGCAGCTTGGTTCCGTCGGCACAAGCTAGAACAACTATATAATGGCTCTTTTCATGTCCATTTGTCTTCACAGTTACAGTTTTCACCCCCTTCTTATCAACAGGTCCTTGAATATATATATATATATATATATATATATATATATATATTCAAGGACCTTCTGCTCATAGGTTTCAGGCATCTTTTGGTGCGTGTACGCATGCTTAGTCCATTCCGTTTCATGAACCTTAAGCACCAAATGTGTCCTCCTTTGAAATTAGTAACTTCATTTTCATCAGCAGTTCTTCTTGCCTCATGCTGAACCATCTTTGTAGACACAGGAATTCCAATTTCCCTTTGCTCTTCAATCCATATCTTCAATTCCTTCTCTAAATCAGGCCATTTTGCTGACTTGCCTCTCATGGCCTTCTTCTGCCGTGGCATTTTCAGTGGGGTTTCTTCTTCCTGTAGCCAGTCTCAGATTGTTTTCTCAGTTGGAGGAGGACCAAACTTACGTTCAGCAGCACGATTTCCATTCACTTTTGCAAACTGGATCACTTTTAACTTGAATTCAGCACTGTACAAAAATCTTTTCTGAGCCATTTCTGGGCAGAACGTGGTAAAACGTAACCTAATATACTAGTAACAAGTGCAAAACAATGAGCACAAAGACAACAAGCGCGAAAAAGCGGGAAATGTAAGTAAACAAATCTACAACCACTGTATAAGACGCACCCAGTTTTTAGACCCCAAATTTTTCGAAAAAAAGTGCGTTTTATACATGGGGAAAGTACGGTAATTTAAATTTAATTAATTTTTTTTATTTTAATTAATTAATTTTTTGGCCGATGTTACATAAGCTTGCTTCCTTGTATCATTTTGGCCAATACTAATACTAACAGAAAAGGCACTTATTACCTCAGCAACAAATTTCATATTAAGTACTTGTTTGAAGAGCTCTTCTGCCTTGTCATTATTTCCCCCTTTCTGGGCTTCCAAAGCTTTGTTGTAAACAGAATAAGCCTCTTCTTCCTGGAAAACAGAAATATTTTTTTAGGAAATTTTGTATAACAGAACTAAAAATGAATTTTATGTAACCTTTTTAATTATAGTGATAGGCCATTTCATACATTTACAAAATAGTTACAATTTATCTAATACTATGAATATTGAAACAATATACAAATTCGTTATTTTAAGTTTTTAAATAGATTTCTTGAAACTTAACATTAAGAAAGAGCCTGTTGCTGTTGTGCTCATATTCACAAGATTTCTAGACAAAAGCACATATGAGGTGAGGCAATAACGTTCCCATGCTGGTGCTGTTGTGATCGGGTTCGATCAGTTTGAAAATAAATGGAAGTGGTATGTTGAAATTCAAACTTCCTCCAACAGATGATGATAGCGAGATTGTGCAGTAGGCTTGCAAGTAACAACCAGTTTTGTTAGTGGCATTATAATTCCACATCATGATTTTGCAAGGGAGCAATGAACAAATATCAAATTCTGCTTTAAAATGGGAAAATCTGCAGCACGAACATATGAAATGCTAAAAGCTGTTTATGGTGATAAAAACAAAGTCATACCATATGTTTAAATGGTATAAGTGGGTCAAAGAAGGACATGATAATGTTCGTGATGACCCAAACACGTTGCATAACCTCTGGAAATGAGGACAGAGTTGCAAACGTTCAGGAAATTGTGGCAAGAAATTTTCGTTTGACCCTCAGAATAATGACTGATGAATAAGGAGATAATTTGTCAAATTTCTGCATGAAGATTTAGGGAAAAGTAAGGTCTGTGCAAATTTTGTGCTGTACATCTTCAAGGATGAGAAGAAGCAACAAAGAGAATCACCATGCAAAGACTTCATCCAGACTTGTTAAAGTAATCCTAATTTCCTCGAATGCATTGTGACTGGAGTTGGGAGTTGGGCGTTTCAATAAGTATCAGAGCATGCAAAGGACTACAAAATCATCAGCAAGGTACAAAAAGTTCTGTTTACAAGAAGTCTAGGATCAAGATGATGCTGATCTGTTTTTTGACAAAAGGGATATGATTCTTTCCATTAAATTTCTATTTAATTGGCATTAAAAAAGTTAATTGATTATTATTTTATTATCTTTGCATTTAGATTTTCTAAATTATCTTGGAGAGTTTCTGCTGCAATATTTTTACTCTTGTTACACTTCTCTTCCCTCCCTGTTGGTTCGATTGTTATATTTAATTTTCACTATTTTCGGTCTTCTGTCTTGCCATGCTGCTGGCATTTTTTTTTTTTTTTTTAATCATCATTCTAATTTATTTTTATATTTCAAACATCATGTAGAGGAATATGCTTTTTGCGGCCTCTGATGTTTGCTTTACCTTTTTATTTTTTATTATGAAAGATTCAGTTTTCAACTATGTATCTATATATATATATAATATATATATATATATATATATATCCAAGTATGAAAAAGCAAATAGTAAATGTTATAATAAATATTAAATAGTCACATAACCAATTAATGCCATCTAGGACGATTAAACATTACATTGGTCTGTATAAATATGAATATGAGTTAAGTTAATAGTGGTAAGAGTTTTTAAAAGTAAAATATGATATACTAGCTTATCAGGTAAACCAAAAACCATAGCGGGTACCCAACGTGACCTGGAAAAAATCAATATATGCCATGACATAAGCAATAAATTATAAAAATATATAAAAAAAATACCATTAAAATGTTAATTATGGCAATCAGATACATCGAAAGGGACTTTTTCGAGGGCTAACCCTTTCAATGTATCAACCATAATTAACGAGCTATCCGTTTCTGTAGTCATCGTCCAGCATAACTATGTCCAAATATATGTAAAATAGTAAGATAGAGCCAAAAAGTAGTGACGAGAATAAAATTATGTTGATTAATCCCAAATTTAGCAGTAAGCTGGCAAGATGACTGTTAGCCCGACGGATAGCCAAAATTTAAATTAAAATTAGAGAAAGAGCTATAATTATTATTAGGCATATGTGCGTAGTTGATAGTAAAAGCAGTCACAGTAGTCTAAGCAAAAGTAACAGTGGGAGCTATCGCTAACCAAGGCGAACGGAAAAAGGTATAAGAATAGATATAGTACCTCAATCCCCCTCGAATACTCTAATAGTTCATGAGGTATGAATAAATAGGAATAAGAAAGTGAAAGTTAAACAGAAAAGAAAAAGTAAAATAATTAACATAGGATGCAACCTTATAGTAAGGTATCCTGGTTAGAATGCGTTAAGATTAAAATAAGATGCAACCTTATAGTAAGGTATCCTGGTTAGAATGTGTTAAGATTAAAATAAGATGCAACCTTATAGTAAGGTATCCTGGTTAGAATGCGTTAAGATTAAAATAAGATGCAACCTTATAGTAAGGTATCCTGGTTAGAATGCGTTAAGATTAAAATAAGAATGCTTACCACCGTATAGCCAAAGTACTAAAAAACCACGTGTATTGGCACGTGTAGCATATATAACTACCGATCGTAGCCCCCCCTAGGAAATGTAATAGCTAAGTTAAGTGCTAAATTAAGTATAATTACATGTAGCGCCCTCTGCAGTTTTTATATCCTGCATAATATTACACATAGAAAGGCCGTCAAATAAGTATCTCTCGAAGTCATAGTAGAAGTTAACAGAATAAGTTCCTACCCATGGAGCAAACATAGGTACGACGTTTTTAATGCGTGTAAGCTATATGCAACTTACTCCATGAGCAGTGCCTACTATTTACATAATTACATATCCAACGAAATTTATCTAAGCCAAAGAAACACCTACGAAAATTTACAAAGGCTATGCTATATTAGCGCCTGTTTAGGACTTTATCTACAATACTCTGTGCGTTAAGGTTATAATTCCCCTTGTTGTTTGCTATCAATATGGCTTTATAAAGATATCGTGTAATTATGTGGTGTGGGAAGCAATTTTTTAATAACTTGGATCTGAATTCAATGAGTGTATCTATAATATAATCAGTCTGGTTACATGTGCATAATCTTCTGATGCTTTGTGCGATTATGATATTGCGATGTATCCTTTTTGAGATATTCGAGTTCCAGTTAGTGAGGTCAATAGTATTAAAATGAAAATCTTTGCGTTTATCATACAGCTTGGTGTGTACGGTATTGTTATCTATCCTTATATCCAAGTCCAGGAAGGTAGCAAATTTGGAATTATTAGTGTTGGTGCGTTCTAATGTTAATTCAGGCGGATAATATTTAATTGCTTCTGTCAGGAAGTCAGGCATGTTAAAAACTATAAAATCGTCAATATATCTGTATAGAACAATATTGTGTTTAAAATTATATTCAAAGTGGTGTAGGTATAAATTAGCCACTAAACAAGAGCTACATGCACCCATCGGTATACCTGTGTGTTGCCTATAAAGATTACTGCCATTAAATATGTAGTTATTGAAGATACAAAGGTTAAAAAGGTCATCCCAGTAGTGTTTTTCACAGGGTAAGATATTTTTGTATTTATCATAATAATCGCAGAACAGTTTTTAGGCTGTTATGCGGGATGCTAGTAAACAAGTTATTAAAGTCAAATGTATTGATATGTTCTATCGTATTGATGCCTGTGTTGCTATTAATGTAATTTAAAACCGGTCTATTATTGAGATTAATATTTGAATGACCTATGTTATCAAAAATAATTTGAAGTAAATTAACGAGTTTGCGATGCGGAATCTTAGCGTAGCTATCCCTACACGAAGTTATAAATCTAAAACCAGTAGGATTTTTATGAAATTTAGGTATACAGTATATGTATGGGTATATAGTGATATGGTTAGTAAGCTTTAGTTTTTTATGCCAAGCACATATTTTCTTAGTAATAGAGTTTCGTTTGTCCGTTACTATTTTGTAAGTGCTACTATTGTTAAGTTCATTTAGTAATGCGGTAGTGTAAAATTTTTTACATATAATACTGTAATTATTAGAGGCTTTATCAATAGTAGTAATTATAAACTTATTTTGTATCAGTTTAAGCTTCTGCTTAATTGTATCTATATTAAAAACCTTAGTAGGTAGTAGTTTCTTGCATATGGACTTTATCTGTTTCTTGATGGCCTGAAAGGTGAGCGTAAGCCACTTATGGAAGGCTTCCAAGGATATGTTATATTTGTAGGATAACTTTAGGCTGAACTTCATTATATCTGAGTGTAATTGTTTAATGATGGCGTTGGTATTAATATCGGTATTTGGTCGAAATTTAAATCCAAATGAAAGAATCTCACGTAGCTCAGGATAGTCTATAATGCTCAAATCTCCGGTGATAATGTGTTTATGGTGTGCATCCACAAATGTCTGATATTGCGGTAAATGGCAAAAGCAAACCGCCTCAATATCACTATTGACGAGGTTAGTAGCTGCTTTTTTATAATTACAGACTGTAAGTCCAAACGGTTTGTTATAGCTGAATCTGGTGCGTATCTGTGCATTTGTAATAGGCAAATCACTTTTATATACGTTAATGATTTTATCTAGGCAGACATAATCAAACAATGCGTGGCTGAATTTAATGTTGATATATTCATATGTAACCTTAGTTTTTTTTATTACTAAAAATAAATTTAATTATGTCTTTAATCAGGAGGTTAAGGTGTAAGTTATTATGCCTCTAGGTAGAGTTGATGGTGGCAAAGCTCGGATTTTACTATGTTTCAACCCGAATATAAAATCATGAATCTGTTTGACATGTATAATGGGTTTGTCCCAATACATTAACATGTCATTAAAATCGTCAGTTATATTTGGTGTGCGGGCTTTTTTACTATTGTAGGTTTTTGCTATTCTGTTAGATTTGGGTCTTTTTACTATTTGAAACAGGCTATATATACACAAGTATCGTTTATAGTATTGCTAGTGTAGCAATGTCCATTAAATTTATTATTAAGACCATAAGGATACAGGGTTTTATATTTTAATATATTGATATTTTCGGATTCTAACCTGGTATTGTGGTTACTTTCAATAGCTAATATAGTAATAGTAGTATTGCTAAAGCTGTGTACTTGAAAGTGCTGTAGTTCGATGTCTTTAATATTTACGAAATTTTTAATGTGAGATCTATGCACATTAATTCTAATATGTAACTCCCCTCCAGTTTGCCCAATGTATTTTGCTTCACATAAGTTGCAATTAATGAGGTACACCACCCCACTAGCATGGCAAAAAACTGGAGCGTCGAGGTTATTAGTACTATGATACTTGCTCATGTATGGACAGGTCTGACAAAGTGTATTGCTACAACTATTAAATTTTAGATAGCTGCTATTATGTTTATTGCAGGTTACTACGTCTGTAGTATCAAGAGTAGTAGTGTCAACAGTGAAAGCATCGCAGGCAATATCGGTAAGAGCCACCTTATTATTACTGGTTGCAATCTCATTTAGATCATTAGGATCGCAGGCTATGTTAGCAGGAGCCTCAACATTGGCACTGAATAGATTCAATTGGACAGCAGCATTAGATGCTGAATGACTAGTAGAAGAACTTGTCGGAACACCCAGAGCCCCAGTGATATCCGCGGTACAGTTTATCCTACGCGACCGATGTAGTATCGTACACCAAATATATGTAAAATTTTACTATTTTACATATATTTGGACATAGTTATGCTGGACGATGACTACAGAAACGGATAGCTCATTAATTATGGTTGATACATTGAAAGGGTTAGCCCTCGAAAAAGTCCCTTTCAATGTATCTGATTAACATTTTAATGGTATTTTTTTTATATATTTTTATAATTTATTGCTTATGTCATGGCATATATTGATTTTTTCCAGGTCACGTTGGGTACCCGCTATGGTTTTTGGTTTACCTGATAAGCTAGTATATCATATTTTACTTTTAAAAACTCTTACCATTATTAACTTAAATCATATATATATATATATATAGACAAATGTATTTGATTAGTATATGCTGACCTGTCAAGTGTAATTACAATGGAATCAATTGAGAATGCCTGCAAAGTAAAAGCAGATTACCTGAAATTAAATGAAATTAAGATTAACTTAAAAATAACATAATAATAAAAATGGTTCCTAATGCTGTAGGTCCTAGGACTTTAACTACGTCTTCAGAGGGTCAGCAGCCAAATATATAGCCAGTATATAGCCGACCCGACAGAGACCAAAAAGGAAGGAAGAAAAAGAATATAATTCAAAAATAAATAAAAGCAAAATGTTAAAATAAAACCGATAAATTCTGTCAAAGGAAAAAATGTGAAAGTATGAAAGAAGGCAAATGCCTAGTTTGAAATTTAAACAAAGTAAACTTAAGATGAAAGAATAAAGTCAGGTTTTTTGACAACTTACTGTAGAATCAGACTGGAGATGGGAAAATTATTATTATATATTTATGTAAAAACAAGAATGTTTTATATTTTAAACATAAAACTTTGAATTTTCAATTTAAAGCAAGTAATATATATATATAGTGTTCTTACTGAATACTGTAAAAATAATATTTAGTAAAGTTTACCGTAATATTTAAAGGTCAGGTGTGTAACGGTAATGCTATTGTAAAAGGGGCAATTAGGCATTATATGTGCATGAAATTATATTAGTCAATTTTATTATATATGGTATCTATCTGTAGGGAATTAGGTGTATATGGATCAAACTTATCTGCAAAAAGATCTAAACCTTCCAAGCAGTTCATAATTCATTTCACAAATATATGTGGTCTCAATTCTAATCTCAATGATGTCCATTTCCACTTCCATTCTGCCAAACCCCATGTACTTTTTCCTGACAGAATCTCAGTTATCGGTTGATTCAACTACTGCTCATCTCAGATGCCCAAATTATTCGCTGCATGATTCCTTTCGCCTCAAAGGTGGTACTTGTGCAAATGTCCGTTCTGATATTTCCTGTCAGAGACTTGGCAATTTGGAATCTCTCTCTCTTTGATCTTTTCTGGCTTAAAATCTCTCTACCTCATTGTACAAATTCATCTGTTGTCTCTACCGTTCTCCCAACTCCACTAATCACTTGGAGCTCTTTGACTTGTTCTCTTTGCAATTTGACTTTCTCCAGTCCAACTTTCCTAAGAGTAAGGTAATTTTCCTTGGTGATTTTAATGTTCACAACTCCAGCTGGCTTCCGTTTTCTTGTCACACCAACCCAGCTGGTCGAGATGCTGAGGCTTTTGCAATTACTAATTACCTTGCACAGATTGTTCATTTACCTACAAGGATACCGGACAATCCTAATCATACAACACGCTTGATCTTTTTCTCACAAACTACTCTTCTAAGTACACGGTCGAAGTGAAAGGTCCTTTAGGCACTTCAGATCACAACTTGCCAATTGTCTCTTCTCCAATGGAGCCTTTAACTCATGACTATTCCCAACCTCATGTTGTTTGGCATTACAAGAATGCAAAATGGGATGACCTGCGAGACTTCTTTTCTTCCTTTCCTTTGTCGGATTACTGTTTCAAAACTTCTGATGTCAACGTGTGCTCAGATCGTGTCAGCGAAATTATTCTTGCAGAAATGGAATCCTTTATCCCACACTCCACCTTAAAATCCAGTTTTTTATCTAAACCTTGGTTTTCCAATAAATGTGCGAAGGCTGTTCAAGAGAAGAATGTTGCATATCGTAATCGGCTTGTTTCTAATTCTTCAGTTTCATTTTCTGCCTACACCAAAACTCGCAACAATTGTAAAGCAGTCATTAATTAATCAAAATTAGAGTTTGAACGGGCTAAGAGTAGAAAACTTGCTTCTTGCCCCAATGGTAGCTGAGCATTCTGGTCTCTTGCCAAAGCTATTGGCCGCAACTTTTGCCCATCTCTGCTCTCACCTCTGTCCAAACCAGATGGTTCTGTCATCACTTCAGCCAAGGATACAGTTGACTTGCTAGCGTCCCATTTTTCTTCCAACTCATGTATTAATGATCTTGGTAAAACACCTCCCACCATTCCCAACACGCTCCATTCAATGCCTCCTGTGGTCTTCCATCAAAAGGATGTCGGAAGGATTTTGACGAATCTTGATGCTAAGAAAGCTCCAGGTCCTGATGATATTTCTCCACTTGTTCTCAAAACCTGAGCTCCTCAACTTAATCCTATTCTTTGCTGCCTTTTTTCACTTTCTTATTCCAAAGGTATTTTTCCTTCTTCTTGGAAATTTGCTCATATCCAGCCAGTTCCTAAAAGGGTGACAAATCCCTCCCACCCAATTATCGTTCATTGCAATTACTTCTACTCTTTCTAAAGTAATGGAGAAATCAATTACCCGCCAACTCTTAAATTACCTAGAATCCTTCCATCTGATCAGCGATCGCCAGTATGGATTCCATCAGTGTTGATCCACTGGTGATATTCTGGTTTATGTTACCCATTTATGGACTAATTCAATTGAAAGGTTCAGTGAAATACAAGTAGTTGCTCTTGATATCTCAAAGGCTTTTGATCGTGTTTGGCATAAAGGTCTTCTAAACAAGCTTCCACCTTATGGTTTGTCAACTGTTTTTAGTAATTGGTTATCCAGTTTTTTCTCTGATCGCTCACTGAGGGTGATGCTAGATGGCTCTCTTTGTTCTAACTTCTCCACTAATCCTGGTGTCCCGTAAGGTTCAGTTCTTTCTCCCACTCTTTTCCTCTTGTATATTAATGACCTTCTTCCATTGACTGGAAATCCTATCCATAGTTTTGCCGATGATAACACATTGCATTCTACTTTCCATTTTGAGAAACCTTGCCCTGCTCAATCAGCTTCAACTTCTCAAAAATCTGCTACCAATTCCATAAATGCTGATCTTCAGGTAATTCTCCAGTGGGGCAAAGACAACTTAGTTGATTTCAACCTTTCTAAAATTCAATCTTGTCTTATATCTCGCAAAAAAGGATTCTTCTGCTCCTATGCTTATCTTTAGGCAAAATTTCTAGGCAAAATGATACATCTCTTTTGGGGATTACCCTGACAAGCACATTAACAAGTGCTAATTAACAAGCACATTACAAATATTGCTTCCTCTGCATCTAAAAAACTTGGTTTTCTCTTTCGTTCTCGGCGTTACTTTTCTTCCAAACAACTGCTCACTCTGTATAAATCACAAATCCGCCATGCCATGGAATACTGTTCCCACATCTGGGGTGGTGCCCCCAAAACCTCTCTCAGGCTTCTTGATTCCATTCAGAAGAGGGCAGTTAGGTTAATTAATGATTCATCTCTAACAGAGTCTCTCCACTCGCTTTCTCATAGACATACTGTTTCTGCTGCATGCCTCTTCTACAGATACTACCATGGCCACTGTTCTTCTGAATTGGCTTCTATAATTCCCGTGCCGCCACTAGCCAACATCCATTTACTGTCCAACTTCAAACCCACAGAACCAACTTTTCATCTTCCTCATTTATTCATTCATCTGCCGTTTTCTGGAACAACCTTCCTTCATACGTATTTCCTGGAAATTACAATCTACAGAAGTTCAAGTCCAATGTCAACAAATATCTTCTTTCGTCTTCTCAACCTCCAACCCAAGCACGGTACTAAGTACTATAGGTTCTAATACCTCTCGTGTTTGGGGTTCACATAAAAAAAAAAAAGTTAGTAAAGGAAAAAAAGCTTTAGTCTGGAAGGCCTATATACTAAATGTGAGGGCTAATAAGAGAATGTAAAGGAAAATAAAATTAGAATAGTGAATAATGAAAGAATAAAAATAAAAGAAAAAAATTAAAATAAAAATGAAAATAACATTCTTCCACTTGGTCATCAGTCTGCTACTTTTTCAGGGGCTTTGAGCAGACTGATAGCCAGACCAAAAAAAATGTCTCATACATACCAGTTTCTGTTATCGCCAGTCTAGTTTTGCCTGAGTTTAATTTTTAGGTGACTGTATATAAAAGTGATAATAAATGAGAATAGATATGTGTTAAATTTAAATTTTGTAAAAATAGTGTCAGAATCAGCAAACTGGGATAGGCGACACAAAGCCCATCGGGTACATATCAGATTAAATGAGAATAGGACCTTACTTTTTGTACTGTAGTGGTCAGACTGAAAAAGAGATCAAATTCCCACCTTCTGGTTGTTTTATGTGTGCTGACTAAATGAGAGTACACAACCGCGCTTTTCATCGACTATGGCGTGATGGCGAATTGCTGTTGGCAATATGTCCTATGTCAATGTGATTGTTCTGATAGCCTTGAGAGGGTTTTAGGATGTTTATTTGAGTTAGTGGGAAGTGGGGGGGGGTGCCTCTGATGGCGGAAGGAACCTATATAAATGAAATGATGTGTTAATGACAATATAAGAGGTGTTAATATAAATAAAAGAAGTATATTAATGAAAAAAAAAATATATATACATATAGGAAATGCTATCCTCTTGACAAGGGCCGGTATAGCATTTCTAAGGCATAACGACCTGTGTATGTCCAAGGGGATAACTATATACATATTTACAGCCTCATTCAATGTGAATTTTCACCCTGTATCTCTAAGTTTTATTCTGTGTTTGTAATTTACATAAGAGATATGAATGGTTAAAACAGTGGTTTTCAACCAGGGTGCCATGGCACACTAGGATGCCGCAACAACATTCTTGGGGCGTTGTGTAATTTGGGTTTAACTTGCTTAAAGTTATTATTATTATTTATTTATTTTTTTGAAATTTATATATTTATTTCATTATAAAAAGGGAACAATATGAAGGGTATGGTACAAAGGGTACTAGGAAAGTTTTGCAATATGACGCAACAATGAATCACAGGAAGCTGCTTGTTGCTGCATGTTGAGACATGTTCATACATGCATAGTAGCCGCCGCGCCAAGTCGATGGGCTCAGTTATTCATTAGTAGTGAGAGTGTAAAGTGCTTGCGATGGCATCGTGGTCACGAAATGAGATAAGGACAGTTTTGCGGTATAATTTTGTGCGTGGTTTAACCATTTTTTTTTTTTTTTTTTTTTTTGTTTGTTTAGGAGCATTAGCAACTAAGGCCATATTGCTCCGGGATATGCGGTGGTCATTCCCTGACCTTTCCGCATCCTCCGTATTTGGTGGTGACGGGCTCGAACCCCAGTCTAATCAAGAAGCGTGTGCTACGCACTGCTGCTTCTTCCCACCTGGCTACGGAGGCGCCGGTTTAACCATAGACCAGTGCTTAGAAGAAATGACTCTTGCACTAGATGATGATTGTCAACATTGTACAACAATATTCAGGTGGTATAGAGAATTCCAAAGGGGAAATTTCAGTCTGGAGGATTCTGAGAGGCCGGGAAGGCCACAAACGTCAGTTACGGAGGAAAACGTTACTGCTGTGAGGAAAATGCTTGACGAAAACAGGCGAGTGACCTACCAACAGATAGAGGATACTTTGGGCCTAAATGCACCAGCAATTCGTTCGATTCTGCAAGATCATTTGCACGTGAAGAAACTTTGTTCTCTCTGGGTGCCGCATCAACTGACTGATGAGCAGATGACACGACGTGTGACTTGGTGCCGGGAGATGTTAAGAAAGTTTGATAAGGGACAATCCCGGTATGTGAACAACATCGTGACAGGTGACGAGACTTGGCTGTACTATTACGATCTGCCGACCAAGGCTCAAAACAAAGTTTGGGTCTTTGATGATGACGACACACCCGTAATTGTCAGAAAATCCCGATCTGTAAAGAAGAAAATGATAGCTGTATTTTTCAAATCGAGTGGAATTGTGGAATGTGTCGTTTTGGACACGCAGAAGACAGTCACAGCTAAGTGGTATACTGAACAATGCCTGCCTAAAGTCATTGGATCTATGAAGAACCTGCGGCCAAAGTCAAGAATGGACACCTGGTACCTCCATCATGATAATGCTCCAGCTCACTGCGCCAAAGCCTGCACCGAATATTTGACCACGACAGGACTGAAACTTCTCGAGCACCCTCCCTACAGTCCAGATCTTGCTCCCTGCGACTTTGCACTGTTCCCGCATGTGAAAATGAAGCTAAAAGGGAGGCGGTTTTCCAGTGATGAGGACCTTCTACGGGCTTGGGACAACGAGTGTGCTTTACTCCCTAGTGAAACTTGGCAGAACTGGTTTAAAGATTGGTTTCGGAGGATGGAGAGGTGTATTGAATGTAGAGGAAATTACTTTGAAAAAATTAAATAAACAAAGCTGTATTGCAAAACTTTCCTAGTACCCTTCGTACAATATCCATTGTACCATATATTTTTATTGCTTCCATCATGTTATCTAGATTATTACAGATGTATATTATCCCGTTTGTCTGGTTTCTAATAGTATTGCCATGTTGCTCTCCCAGCCAAATTGCTCTCCCAGTTGGTAAATTTTATAGCTGGGAAGCTAAAATTATTCTTATCGTAATGTTGAGTGTAAACATTGCCATTGGTGACAGTGATTTGGCTGTCGAGATAGAAACCTGTAGGTTGCTATCCGGGTTGGTGCGTTCTATGGTCAAGTCTTCACCAACCCGGATAGCAACCTGTAGGTTGCTATCCGGGTTGGTGCGTTCTATGGTCAAGTCTTCAGAATAAATTTCCTTGGCTATAATGTCAAAATTGATAACCAGGACATCATTAATGTATCTGTAGAAAATAATTTCTTCTTTGATATTGTTTTCAAAATAGTGCAGTTAGAGGTTGGCTATGGAGTAAGAACTACTGGCTCCCATAGCCACTTCACTACTCTGCACATAGATGCTATTTCCCGTAAGTACGTAATTGTTTTTGAAACTAACATTAATAAGGTTGAGCCAATACTGTTTATTACATCCTATTACATTCTGATAAGTTTCGTAGTAGTATAAAAGAACTTTTTTTTTTAAATTTTCGTGTGAAATTCTGCTAAAAATGTTTTTAAAATCGTATGAGTATAGAACTCTGATTCTATTGTTTTTGATGTAGTCTAAATATTTCCTGTTATTTAGTGATAAATTTAGTATTAGTGAGTTGGTTGGCTATAATAATTAATTGGCATCCATTAAATTACTGGATGATTTTTTATAGCTGTTCCTGCTAGTGGTGATGAACCTTTTTCATTAACATACTTCTTTAATTTATTGATATAGTTTCCTTCCACCATTAGAGGTACCCCCACCCTCATTAACTCAAATAAACATCCAAAAACTTATAGCTTTCACTGCTATAGGTGAAAGCCTATAGCAGTGAAAGCATATATAGAGGTTCTGCCACAACCTCTTATTCACCAAACTTAGCCTCATGTGATTTCTTACTGTTTCCACATCTGAAGAAAGCTCTGAAAGACAAGCATTTCACATCTGACAACAATGCTCACAGAGCCACAACGGAAGCACTTCACAGTCTTCCGTAAAGTGGCTTGCAAGAAGCATTTAATGCCTGGGTATGAAAGTAGCGAAAGTGTGCAAAGTTCAAGAGAGAGTATTTCGAGGAGAAATCCACAGAAGATTCAGATGATGACAATCAAAATAAGATCTTGCAGCAGTCCGCAAATTAAATGATCACTCCTTGTATTGCTGCACGCACGCACGCACGCACGCACACACACGCATGCACGCACACACACACACACACACACACACATCTATAAAAGGATGCTATTTACAATAAAGAAATGTAATTAGAAAATATAATCTTTAATCTTTACCTGTGCTTCCCTGGTAAGAAAAGCAGGAACATCAGCAATATCATTATCTGAAGAAAATGTTTCATTCAAGGCACTGAATTTTATCTGCAATGCAATGCATACACATTATTTATTATTAAATAAAATCCTTCATATTTAAGGATAATAATTAAGGTGAATGGGGAAGGAAATTAAACTTTTTTTAATGTTTAAAAAATACCTACAATAAAATATTAATCTCAAAATGCTTAAAAATGAGAATAATTAAACATTTGGAACTGAGAAAACATTATTCATCACTATCATATCTAGTTCCCAAACTTTCAATGCAATGCAATGAAAGCTTAAATTTCAGCTTAAAAGGGAGAACTCTCTTCCTGTATGAGCCTGCTTCATAAATAAATGCTCCTAAAACAAACCGAAGTACTATTTCAAGCTGATATCTTTGCTGAATACAGTACATTATTTGTGTTCTGAACACTAGTTTTTACAAGAAAATAATTACAACTTAATCACTATAAAAGTTTCCAATCTATAATTGACAGCAACCCATGTGCTATCCACACAATGCCACAAAGAGTTGAGAACCATTCATAGTGCAATTCAAAGCCCCTGTTTACCCTCAACAGTGTTGTATGTGCTACCCCATCCCTTACAATGATAATTTAACTTGTGATTACTGAGAAATAGATAAAGAATACCTTTCATTTACTAGAATTAAAGCTTAGTTTCCATTTTTTTTTTTTTTTTTTTTCCCAAATCAGTCAGATGATTTGTCTGACTTGATATAGCAATATTCTCCAGTTTCCATATCAACAAATTTTGGCATTAAGCTTACCATAAATGTCACCATCAATCAAGAAAAGCAAAAATAACAGAATCGTGGCAGAAGGCACCAAGGGGAATCCAACCATACCAATTGTTGATTCAGAGCACTAACCTATTATAATCAACTCTTCCTCATATACCACTAATCCCTTAATTAGTATTAGTCTTAGTACTGGAAAAATTATGGAAGGAAATAAAGCACAAGAAGCAACAGCCAAAAAATTAATAAATAAAATCAATAAAAAAAAAGAAAATGTAAAAGCAAAATAAAATAATACAAGCATTTTTTTATCACAATAAAACATTATGATAAAAATATAAAAAAGTACTTTTATATATAAATATATATTAAAAAAATTAACAAATATATGGTATTAAATTCAAGAAATTTAATATTAGTACTGACAAACAACACAAGAAAGCAAGTGCACACAGTGTCACAAAGAGAAAAAAAAAAAAATCTTATATCAGCTTTCCATACTCTTAATTGTTTATGTAGTTTTACCCTGAATTGAAGCTACCCACTTCTACAGCACCAGATGGAAGTTTGTTCATTGATTTTACTCAATCTGTTTTAAGCCTATAAAGTATTCAAGGGCAAAGGCCTCATGCTACGAGGTAGAATGACTAATATCTGCTGAGAATAAATAACAATAGTCTTCTCCACTGGTGAAGTGTATTTTTATTTGAGGTAGCACAATACCATGGCAACTCGTTGTGAAGGCAATCACAATATGAGATATAACCAAAACGATGCCAATTTAATTAATTAATTTAACTACTTTGGTAGATGGCTATGTTAAATGATGCATTTGCACTAACCTACATATTAGCTATTCTAAGCCTTAAACACCTTAATCAGACTTCCTTACAGTTTCCTAGTCTAAAGAACCCTTTTCTGGTAAGAGAATCGTTCTACTCCCTTTGCTAATCTCATTGGTCTGCTCTACACCCATTCCAACTGATCCACATCCTCCTAAATTGAGGCATCCAGACTTATATGCAGTATTCCAGATGTGGCCTAACCAATGCCTTACACGATGGGAAAATCAACTCCAATAAGGGGTTGATTATCCCATTGTATACAGGAATTATACCGGAGGGATAACCTCCTGGCAAAATTCCTGTATATTAATTACAAAATCCCATGAGCTGTCCTGGCATCTGACTGTACAATTATTACCAGGTTTATCAAACGACAAAGGATCAATGAATCATCATCTATCATTCAAGAAAACCTGCTATCTGCTTTAATGTAAGTTAATTTTTAGCTTTTTTGAGATAAAAATAAAAATTATTTTATACATAAATATGTAAATATATATAGGGCTACTAAACATCTGGATTTGGCTCTATTTGCCCATTTTTTCAAGTTTAGTGTGTCTGGTTGAATTACTCACTTGAAAGTGGGCATTTTGAAAATTCATTTGATTTCGAGCTGAACTGAAATATAATTTACAAAGAGGTAGAATTCTACATCACTGACAATTTCTTCATCTCTTCAATATTGAGGCAAATCTGAAAATAATCTTCTTCTTCTTTATCTTCGCCTTCTTCCCACATTTATATAGGGTCGGCATTTCCATCCTTAATTATTTTCCTCCATTCCTCCCTATCCTGAGCTTCCTCTCTCTTTTAAATCATCTGCCACCTTGTCCTTCCATCTCAGCTTAGGTCTCCCCCTCTTCCTCTTTCCTATCACCTCCAACTTTTCCCACTTCTTCCCCACATACTCCTCACTTCTTTGTTCCACATGTACAAGCCACCTCAACCTACATTCCTGCCTTTTTTTTTTTTACTCAGAGGCCCACCTTAGGTAATAAGGTGGGCCTATATAGGTAATATCTAAAGGAAGGTGAATACATAGGTAATATCTAAAGGAATGTGAATCGCATAGGAACACATAACCGGAAACTTCACCGTAAGTTGGTACACGGCGCTGTTCATGAGTTTGCGAGAGGGAAAATTTCTAGTTTACTCATTCAAGCAGTAGTTGCCGCATGAAGAGCATGCATCGATATATGAACTGTGAGCTGGCAGACATGCACCTAGAATGTGGATTAGCAGAGGGCAATAGACGAGCCGCTCAACGAATTTATGGAGAACGCTTCCCAGACAGACATGTACTGGACCACCATTTGTTTGCACGTGTGCATCAAAATTTGTACGATTATGGGTCATTTAGAGGTAACAGGAGTAGTGCGGGCAGACCATATTTGACGCGAACTCCTGCCACGGAAGAAAGTGTGTTGAATGCCACCCAGAATAATCCTACTACCAGCACATGTGCTGTTGCCTCTGCCTTAGGAGTGTCTCATTGCAGTGTACAGCGTGTCTGGCACGACGATTCCTTACACCCTTTCATCTCCAAAGGGTTCAGTTACTGCTCCCCCAAGATCATCCTGCACATGTGGCTTTTGCGCAGTGGTTTCTCCAAGAAAGTGTTCAAGACTTGAATTTTCCAGCCTATGTTTTGGTCACGGATGAGGCTTATTTCACTCGGGAAGGCTTATTCAATCAGCACAATGCTCATGTGTGGGCTCATGACAACCCACACTGTGTGCGCCTCCATGCAGCACAACATCACTTCACAATAAATGTGTGGGCAGGTATGGTCGGTGACTGCTTAGTCGGCCCATACCTGTTACCATCCCGCATGAACTCCACTAAATATCAGATCTTTCTTGAACAAGTTCTACCAGGGTTACTTGACGATGTTCCAGCAAATGTGAGACGCAACATTTGGTTTTAACATGACGGGGTGCCTGCCCATTATGGAAGGTGTGTTCGTGACCATTTGAACAGGTGTTTTGGGAGTCGATGGATTGGCTGTGGTGGACCCATTGCCTGGCCCCCACGCTCACCTGATTTTTCAAGCCTTGATTTCTTTCTGTGGGGGGGGGGGCCCTCAAATCTATCGTGTATGAATCGCCTGTGGAGATGGAAATGGATCTCGTGGTGAGGCTCGTCTGCGCTGCTGCTACTGTCAAAGAAACTCCAAGTGTGTTCGACCGTTTCTGCCAATCCATGCTGCATCGGTGTCACACATGCATCGCATCTCATGGTGGAACCTTCGAGCATCTGTTGTGACATCATGAAATGTATCCATCTTGTACTCCATTGTTAATATTGTGTTGAATAAATGTTTGCCACTAATTACTGTCTTGTGTCATTTCTGCTTCTTGTGCCTCTGCTACTACTTTCCCATGATGTTTCCGGTTATGGGTTCCTATGCAATTCACATTACTTTAGATGTTACCTATCTCCCCTAAATGTTTGTACCAATATTTTTGAGACATCCTGTAGAACAATGTGAACACTGTGGTGGATCATCTCAAGTGAGCAAATGTAGGTGGGTCAGATGAGTGTGACCTAATCTTGCCCTTGAAAAGACTACTTCTTCTCGTCTTGACGTACGGACACTGGAGCGCCAAATTTCCAGATCCTGTTTGAACTGGAAGAGTTTATTATTAGTCTGAGAGTGCCTCTGGCACTCTCAGACTAATAATAAACTCTTGCCCATTCTGATAAGCATGCAGCATTAATGATCAATGTATAGTCTGATGCTGGAACACAGATATTGGTTAAATCAAGGGTGGATGGATTTTTCGCAGCTTGATCAGCCAGTTCATTGCCCAAAATACCCGAATGGGCTAGAATACAACAGAGTGACCCGTTGATGGCGTTCTTCAATCTGCAGCAATAATCTTCTAATTTCATTTATAACAGGGTGAACTTTATCTGAGGAATAACTCAATGCCTTGATTGAGCTGAGAGAATCAGTATAAATAACAGCTTTTAAAGAACAGTCAGAACAGAGATTTTCTAAGTCTAGTTTAATTGCATATAATTCCACTGAGAATATACTGAATTCAGATGGGAAGGACGCTGGCTAGAATACAACAGAGTGACCCGTTGATGGCGTTCTTCAATCTGCAGCAATAATCTTCTAATTTCATTTATAACAGGGTGAACTTTATCTGAGGAATAACTCAATGCCTTGATTGAGCTGAGAGAATCAGTATAAATAACAGCTTTTAAAGAACAGTCAGAACAAAGATTTTCTAAGTCTAGTTTAATTGCATATAATTCCACTGAGAATATACTGAATTCAGATGGGAAGGACGCTGAAATAATGGTATTCAGAAACACTGCGACGGCTCCATCGTTTGAATTAGATTTAGACCCATCTGTATAAATTTGGGAAAAATCAGTACACCTTTGAGTGCGAACTAGGGCTTACAATACCGATCAAAATCTTAATACCGGTATTTCGGTACTTTTAATTTATGAAACCTGTATTAATACCGGTATTCCAAAAACAAATGTTTTTCTCAATAAATTTTGATGACAATTAGGTGCAATAAAGTAAGGAAAAAATAAGTAATATAATTACTTGAATTCATGTTTTAAATAAACTTTTATTGCAATAATAACTATTCTGAAAAAAATTATTAAAATACAGTTATTCTAAAAACAAAAAAATACATATTGTTACTCCAAAGTTTAGTTATGCTTAAGCATCCACAGTACCTGTCCGAATAAAGTGAGCTCTTAAGAAACATAAGCAATCAATAGCATGATCGTTTAATCAAATACTGTATATACCAAAATTCTAATTTTGGTACATACAGTATTTGATTAGCGGCAGAAAACACCCTTTCGGATTCTATTCTGGTACTGAGATAATCAGTCCATAGATCTCAGTAGACGATCTCAGTCCATATTTTCTAGACTTTGAACTTTTTTAGCAAAAATAGTTTTTCATTAATTTCCGACTCAAGTTCATCTTTTAAAATCTCTTTGGAGTCAGGCAATTTCTTTTTTTTTGGAAAGAATTTGAGGAACAATGATGTTCTGTTCCATGTTGGTCTTCCATGGTTGAATTATGTTCATCATTTTCTGAAGGAGAAAGACGTTTTATTCAGCAAAGTATAATTTTCACTATAGTATCTTTAATGAGTCTGGAAGAGAACAAAGAGTGGGGAAAAGGAATAAAGAGAGCAAAGAGTGGAGTTAAGGAATTCTTCACATATATAAATGCAAAGTACAGAAGGACAAATCAGATCTGATGCATATGTAATTGCGTGGGATAGTATTAGATACCCCAACTGATGTTGCAGATGAACTTGACAGTTACTTTTCATCGATATTTACAGAAGAAAAACCCTTCACATCAATGAAAAATTATGGGAGTGAAGTTGAAAAAAATGTAATTAAATATTTTCTAAATAAATACGGTTGTAAAAGACCAGGAGGAGGAGACACATGGCTTTTTCATCGAGGTGTTGTAGCATAACATAATAGCATTAGCATAAGCATTAGTAGAGGCATTTGATGCAAGAAAGCAAACTTATGCAGCATCAGCCAAAAAAAAAAAAAAAAAAACAGAAAAAAAACCACTTCCACTTCACCCCTCTGTTCATTCAAAATACCTGTCCAGCTGAGCCTTAAACTTATTTAGGCTATCAACTTCCAAGACAAGGGATGGAAGTCTGTTCCACCAACCAACCACTCGCTGGCTAAAGGCAAATTTCCGCACATCTATCCTACATCTGTCTTCCACAATTTGAATTTATGCCCTCTCAGGTGATTATTCTGAGTGAGAGGAAGAATCCCATCAGCATTGAGCATGCTCAAACCATTCAATGCTTTATACACCTCTATCAGATCACCTCGCTGGTGCCTAGTCTCCAGACACTGTAATTTGCAAAACTTAAGCCTTTCTTCGTAAGAGCACCCCTTTGCTCCATTCACTAATCTTGTTGCCCTTCTCTGTACTCGTTCCAGCAGCTCTACATCCTTCTTGAAATGAGGCCTCCAGACCTGTATACAGTATAGGTGTGGCCTGACCATTGCCTTATACAAGGGAAAAATCACCTCCTTATCCCTGCTAGAAAAATTCCTATATATCATTGACAATACACCATGAGCTACTCTTGCAGCCCGTCTGCACTGCTCAGAGAACTTCATATCTGCCTGCACAACCACCCCCAGGTCCCTTTCATTCTCTACCATTATCAGTGTAGTACCACAGAGTTGATACGTTGCTCTGGGGTTGCTGTTTCCCATGTGTAGTACTTTACATTTGTCAATGTTAAACTTCATTTGCCACCTCTCAGCCCATCTGCTCAACCTTTCCAGATCCTGTTACAGCAGCATAGTGTCAGTAGTGTCCTTGACAACCCTGCCTACCTTTGTATCGTCTGCAAACTTCGAAATTAAGCTTGATATACCATGATCAATATCATTTATGAATACAGAAAACAATAATGGACCCAACACTGAGCCCTGAGGGACTCCACTAATAACATTAGTCCATGATGAGCAGTGTCCATTGATTACCACTCTCTGTCTTCTCCCCCTCAGCCACCCCTTTATCCACAGCAGCAATTTGCCTCCAATGTCACACTGCTCCAATTTGTGCAGTAGTCTTCCATGTGCAACAGCATCAAAAGCCTTTCTAAGATCCAAGTATATAATATCAAAGTTATTCCCTGCATCCAGTTCCTTTGTGACCGCATCATAGTATCCAATCAAATTGGTCAGGCAAGACTTCCCCTTAACAAAACCATGCTGTGTCCGAGCTATAACTGAAGTCTTGTCTAAATGATCCTGTAGTGCCTCTTTAACTAGTGCCTCCATTAATTTTCCTGGAACAGAAGTTAAACTCACAGGTCTATAACTGCTTGTGTCAGCCTTTGATCCTCCTTTGTGAATTGGGGTCACATTTGCACATCCCCAGTCTGCGGGTACCTCCCCTGAGTCCAAGGAAGCTCTCATAATTATGGCTAAGGGTTTACTTACTTCCTCTGCTGCCTCCTTTAATATAACTGGATAGACCCCATCCACCCCAGGTGCCTTTCTTGTGTTTATCTTCAACAGTTTCTCATCCACTTTACTCTCAGTTATTACAAGATTCTCTAGCTTACTGCTAGAGTTGAATACACCCCTGGCTTTCCCCTGGCTAAATAACTCCTCATGTGTGAATGTCGATGCAAAATATTCATTTAGTTTGTTAGCTACCTGAGCAGAATCATCAACAGTTGACGCATTGATATCAAGTGGACCAATCTGATTCATCCCCTTCCTTCTAGAGTTTACATAAGTAAAGAACTCTTTGCTGTTTTTCTTTGCATCCCTTGCCAAAGATTTCTCGTACTCTAGCTTCACCTGCCTAACCTCCTTTGTAACTTGGTTACAGATCAACTTGTATCTATCATACGCTTCTGAGTCATGTGTTAATTTGTATGTATCCCATGCATGTTTCTTCTCTGCCATATGCCTCATCAGTTCATCTGACATCCACTTAGGCCTAATAAACCTTGAACAATATTTCTTAGTTAGTATGTAAAGCCTAGTAGCTTCCAAGATAAGTTCTTTGAATGCTTCCCATTTTGCATTTGCTGTTGGTAACATCATCAGTTGGTCCCACTGTATAGAATTTAAATACTGTCTCAGTCCATCATAGTCGCCTTTACGAAAGCAATAACCCTTCCCTTTACCCCTAATGGTAGTTACCTCTTTGAGTAAATCCCACTTCAGCACACTGTGATCACTGCCACCTAGTGGTTCCTTTATCTGCAGATTCTTAATGCATGAAGAGTCACTGCTGATAATCAAATCAAGAGTATTCCTCCCTCTAGTTGCCTCCCGAACATGCTGATGTAGAAAACAATCATCCAATAAATCCACAAAAGCCCTACTAGTGTGTGAGTGACCAGCCCCCAAATTCCAGTCAATATCTGGGAAATTAAAATCTCCCATTATAAGACTCTCTGATTTACTGGCCCACTCTATTTCCCTGTACAGTTTCTTATGATACTCATCAGAGTCAATAGGCCTATAGCACACTCCTACTCTCAATTTTGATCTCCCAATGCTTATGTCACACCAAACTGACTCGACACTGCACTGTCCTACGATGTCCACTGGCTTCACTTCCTTGAATTTTATGTATTTCTTAACTAATAGCATAACCCCTCCTCCCTTCCTATCCAGTCTATCCTTTCTGTAGACGTTGTACTCCCCAAATTCCAGTTCTGCATTCCTTATATCTATGTGACACCAAGTCTCTGATATCCCAACAATATCTGCCTTTGATGTTTTGAGCAATACCTCAAATTCATCAAATTTATTTACTAAACTCCTAGCATTGGTGTACACGCAAGTATACATGAACCTATTTCTAGTCTTAGCTACCCTAACACAACCCATGTGTTTACTTGTACCGCAATGACTCCCAGCAGTGTCTGAAATATCCTGAATCTTGTTTTTAAGGCTTCTGCTCATTCCAATAGAAGCAGTGCAAGAATCTCTTTCACCTCTGCCAGAGGCTACTGTTAATCTATTCATCTTTGTATCCCCCCAAGCTAGCAGTTTTCCGACTCACCTAACACTGCCTCGATAGCATCAGCAAATATTCTTGCACCCTTTCTATTTAAGTGTATCCCATCCCTGTAGAAGCAATCTCTCCTGTTAACAAGTACAGTCCAGGCTGAAAAAAATTCTACCCCTTGAGCCTTGCACAATCTTTCCAGGGCCGAATTGATCGACAAGGCTCTCATCATATACTCCCTCCTATCGTGTCTGGGCAGAATTGCAGACACTTTCAAATTCAACCCTATTTCACGGCTTTTTTTCAACAGTGACCTGTACTTGTTAAGCAATTCTGCCGGTCTCCTACTCTTGATATCATTAGTGCCAACGTGTACAACTATATCACCTTTTGTGCCCTTAAAAGATGACATCTGCTCTACAACGTCATCAACCTTTGCCCCTGGCAGACATACCCTAGTCCTGTTCCAGCTATCCTTTTTACAAAGCATGTTCCCCGTTTCCCTGACAATAGAGTCACCAACAACTACTAGTTCCTTTGGGACCAGCGCATTCTGCCTTGGGGGTTGCCGCTGTGTTTCACGATGACCAAATGCAAGCTCTGGTGTTGATGTGGGCAGCTGAGAGCTTGATGGGGCCCCTCAATTTAGTTCCTTCGAGGGCATCCACCCTGTCCTTCAAGCTCTCATATAGGCCCATAAGAATGCTGAGTTGTTGCCTGATTTCGATACACTCCTTGCATCGCGCACACACAAAGACATCCCCCATGGCAACATCATGTCCCGTATCTGAATGCTCCACAAACATCATGCAAGCTGTGCATTTTAGAAGGCTGTGATTCAGAAGGCAACTGCCCCCCTCAGTTCTCCTCTGAGCCACAGCACTTCCATTAGCTTGAGCCTTTTGTTTTGCTGCTCTGGCCTGAGTCATGACTACTTTTAATTTAAATAAAATTTCAATTTCAGTTTATAACCTTAACTTATCTCCCAACACAGTTATAATGGTATATATATTTTTTAGTGTCAAGTATTAACTATCTCCGAGTTCCCTTTATATAACTTCCGTATCAGTTATGTATTAATTAATTATGTTACGTTTGTAATCTAAGTCGGTATATATATTTAGTTAAAGTGCAATTTAAATGCCAACGAAGTTCAACAAGTTTAATAGATTTTACCGATCGCTGAAAATATTATAACGTATACTATACTAACACTATCTAGGTTCGATATATAACGATCGTATGACAAAGACAAAGGCGGGAATTTACGAACGGTAATCTATGGACACTGAAGTAGTAATTAACTTTCAAATCTGGCTGTCTCGATTCAGAACAACTAACGATCCTTACTAGGTCTATAAGCTACTTACAAAAAATAATTTCATGTAAAAAATATTCAATAAGCGGCTAAATATCGCTAAAAAAAACTTCTCATTCAGTGGAGTTGTAACTTGTAACACGTGGATTTGATACCCTTACCGATACTTTTATGCAATTACAAGGCCGAGTAAAGAATAAATACACCAGATTAATCAGAAATATCACAAAATAATGCTATACTACTAAATTTAAATCAAAAGTTTTAGAAAAACAATAATTTCAAATCAATAAATAAGAAAAATCCACTTAGCGGCTTTGAACACATCTGGCCCTACTAGCCTCGTCAGCAGACTCAATAGATCCCATCTGGCCCGGCAGCACCATTATGGGCTGTTCTAATAGCATGCAAGAGTGCAGAATACTGCAGAGGTTTGTTATATGGGAGAAGCCAGGCAGTTTTACAGTTAATAGAATGCTTTTCTGATGTGTTTTTAATTTGCTGAAAAGATGTAGTATAAGCTGAAGCTGCTGAAATTTCAGCAAATGTATTGCCCAAAGCATTAGCTATATGCAAAGGATTAGATAGCTCTTGCTAATTCCGGGAGAGAATTGGTGGTGTGGTTGGAAACTTACCAGTAAGATGTCTAATTTTTTTTTTCCAAATTACTTTACGGTCAGTGTTTCTGTTAATGCTGGATGCAAAACGGGTCCAGGATTCTTTCTTGGCTTGCCTTTGCATGGAACATGATTTTGCCTTTGACTTCTTATAATTTATGAGATTGGTTGTGGTTGGATATTGCAGAAACAAATTCCAGGCTTTATTTTTTTTTGCTTTTGTGCATTCCTCATAATTATAATGCTTATGGCCTGGGCGATTTGATAGTGGTATTGTGTCTTTAGCCACATTTAGGAGATGCGACATGATGTAGTCTGTCACATTATCAATAGGCTGGAAATGGATTTTTTCCTCAGTGAAATATACTGACGACTGGAATTTTGCCCAGTTTGCTCAGACAAAATTTCCATATTCTGCAGGATTGAGCTAGACGAGTCAACGCTATCAAGAAGTTGCATACTATTGGGAAGTGGTCACTGCCCATGGGATTATTTATTATGTACCACTCTATGTCGGAACCGGTACTGGAGAACAAATTGAGAGATCTATTGCTAAGGTTTGTCCAGTTAGCATTAAGTACAGGCATTTGATGCAGAAAAGCAAGCTTATGCAGCACCAGCCAAAAAAAAAAAAAAAAAAAAAAAAAAACGCTCCCATTTCACCCCTCCGTTTGTTCCAAATACCTTTCCATCTCAGCCTTAAATTTACTTAGGCTATCGACTTCCACAACAAAGGATGGAAGTCTGTTCCACCAACCAACTACCTGCTGGTTAAAGGCAAATTTCCGCACATCTATCCTACATCTGTCTTTCCTCAATTTGAATTTATGCCCTCTCAAGTGATTATTCTGAGCAAGAGGAAGAATCCAATCAGCATAATCAATTAAATTTGATTTTTCATTTCTTGAAGATGAGGACTGTCCATGCCCGCAATGTCTCATTTACAGAGAAGTGCTCGCCAATAGTAGTTCCAAATCTTCCCTTGTCATTTAGGAACAAAACACGAAAATTATGCAGGAAAGCCAGTTGATTTTTTTTAAGCAGAAATTGCAAGAAATCAAACCATCTATTATTTTTCAGGAAAGCTCTGTTGCACTAGGAAGACTACTGCACAAATTGGAGCAGAATGGTATTAAGGGTAAGTTGCTACAATGGATAAAAGGATGGTTGAGTGGGAGAAGACAGAGGGTGGTAATAGTAATCAATGGGTGCTGCTCTTTGTGGACTAATTTTATTAGTGGAGTCCCACAGGTTTTGGTGTTGGGTCCACTGTTGTTTTGTATATTTATCAATGTCACTGATAAAGGTATATCAGGCTTAGTATCAAAGTTTGCATATGATACAAAGGTTGGCAGGGTTGTTAATGACAGTAATGGCAGTGTGTTACTGCAACAGGATCTAGAAAATTTGGGCAAATGAGCTAAGAAGTGGCAACTGAAGTTTAACACTGGCAAATGCAAAGTACTGCATATGGGTAGAAGTAACTCCAGAGAAAAAACGTATCAACTGTGTGGTACTACACTTAAGGTAGTTGAAAATGAAAAAGACCTGGAAGTAATTGGCAGTCAGATATGGGCAGGGCATGGGGTGTTGTCAATGATATATAGGAATTTTGCTAGTAGGGAAAAGGAGGTGATTGTCACTCTGAATAAGGCAATGGTCAGGCCACGCCTTTAGTAGCGTGCAGGTCTGGAGGTCCCATTTTAGGAAGGATGTAGATTTGCTTGAGCGTGTACAGAGAAGGGCAACAAGATTGGTGAGGGGAATGAAGGGATTCTCTTACCAGGAGAGGTTTAAGTTCTGCAAATTGCAGCAGCTGGAGACTAGGCACCTGTGAGCTGATCTGATTGAGGTGTATAAGGCCTTGAATGGGTTGAGCAAGCTGAATTCTGATGGGATTCTTCCACTTGTTCAGATTACAAACCTAAGGGAGCATAAATTGAAATTGAGGAAGGACAGATGTAGAATAGATGTGCGGAAATTTGCCTTTAGCCAGCAGGTGGTTAATTGCTGGAACAAACTTCCATCTATCGTTGTGGAAGTTTATAGGTTAAATAAATTTAAGGAGGAACTGGACAAATATTTAGAGGGGATTGTTTTGTAAATTTTTTTTTTTTTTTTTTTGGCTGATGCTGCATAAGCTCATACACTTGCTTTCTTGCACTACTACTAAAACAGACCAAATATGGCTTCAAAATTTAGCTTATTTTTCAGATAATTTATTGAAGATAAATGAACTCAATTTATCATTAAGGTGCAAATACAATGGTTTTCACTGTTCAAGACAAAGTTTTTGAACTTCAAAACTTATTCAAAAATCTTATAACCTTTTAGCTTTGATTAAAAAGAGAATATCCATCACTTAAAGAAAAAGCTGTGAAAATCCTGCTGCCATTTTTAACTATGTATATGTGTGAGAGAGCTTATGCAATTTATACCTTGTTGGAGTCGAAATACTGGAACAAACTTGAGGCAGAACCAGATTTGAGGCTCTGTCTGTCTTCCGTCGAACCAAATATTGCTACACACTTTATTCGGCAAAAATAACAAACCCAACAATCACATTAAATTTTTGATTTATTTTTATTTATAACTACATATTAATATTAAGTTTAAAGATTTCATTACATACATTCTGTAAGACTTGTTGTGATTGGACAATTTTAATATCAAATAAGTGTGTTTCATTTGAAAAGGAGGAAGAGACAAACCTTGAAAAATTTTTGAATGTGATGAAATATCTGTTCATTTGTAAAAATGGGTAAAATTTTGTGTGTTATTAGTGTCCTCATAATTGCTCATAAGCTATTGATAAACACATTTTCTCAAAAAAAAGAAAAGTAGTAAATAACTTAAATATCTTCGACTTCTGATCGTACAAAGTAGTCAGTTAGCCTGTGGGCTGTGGTAAAAGGATTATAAAAAATAACTAATAATAGAATAAAGCAAAATAAAATTAAATATTAAGTAAAGCATTGCCAATGAAAACACACACATCTCGTATAATTCCTTATAATTAGTTTAATAACTTACAGTATATGGGGTTAAAAAAAATGTTTTCCATATTAATTTTTTTTTTGTTCTTAAAGACCATTATGTACAGGTAATTATTAATAAATTTATATTATTAATAACCTGTAATATTGCTTCTAAACACATAGTGATAGAAATATTTAAAAATTCAGTAAAATTATACAATTTTAGAGAATTGAGGTTTACGGGTTCACAATAAAAATATCAGCATTAGTAGAGACATATGATGCAAGAAAGCTTAAACAGCATCAGCAAAAAAAAAAAAAAAAAAAGACCTTCCCATTTCACCCATCCATTCATTCAAATGCTTGTCTAGCACTGCCTTGAATTTATTTAAGCTGCTAACATCTACAACGATAGATAGAAGTTTGTTCCAGCAATCAACCACACGATTGATTGGTGGTAAAGGTAAATTTCTGCACACATATTCTACAACTGCCTTTCCTCAATTTGAATTTATGTCCCCTCAGGCGATTAATCTGTGCAAGAGGAAGGATCCCATCGGCATTAAGCTTGCTCAAACCATTCAAGGCCTTATACACCTCAATCAGATCACCTCGCAGGTGCCCAGACACCATAATTTGCAGATCTTAAGCCTTTCTTTGTAAGAGCAATCGTTTGTTCCATTCACTAATATTGTTGCCCTTTTCTGCACTCGTTCCAGCAGCTCTACATCCTTCCTAAAATGAGGCCTCCAGACCAGTACACAGTACTCAAGGTGTGGCCTGACCATTGCCTTATACAAGAGGATAATCACCACCTTATCACTGCTAGAAAAATTCCTGTATATCACTGACAAGACACCATGAGCTACTCTTGTAGATTATCTGCACTGCTCAGAAAACTTCATATCTGACTGCACAATTACCCCCAGGTCCTTTTCATTCTCCACCTCCCTGAGTGTAGTACCACACAGTTGATACGTTACTCTGCGGTTGCTGCTACCCACATGCAGTACTTCAAATTTGTCAATGTGTTAAACTTCAGTTGCAACCTCTCAGCCCACCTGCTCAACGTTTCTAGATACTCTTGCACTAGCATACTGTTGTTAGTGTTATTAACAACACTGCCAATCTTCGTATTGTCTGCAAACTTAGCCTGATAGACACTAAGCCTGATATACTTTCAGAAATAGAAAACAACAATGGACCCATCACAATACTGAACCCTGAAAAACACCACTAATAACATTAGTCCATGAAAAGCAGTGTCCATTGATTACAACTGTCTTCTCCCATTCAACCATCCTTTTATCTATTGTAGCAACTTGCCCTTAATGCCATACTGCTCCAATTTGTACAGTAGCTTTCCATGTGCAACAGTATCAAAAGTATTCCTAAGATCCAAGTATATGATATCAAAATTATTTTTTGCATCCAGTTCCTTTGTAATCACATTGTAGTATCCAATCAAATTGGTCAGACAAGACTTCCCCTTAACAAGTCCATGCTGTGTCTGACAAGGGGAGGTTACGACATGGTCCTCAGGGATTTCAATAATACTGTTTGTGTGGATAAGCCTTGGTATGAACCTTTATTGAGCAAAGGGACAAAGCACACTTCTTAAACATTTTCAAGAAAATAAAAGTTAAAAAATCCCAAGCAACTTATGAGTAAGTTTTGTAGAGTGTTTCACCAAACACTGTGTGGCACGACAGCAGCATGCCTGACTCATATTTGTGAGACTGTTGGTTCGAGTCTCGATGAGTGAACTTTTTTTTTTTTTTAAATTAGAATGCAATTTTTACATAAAATAATTGTAAATCACATGGGTTTATATGTGTATTTATTTTCTATTAAAAATGTTCATTTTTCCTTTTTTACCCTCTGCCTTGAAAATTCGTTTTCGGAATTGCTGTCTATTAAAAATAAATTTAATTAAAGATTTTTTTTTTCAAAAAATTAACAAATTTGAATAGTTGATTGATATAAAAAACAAAAAAAAAAAAAAAATATATATATATATATATATATATATATATATTTTATTAATCGTTGGAAGCAGATGAACTAGTCCATGAGGCAGGATGATATCTGTCGTAGAAGGAAGGGAAACAATAAGTCCCACAACATCTTGCACATCAATCAAAATCTGCTTTTTTACACTCAGAGCAAAACATACTCCGTTAACATTCATAAAAATTCCCTTTCATTCATAATTTTTTAAGCGAACCATGCATAACGAAACATTTTTGCAAAAATCGGGGCCAACAGTTGATGACGGACGACCGAATGAATTTTTATGCAATCTTCTCGGGACGATATTTTGCGCTCTTGTTCATTCAGAAATGAACAATTTTAAATGCACTTGATAAAGTTTATTACTTGTCTATAAAAACAGACATTGCAATGTTAGCATAAAGGTGTACACTTGGGAGGAATGACCATGTTCCTAAACTTTCATCATCCTGAAAGATCTCGTCGTACAGAGCTGGATTGGTTTGACCACCCTAAGAATCTATTAACAGAATAAATTTCTCTTTTCCTATACAAGAAGCTAAAGCTTCTGTTAAAATTTTCGTATAAAGCTGTGTGGTCAGTTTCCTGACTTTGAAGATGTTACAACAACGTTAATATATGATTTTGAAAATTCGTCGACAGTTTTTTTACTCTGTGCCCGAAAACACCTGTAGATTCTTGCAAGCACACAAAAACGAGCAGTAGTAATTTTCCAAACATCGTGATCATGTGTTGTGCAGTGTAGGAATGGTTTACTTTATTGACACTTTGCCTATTCACGAAAACTGTTTTCGATCCTTGCATAGAAAGATTTGTGTCATAAGTGGATTGATATTGACATCCTGAAAAATTAAAATACATATATGGATTATATAAAATTGTAAATATATTAACAATCAGAAATTATATATGTACATTTTATTTTATGTAATAGTGTAAAGAAATTTTAATTTACCTGTTTAATCTGTGTTGATGATGAACTCCTTGTCAAAATTTGGGATTGATGCCGGCATCTGTTTAAGAAAGATTTCAGCTACAGCCCAAGTTTCCTCCACAGTGATGGTTTATTTTTCTGTGACGTATTTCATGATTTTTCGTAGTCGGAATTTATGCTGTTTTTAAAATTTTTTAACCCGTGAGTCAGATGCTTTGAAGTTAAAATTATCGAACTGACTTGCAGCACACAAAGCCCATTGTTGCAAATTGCTGGTCATTGCAAAGATCGTTACTTACTGATAATTTTCTCTGGCTTTCAAGAAGCAATCGCATGTCCAGGAGTCAATGATATCGTACTTATTAATGGTCGTTCCTCCACTTTTAATGTGTTTTTCCCACCTCTACAAATGCCTGACATTTTAAGCGTGAGCATAATTTTTTCTGAAGATTTTGCAAACTCAACTTAGGATGTTCTTTAGCAATGTTGAAGACATTTACTTTATAATCCAATGGAATGTATTCCATTTGTTTCATCTCCTTTCCTTGTGGTACATACTCATAAGAATTTTCATCCTCAATCTCACGAAAAAGACATTCTTCATCAATTTTTTGTATAAAAAAAAGTAGTTCTTCTGTAGTTATAAATTTCTGTTTATTTTGACAGTAAATTTCTGTACATTTTGACAGTAGAGTGATATATTTCTTCGCCAATTTGCATTTCTTCTTCAGAAATTGTTGGAGATGATTCCAGTGTCACCAGGTCATTTTCCACAAGCAGTTGTTCGTAATACACAATCGCATCTTTGAAACATAATTTCCGACTCTTTTACTGCGAATTGAATCATCATCGCATTCACTTTCCAAAAACAGAAAAGGACCAGGTATAGATTCCATATTAAAAACATCCACTGTTCAAGCCATACATAATTCTCCAACTTCTGCTTCGGTAGCTAGCAGCCAAATGAGTCAAACCTGCTTTGTCACTGTATAAAGGAACTTTCCCTTCCCTTATCATCCTTTGTTCTTTGTTGTTGCCTACTGCAATATCTGTTTCAAGGGTATCATCAAAATCATCAGCCATTTTCAATCCACTGCAGGATGAAGGTCTCTCCAGCAACTTTCCAGTTCCTTTTGTTTTGAGCACTGGCCATCCATTTACTACCCACAAACTCAAGAATTTCATCTATCCATCTCGGCCTTTGTCTTCCAGGTTTTCTTCTAGCTCCTCTAGGATACCATTCTGTTATTTTCTTAGTCCATCTGTCATCGTGTCTTCGAGCTATGTGTCCTGCCCAAGACCATTTTAGTTCTTTAGTTTTGATAAGAATGTCCTTTACTTGAGTTTGCTGCCTAATCCATGTGTTTCTCTTCTTATATAACAGTCTGATTCCCAATATAATTTGTTCCATTCTTCGCTGTGTATTTCTCAGCTTCTCTTCCATTCTTTTGGTGAGTGCCTAAGTTTCACTTCCATAAGGCATGGTGGGGAGTATACATTGGTTCATTATTTTACGTTTCAGACAAACTGGGATATTGCTCTTCAGTATGTGACTATATTTCCTCAATGCTATCCATCCAAAATTTATTCTTCTCTTGACTTCCAGCCATTTATCATTATTACAGCTAATAACTTGTCCCAGATAAGTATATGACTCCACCTTTTCAATTACTGCTCCTTCAATCATTATTTCCCTTTCTGTGGCATACTTGTTCATCATTACTTTTGTTTTAGCCATATTCATCTTTAGTCCAAAATCCTTACTAGCTGTGCATAACTGATTAAGATTTTCCTCTAATTCTTTGGGATCGTGGCTTATGACCACAATGTCATCTGCAATCTGCGACCAGTCTAATCTTCTGAAAGCTTCCTGAAGGGCAGCAGTAAACAGCATCGGAGATATTGTGTCTCCTTATCGAACTCCTTTCTCGATTTTAAATTTCCTACTGTCTTTGTCTAGTCTAATAAAGGAGGTAGTGTTCTCATATATTTTCTTCAAAATCATAATATATGGGGTATCTATGCCTTGTCTTTCCAGTGCCCGAAACATTGCCTTATGCTGTATGGAGTCAAATGCCTTTTCATAATCCACAAATGTCACACATAATGGTGTTTTATATTCATTTGCTTTCTCCATTAGTTGCGATATTACGTAAAGGTGATCCATAGTTGAGAATCCTGTCCTAAAGCCAGCTTGCTCTTTCGGTCATCAAGTATTCTTTCTAATCTGTTAGTAATGACCCTTGTGAACAACTTGTAGATGTGGGATAACAAGCTAATTGGTCTTTAATTTCCAATTTATCTCCTTTCTTATGCGGTAAAACTATGATTGCATTATTCCACTGTTTAGGCGTCACACCTTTTCTAATGCACTTTGTGAAGAGCCTTGCCAGTTTTTGGTTATGTCACTTCCTCCCAATTTTAACAACTCTACAGTAACTTCATCTTTCCCAAGGGCTTTCTGATTCTTCATTTTTTCAATGCATGTTCTACCTCATCAGGAAGAATATCGGGAATGTCGAAGGTGTTGCTACTTTGCAATCCATCTTCCCACATGCTGGCATATTCCCCTGCTCCTTGTATAATTCTCTTTAGTAGTCTTCTGCTATTAGAATTATGCCTTCTCTGCTGTTTATAAGTACACCATCGCTATTCTTCAGTTTCAGTATCATTTGTCTTTCTGTATTACAGCTCATGGCTGCTGATTTAAATCATTTGTTTTCCCTTAATTGCTTGTTCTACTTTACTTGTGTTAAATCGTCTTATGTCCTCTCTGAGGCTCTTTCTAATGGCTTTGCATAACTCAGTATACTCAATTTTCTCCCTCTCAGTGTTTTTCTTGCTTTTCATTTGTCATCTTGGGTTCATCATGACAAGTGCTTCTTGACTAATTTTTTCTTCTTTGAATTTCTTTTTTCCCATAGGTTTCTTGGGCTCTATCACTTTCAGAAAGTTGTAATATTCTTCATCGATATCTTGCTCCTGAGCAGTCTGCAGAAGCTCAAACTTGTTCTTAAGTTCCAGTACATACTGCTTTTTCTCCTCTTCTGTTATCTCAAAGACCTTTGTATTATTTTCTCGAGTCAGTTTTTTCCTTTCCTTTCCTACATCTATATCAAGTGTACATCTTGCCATTCTGTGATCACTTCCAACATTTACCTTATTCAGGACGGTAACATCATTCACAATATATCTTCTGTTAGTGAGGATGAAGTCAATTTCATTAGTAGTTAATCCATTTGGACTCTTCCAAATGGATTATATCAAGGGTATAACATTACAGAAATGTTATAAGAGAGCGTGTAATAAATTACTTTAAACTGCTCCAAACAATTTTAAAGAAACTGATTTCAGGAAGTTTTCAAATGATGATATTGAATAAATTATCTATTTTTGAAAATGACAAAAAAATTTATTTTTCTTCATTTTTTGAATTTATTTAATTGCTTAAAAAGTCAAATTATTCATAATGTTCTAACATACCCAAAAGTAAAAATATTTAAATAAATGTATTTTTAATAGACATCAATTCTGAAAATGAATTTAAGGCAGAGGGTAAAAAAGGGAAAATGCACATAATATATAAACCCACGTGATTTACAATTATTTTATGCAAAAACAGCATTCTGATTTGAAACACAAGTTCACTCATCAAGACTCGAACCAGCAATCTCGCAAATATGATTCAGGCACACTGTATTAGTATTAGTAATGGCCACATGGTGCAAGAAAGCCTATGGCTTATGCTGCACTAGCCAAAAAAAAACAACCCCAATTAAACAAAGATAAAAAAAAATAATAATAAAATAAATAAATAATAATAATTAATAAAAGAAAAGGATATGAAACCTATCATCCTATGCAGTTCCCTCACCCAAAGATACTATTCGGATGACCTTTGAATTTCCCCAAACTGTCAGCCTCTACCACCCATGTAGGCAACTTATTCCGGTAATTTATAACTCACTGGCTAAAATAAAACTTCCTGCAGTCCAATCTAAACATTTCCCCCTAGTTCTAGCATCATTTATAATCTTGAAAATTTCGTCCTCATTCATTTTACTGATGCCTCTCAGAGCCTTAAACACCTCAATCAAATCTCCTCTAAGGTGTCTAGTTTCCAAACTCGGCAAATCATAATTCGAAGTCTTCCTTCATAAGGACGACCTTTTTCCAATCTCACCAGGCGAGTTACTATTTGCACCCTTTCAAGAAGCCCGATGTCTTCTTCTCATGATGAACCGAAGACGACAAATGAAGAACAAGAAAAACACTGAGAGGGAGAAAATTGAGTATACTGAGTTAAGCAAAGCCATTAGAAAGAGACTCAGAGAGGACATAAGAAGATTTAACACAAGAAAAGTAGAACAAGCATTAAGAGAAAACAAGGGATTTAAATCAGCAGCAAAGAGCAGTAATACAGAAAGACAAATGATACTGAAACTGAAGAATAGCAATGGTGTACTTATAAACAGCAGAGAAGGCATAATTCAAATAGCAGAAGACTACTATAGAGAATTATACAAGGAGCAGGGGAAATGATGCCAGCAGTGGGGTAGATGGATTGCAAATTAGCAACACATACGACATACCCGATATTCTTCCTGATGAGGTAGAACATGCATTGAAGAAAATGTAGAATCAGAAAGCCCCAGGGGGGAAGATGAAGTTACTGTAGAGTTGTTAAAATTGGGAGGAAACTGGCAAGGCTCTTCACAAAGTGCATTAGAAAAGGTGTGACGCCTAAGCAGTGGAATAATGCAATCATAGTTTTGTTGCATAAGAAAGGAGATAAACCAGAAATTGGAAATTATAGACCAATTAGCTTGTTATCCCACATCTACAAGTTGTTCACAAGGGTCATTACTAACAGATTGGAAAGAATACTTGATGAGAATCAACCGAAAGAGCAAGTTGGCTTTACGACAGGATTCTCAACTATGGATCACCTTCACGTAATATCACAGCTAATGGAGAAAGCAAATGAATATAAAACACCATTATGTGTGACATTTGTGGATTATGAAAAGGCATTTGATTCCATACAGCATAAGGCAATGTTTCGGGCACTGGAAAGACAAGGCATAGATACCCCATATATTATGATTTTGAAGAAAATATATGAGAACACTACCTCCTTTATTAGACTAGACAAAGACAGTAGGAAATTTAAAATCGAGAAAGGAGTTCGACAAGGAGACAATACCTCCGAAGCTGTGTACTGTTGCCCTTGAGGAAGCTTTCAGAAGATTAGACTGGTCGCAGAAAGGAGTCAATGTGAATGGAGAGTACCTAAACCATTTATGATTTGCAGATGACATTGTGGTCATAAGCCATGATCCCAAAGAATTAGAGGAAAATCTTAATCAGTTATGTACAGTTGGTAAGGATTTTGGACTAAAGATGAATATGGCTAAAACAAAAGTAACGATGAACAAGTATGCCACAGAAAGGGAAATAATGATTGAAGGAGCAGTAATTGAAAAGGTGGAGTCATGTACTTATCTGGGACAAGTTATTAGCTGTAATAATGATAAATGGCTGGAAGTCAAGAGAACAATAAATTTTGGATGGATAGCATTCAGGAAATATAGTCACATACTGAAGAGCAATATCCCAGTTTGTCTGAAACGTAAAATAATGAACCAATGTATACTCCCCGCCATGACACGGAAGTGAAACTTGGGCACTCACCAAAAGAATGGAAGAGAAGCTGAGAACTACACAGCAAAGAATGGAATGAATTATATTGGGAATCAGACTGTTAGATAAGAAGAGAAACACATGGATAAGCAGCAAACTCAAGTAAAGGATATTCTTATGAAAACTAAAGAACTAAAATAGTCTTGGGCAGGACGCATAGCTCGAAGACATCATGACAGATGGACTAAACAAATAACAGAATGGTACCCAAGAGGAGCTAGAAGAAAACCTGGAAGACAAAGGCGGAGATGGACAGATGAAATTCATGAGTTTGTGGGTAGTAAATGGATGGCCAGTGCTCAAACAGAAGGAACTGGAAAGTTGCTGGAGAGGCCTTCATCCTGCAGTGGATTGAAAATGGCTGATGATGGTGATTACAGATCTTCTTGTAGCCATTATAGGCTTTAGTACTTTTTATTGCTCTGTATCCTTTCCATGCCACCTTTTTCTGCTCAAGTAATGTGGCAACTTCACTATTCATCCAACTTGGAACCCTCCTCGGGGAGTATTTTTTTTAATGGTATATACGCATTCAAGGCATCTGTGATTAGTGTTTTAAAAGCATACCACAGTTCAACTGTATTCATTCTCTGTGCGATATCTATCCAGTTAATAGAGGCCATGTTGTACCTTAGGGCATCATAATTTCCCTTTCTGAAATTAAAACCCATTCCTTTGCCTTTTACTTCTGCTACCTCTCTCGTCATCATCCACCGTAGAACTCCGTGATCACTTCCTGCTACTGGTTCCTCTACTGTTAGCCCTGTTATGTCATCTGATTCATGGGTGATGATCAGGTCTAGGATATTCTTTTCTCTAGTACTTTCCCTGATATGTTGATACAAATAACAGTCATCTAGTTGATTTAAAAATTTTGTTCCCCATGTTGAGTTTCCTTCCATTTACTCTAATCAATTACAGGCAAATTGAAATCACTCATAATAAAACACTGATGCTTACTTGCCCATTACATTTGTATGTAGAGGCTTTCGTCATAATCTTCACAATCTTTTTTTTTTTTTTTTTGGTAGTTGTTGGCGCATCGGCTTCTGTGGCCATATTGCACCTCCCAAGGTTTTTGCAGTACTTTGATCCAAGCCCGAGGCGGGAATCGAACCCGCGACCTTTGGGTTGCCGGGCAGGTACTTTACCCACTCAGCTAGCCCGGTCGGCATCTTCACAATCACCTGGTCTGTAGATTACTCATATTCGCATTATACCTTCGTTTCCAACTAGCTCACACCATACAGATTCTATACTAGCATGTGAAACGTCTGAATTCGTGAAAGCTATCGTCGCACTCAGGCTGCTTCTGATAAGAAGCATTACCCCACTACCCCTTCTATCTACCCTATCCTTCCTGAATACATTATACAAGCCATACTGAAACTCATCATCCCCAATTTCCGGGTGGCACCACGTCTCTGTAAGCCCTATTATGTCCGCGTTACGTGTTTTAACCAGCAGTTCATATTCGCTCATTTTGTTGACGACACTTAACATTACTATATAAACAATTAAGACTTACTGTTCTTGTATATTTAACTATCCTAACACAACCCCTGAAGTTTTTTAGGCTCTCTTCCCTGGCATTAGCTACCCGCTCACTTGAAACGTTTCAGCCTCCAGAACATCTAGATAATATGTCCAGTTAGGGTAACAAATAAGAACTCTTGAGGTATGTGCAAGAGTTACTTTGATCAATATTATCAGATAAACACATGTCAGTATTACCCACATCCCCCCTAACTAGCAGTATCCCTGAACCTTTAAGGTATCCTTAATAATACTGGCAAAAACCTTTGCACCACCTTTGTTTAAGTGTATCCCATCTATGCAAAACAAATTCCTTCTACCTACAAGTGTGGACGATGCTGATAGAAATTTCCCCCATAAAGCCTTGCAGAGTCCTTCAAGTCTTGAGTTAATCCACAAGGCTTTTAACATATAATCCCTCCTATCATGTCTGGGCAGAATTGCAGACAAATAGACAATGTGGCCTAGCTCCTGGCATTTCCTCAGCATGGTCCTGTATTTTTCCAACAAATCGTCAGATTGTGTGCAATTAATGTCATTAGTCCCCATATGAATAATAATATTCTCTTTACCCGACTTAAAATCTGACAATCTGTTTGTGACATCATTAATAGTTGCTCCCGGCAGACAAACCCTGGTTCGACTCCACCTATCCTTATTACAAAAATATTCTCCGTTTCCCTGACAATGGAGTCTCCTAATAAAACAATGTCCTTTTTAACCAGAGTAGTTTGCACTTGGTTTTTCTGTTTTGAGGCCCGAATAGGGTGTGCATCACTTGGTAGATTGCTTGAGTTTTGAGTCCCTGATGAGCTCCAAGATGCATTATTCTCGAGGGCAAGCATCCGTTTTTTTCAGTGACTCAAATTGTTCCATCAGTGCACCAAATTGTAATTTAAGATCGGTGCACTCCTTACATCGATCACAAAGGAAAGAATCCCCAGGTGAGCTATGTCACCAGGTCAACCTTGGAAAACATTCCACAGGTTCCACAACAGATTAAATCATGACTCACCCGTAAATCCCCATCGGCTATTTCCATGTGAGTCACGATACCCTGTGATGTGTTTAAGGCAGATCTCGTAACTACCATTATAAAATTAGCTAAATATCAATGAAAATTAATTTTAAAAAATTATATCTATAATAATATATAAATCAAATATTTAAAAGCACTAATCAACAGTAATCCAATCCACTTAACTGAGGAGCCCTGACGAAGCGCATCCGCTCACCTCGAATGCCAACACTCGAATCTGATATATAAACCCACGTGATTTACAATTATTTTATGTAAAAACTGCATTCTGATTTGTAAAACAAGTTCACTCATCAAGACTAGAACCAGCAATCTCGCAAATATGATGCAGGCACACTGTCGCCGTGCCATGCGGACCTCGTAAAACGTTCTGCAAAACTTACTCTTAAGTCGGTTGGGAATTTTTTTAACTTAAATTTTCTTGTAAATGTTTGAGAAGTGCGCTTTCTCCCTTTGCTAAATAAAGGTTCATACCAAGGCTTATCCACACAGTGTTATTGAAATCTCTGAGAACCACATCGTAACCTCCCCATGTGAACTACAACTGAAGTGTTGTCTAGATGACCCTGCAGTGCTTCTTTAACCAGGGCCTCCATTAATTTCCCCAGAACAGAAGTTAAATTAACAGATCTGTAATTATTTGTTTCACTCTCTGATCCTCCTCTGTGAATTGGGGTCAGATTTGCACATCTCCAGTCAATGGGAAACCTCCCTGAGTCCAAGGAAGCTGTCATAATTATGGCTAAGGGTTTGATTACTTCCTTTGCTGCCTCCTTTAATATAACTAAACAGATTCAATCCACCCCAGGTGCCTTGTTTCATGTTTATCTTCAACAATTTCTCCTCCGCTTTTCTCTCAGTTATTAAAAAATCATTTAACTAGCATTCCCATTGCTGAATAATTTCTCATGTGTAAATGTAGATGCGAAATACTAATTCAATTTGTTAGCTACCCGAGCAGGATCATCAACATTTGAACCGCTGATACCAAGTGGACCAATCTGATTCATCCCGTCCTTCCAGAGTGTACATAAGGAAAGAACCTTTGCTATTTTGCTTTGTTTCCTTTGCCAAATATTTCTTGTTATCTACCTTTCCCTGCCTAACTTTCTTTGTGACTTGATTACAGACAAGATTATAACTTCCATAGGTTTCTGTGTCACCTGTTTCCATGTCTGATTAGTTCATCTGACATACATTTAGGCCTAAACCTTGAACAATATTTCTTAGTTAGTACGAAAAGCCTAGTAGCTTCCAAGATTAATTCTCTGAATGCTCCCCACTTAGAATTTGCTGTTGGTAATGTCATCAGTTGGTCCCACTGTATAGACTTTAAAAACTGTCTGAGACATCCAGTCACTTTTACGAAAGCAAAAATCCTTCCCTTTAACCCTGACTACCATCGGCGGTAAAGGGAACTAAACTTCACATCAGCACACTGTAATCACTGCCACTAGTGGTTTTTTTTTTTTCCTGCAGATTCTTCAGCATGAAGAATCACTGCTGATAATCAAATTAAGCGTATAACTCCCTCTGGTTGTGCCTCAAATATGTTGCTATAGAAAACAATCTTCCAAGAAATCCCCAAAAGCCTTCATAGTGTGTGAATGAGAAACCAAGTTTCAGTCAATATCTAGGAAATCAAAATCCCCCAATATAAGACAGTCTGACTTACTAGTCTACTCTCTCTCTCTCTGTATAGCTGTTCATTATACTCATCAGTCATTACACCAGGGCACACTCCTACTCTCAATTTTGCTTTCGCAGTGCTAATGTCACACAAAACTGACTCAACACTGCAATTTCCACCCATGTCAACTGGATGCACTTCCTTACATTTTATGTGTTTCTTAACTAATAGAATAATAACCCAGTGGTTTTCAATCGGGCTGCCCCAACAACATTCTTCGGGTGCCGTGTAATTTTGGTTTCAGTTACTTAAAGTTATTATTATTTTTTTTTTTTTTTTTGAAATTTATACATTTATTTCATTATAAAAAGGTGTATGGTATCCATTGTACAGTATCTTTTCAATTTTGTGGTGATCTATAATTGATTTTATTTAGTAGCTCTATATAAAGAATAAAATTTTTATATAGGTATATATTAAAAGGTCGAAAACCACTGTGTTAGGTATTTATTTTGGCCTAGGGGTGCCATGAAAAAATTACGGAGACATTAAGGGTGCCATGAACCAAGAAAGTTTGGGAACCTCTGAAATAACCTCTCCTCTTTTCCTATCCTGTCTATTCTTCTTGTACACATTTTACTCCCCAAATTCCAATTCTGCATTCCTTATATCTGTGTGACACCACATCTCTGATATACCAACAATATCCACCTTTATTGTTTTGAGCAACACCTCAAATTCATCAAATTTATTTACTACACTCCTAGCATTGGTGTACACACAATTATACATGCACCTGTTATTATTCTTAGCTACCTTAACACAGCCCATGTATTTACTTGTTAGGAAATGACTCCCACCAGTATCTGAAATCCCTGGCACCTTCTTTCCAGTCTGCTACTCATTCCAATAGAAGCAGTGCAAGAATCACTTTCACCTCTGCCAGCGGCTACCGTTAATCTATTAGCCCATGTTGGGATATCAGAGACTTGGTGTCACACAGATATAAGGAATGCAGAACTGGAATAGGGGGAATACAACGTGTACAGAAAGGATAGACAGGACAGGAAGGGACGAGGGTTTATACTATTAGTTAAGAAACACATAAAATCCAAGGAAGTGAGGCCAGTCGACATCGCTGAACAGTGAAGTGTCAAGTCAGTTTGGAGTGACATAAGCATTGGGAGATCAAAATTGAGAGTAGGAGCGTGCTATAGGCCTAATGACCCTGATGAGTATAATAAGAAACTGTACAGGGAAATAGAGTGGGCCAGTAAATCAGAGAGTTTTATAATGGGGGATTTTAATTTCCCAGATACTAACAGGAATTTGTGGGTTGGTCACTCACACACTAGCAAAGCTTTTGTGGATTCATTGGATGATTGTTTTCTACGTTAGCATGTTTGGGAGTCAACCAGAGGGAGTAATACTCTTGATCTGATTATCAGTAGTGATTCTTCATGCATTAAGAATCTGCAGATAAAGGAACCACTAGGTGGTAGTGATCACAGTGTGCTTTACTTGAAGAGGTAACTACCATCAGGTGTAAAGGGAAGGGTTTTTGTTTCGTAAAGGCGACTACGATGGTCTCAGACAGTATTTAAATTCTATACAGTGGAACCAACTGATGATGTTACCAACAGTAAATTCAAAATGGGAAGCATTCAAAGAACTTATCTTGGAAGCTGCTAGGGTTTACATACCAACTAAGAAATATTGTTCAAGGTTTAGGCCTAAATGGATGTCAGATGAACTAATGAGACATATGGCAGAGAAGAAAAATGCATGGGATACATAAATTAAGGGGTGACATGAAAGCCTATGGCAGATATAAGTGGTCTGTAACCAAGGTACAAAGGAGATTAGGCAGGCAAAGGCAGATTATGAGAAATCCTTGGCAAAGGATGCAAAGAAGGGCACAAAAGGTGATATAGTTGTACACGTTGGCACTAATGATATCAAGAGTAGGAGACCGGCAGAATTGCTTAACAAGTACAGGTCACTGTTGAAAAAAAGCCGTGAAATAGGGTTGAATTTGAATGTGTCTGCAATTCTGCCCAGACACGATAGGAGGGAGTATATGATGAGAGCCTTGTCGATCAATTCGGCCCTGGAAAGATTGTGCAAGGCTCAAGGGGTAGAATTTTTTTCAGCCTAGACTGTACTTCTTAACAGGAGAGATTGCTTCTACATGGAAGGGATACACTTAAATTGAAAGGGTGCAAGATTATTTGCTGATGCTATCGAGGCAGTGTTAGGTGGGTCGGAAAACTGCTAGCTTGGGGGGAGACAAAGACGAATAGATTAACAGTAGCCACTGGCATAGGTGAAAGAGATTCTTGCACTGCTTCTATTCGAATGAGCAGAAGCCTGAAAAACAAGATTCAGGATATTTCAGAGACTGCTGGGAGTCATTGTGGTACAAGTAAACACATGGGTTGTGTTAGGGGAGCTAAGAATAGAAATAGGTGCATGTATACTTGCGTGTACACCAATGCTAGGAGTTTAGTAAATAAATTTGATGAATTTGAGGTATTGCTCAAAACATCAAAGGCAGATATTGTTGGGATATCAGAGACGTGGTGTCACACAGATATAAGGAATGCAGAACTGGAATTTGGGGAGTACAACGTCTACAGAAAGGATAGACTGGATAGGAAGGGAGGAGGGGTTATGCTATTAGTTAAGAAATACATAAAATCCAAGGAAGTGAAGCCAGTGGACATCGCTGGACAGTGCAGTGCAGTGTCGAGTCAGTTTGGTGTGACATAAGCATTGGGAGATCAAAATTGAGAGTAGTAGTGTGCTATAGGCCTAATGACTCTGATGAGTATAATAAGAAACTGTACAGGGAAATAGAGTGGGCCAGTAAATCAGAGAGTCTTATAATGGGAGATTTTAATTTCCCAGATATTGACTAGAATTTGGGGGCTGGTCATTCACACACTAGCAAGGCTTTTGTGGATTTATTGGATGATTGTTTTCTACATCAGCATGTTCAGGAGGCAACTAGAGGGAGGAATACTCTTGATTTGATTATCAGCAGTGATTCTTCATGCATTAAGAATCTGCAGATAAATGAACCTCTAGGTGGCAGTGATCACAGTGTGCTGAAGTGGATTTACTCAAAGAGGTAACTACCAATAGGGGTAAAGGGAAGGGTTATTGCTTTCGTAAAGGCGACTATGATGGACTGAGACAGTATTTAAATTCTATACAGTGGGACCAACTGATGATGTTACCAACAGCAAATGCAAAATGGGAAGCATTCAAAGAACTTATCTTGGAAGCTACTAGGCTTTACATACCAACTAAGAAATATTGTTCAAGGCCTAAACGGATGTCAGATGAACTGATGAGGCATATGGCAGAGAAGAAACATGCATGGGATACATACAAATTAACACATGACACAGAAGCCTATGATAGATACAAGTTGATCTGTAACCAAGTTACAAAGCAGGTTAGGCAGGCAAAGGCAGATTACGAGAAATCTTTGGCAAGGGATGCAAAGAAAAACAGCAAAGAGTTCTTTACTTATGTAAACTCTAGAAGGAAGGGGATGAATCAGATTGGTCCACTTGATATCGATGGGTCAACTGTTGATGATCCTGCTCAGGTAGCTAACAAACTAAATGAATATTTTGCATCGACATTCACACATGAGGAGTTATTTAGCGAGGGGAAAGCCAGAGGTGTATTCAACTCTAGCAGTAAGCTAGAGAATCTTGTAATAACTGAGAGTAAAGTGGAGGAGAAATTGTTGAAGATAAACACAAGAAAGGCACCCGGGGTGGATGGGATCTATCCAGTTATATTAAAGGAGGCAGCAAAGGAAGTAAGCAAACCCTTGGCCACAATTATGAGAGCTTCTTTGGACTCAGGGGAGGTAACCACAGACTGGAGATGTGCAAATGTCACCACAATTCACAAAGGAGGATCAAACGCTGACACAAGTAATTATAGACCTGTGAGTTTAACATCTGTTCCAAGAAAATTAATGGAGGCACTAGTTAAAGAAGCAATGCAGGATCGTTTAGACAAGACTTCAGTTATAGCTCGGACACAGCATGGTTTTGTTAAGGGGAAGTCTTGCCTGACCAATTTGATTGGATACTATGGTGCAGTCACAAAGGAACTGGATACAGGGAATAACTTTGATATTATATACTTGGATCTTAGAAAGGCTTTTGATACTGTTGCACATTGAAGACTGCTGCACAAATTGGAGCAGTGTGGCACTGGAGGCAAATTGCTGCTGTGAATAAAGGGGTGGCTGAGGGGGAGAAGACAGAGAGTGGTAATCAATGGACACTGCTCGTCGAGGACTAATGTTATTAGTGGAGTCCCTCAGGGCTCAGTGTTGGGTCCATTATTGTTTTCTGTATTCGTAAATGATATTGATGAGGGTATATCAAACTTAATGTTGAAGTTTGCAGACGATACAAAGGTAAGCAGGGTTGTCAAGGACACTACTGACACTATGCTGCTGCAACAGGATCTGGAAAGGTTGAGCAGATGGGCTGAGAGGTGGCAAATGAAGTTTAACATTGACAAATGTAAAGTACTACACATGGGAAACAGCAACCCCAGAGCAACGTATCAACTGTGTGGTACTACACTGACAGTGGTAGAGAATGAAAGGGACCTGGGGGTGGTTGTGCAGGCAGATATGAAATTCTCTGAGCAGTGCAGACGGGCTGCAAGAGTAGCTCATGGTGTATTGTCAATGATATATAGGAATTTTTCTAGCAGGGATAAGGAGGTGATTATTCCCTTGTATAAGGCAATGGTTAGGCCACACCTAGAGTACTGTATACAGGTCTGGAGGCCTCATTTCAAGAAGGATGTAGAGCTGCTGGAACGAGTACAGAGAAGGGCAACAAGATTAGTGAATGGAACAAAGGGGTGCTCTTACGAAGAAAGGCTTAAGTTTTGCAAATTACAGTGTCTGGAGACTGGGCATCGGCGAGGTAATCAGATAGAGGTGTATAAAGCCTTGAATGGTTTGAGCATGCTCAATGCCAATGGGATTCTTCCTCTCGCTCAGATTAATCACCTGAGAGGGCATAAATTCAAATTGAGGAAAGACAGATGTAGGATAGATGTGTGGAAATTTGCCTGTAGGCAGTGGGTAGTTGGTTGGTGGAACAGACTTCGATCCCTTGTTGTGGAAGTTGATAGCCTAAATAAATATAAAGCTCAGCTGGACAAGTATTTCGAATGAACAGGGGTGAAATGGGAGTGGTTTTCTTTTTTTTTCTTTTTGGCTGATGCTGCATTAGCTTGCTTTCTTGCATCATATGCCTCTACTAATGCTAATGTTTTCTCTCCCCCTCCGAGTTAGCAGTTTTCCGCCCCACCTAACACTGGCACGATAGCATCAGCAAATATTCTTGCACCCTTTCTATTTAAGTGTATCTCATCCCTGTAGAAGCAGTCCCTCTTGTTAACAAGCACATAACAGGCTGAGAAAAATTCTACCCTGTGAGCCTTGCATGATCTCTCCACACACAAACTGATTGACAGAGCTCCCATCATATACTCCCTCCTATCGTGTTTGGGCAGAATTGCAGACAACTTGAAATTAAACCCTAACTTCGCTTTTTTTCAACGTTGACCTGTACTTGTTAAGTAATTCTGCCATTCTCCTACTCTTAATATCATTGATGCCTATGTCAACAATATCAGCTTTTGAGCCCTTAAAAGATGATATCAGCACAACATCAACTTCTGCCCCTGGCAAACATACCCTGGTCCTATTCCAGCTATAGAGTCACTGAGAACTGCTAGTTTCTGTGGGACCAGGTGCATTATGGTCCCACATGAACTAGTGGGACCAGAATGCACTTGTCCCAAGACAGCAGCATCCCCAATGGGACCAGCACATTGGGGTTGTCGCTGTGTCACATGAATTTCAAGTGCAAGGTCTGGCATTGATGTGGGCAGCTCAGAGCTTGATGGGCCTTCAATTTAGATCCTTTGAGGGCATCCACCCTGTCCTTGGGGGACTTCAAAGGTTGGAAAAAGACAAAACAGCACAGAAAGGGGAACTATAGGAAATTTTGGAATTGGTGAAAGAAATGAAAGAGGCGAAAGACTTGTGGAATTTTCAGAATCTCAAGGATTGTCGGTAATTAACACTTTTTTTCAAGAAAAGAGTGAACAGAAAGTGGACATGGAAGAGTTCAAATGGATTAACAACTAATGAAATCGACTTCATCCTCATTAACAGAAGATATATCATGAATGATATTACTGTCCTGAATAAGGTAATTGTAGGAAGTGATCACAGAATGGTAAGATGTACACTTGATTTAGATGTAGGAAAGGAAAGGAAAAAACTGACTCAGTAAATAATACAAAGGTCTTTGAGATAACAGATGAGAAAAAAAAGCAGTGTGTACTGGAACTTAACAAGTTTGAGCTTCTACAGACTGCTCAGGACCAAGATATCGATGAGGAACATTACAACTTTCTGAAAGTGATAAAGCCCAAGAAACCTATAGGGAAAAAGAAATCCAAAGAAGAAAAAATTAGTCAAGAAACACCTATTATATTAACAGAAGGCGACAAAGAAGAGCAAGATAAACACTGACAAGGAGAAAATTGAATATACTAAGTTATACAAAGCCATCAGAAGGAGACTCAGAGAGGACATAAGAAGATTTAACACAAGAAAAGTACAACAAGCATTAAGGGAAAACAAAGGACTTAAATCAGCAGCCATGAGCAGTAATACAGAAAGACAAATGATACTGAAACTGAAGAATAGTGATGGTTTACTTATATATATAGCAGAGAAGGCATAATTCAAATAGCAGAAGACTACTATGGAGAATTATACAAGGAGCAAGGGAATGATGCCAGCAGTGGGGAAGATGGATCGCAAATTAGCAACACATACGACATACCCGATATTCTTCCTGATGAGGTAGAACATGCATTGAAGAAAATGAAGAATCAGAAAGCCCCGGGGGGGGGAAGATGAAATTACTGTAGAGTTGTTAAAATTGGGAGGAAGAGACATAACACAAAAACTGGCAAGGCTCTTCACAAAGTGTATTACAAAAGGTGTGGCACCTAAGCAGTGGAATAATGCAATCATAGTTTTGCTGCATAAGAAAGGAGATAAATCAGAAATTGGAAATTATAGACCAATTAGCTTGTTATCCCACATCCACAAGTTGTTCACAAGGGTCATTACTAACAGATTAGAAAGAATACTTGATGAGAATCAACCGAAAGAGCAAGTTGGCTTTACGACAGGATTCTCAACTATGGATCACCTTCACGTAATACCGCAGCTAATGGAGAAAGCAAATGAATATAAAACACCATTATGCGTGGCATTTGTGGATTATGAAAAGGCATTTGACTCCATACAGCATAAGGCAATGTTTCAGGCACTGGAAAGACAAGGCATGGATACCCCATATATTATAATTTTGAAGAAAATATGAGAACGCTACCTCCTTTATTAGACTAGACAAAGACAGTAGGAAATTTAAAATCGAGAAAGGAGTTCAACAAGGAGACAATATCTCTGAAGCTGTTTACTGCTGCCCTTGAGGAAGCTTTCAGAAGATTAGACTGGTTGCAGAAAGGAGTCAGTGTGAATGGAGGGTATCTAAACCATTTACGATTTGCAGATAGCATTGTGGTCATAAGCCACGATCCCAAACAATTAGAGGAAAATCTTAAACAGTTATGTAAGAATTTTGGGCTAAAGATGAATATGACTAAAACAAAAGTAATGATGATCAAATATGCCACAGAAAGGGACATAATGATTGAAGGAGCAGTAATTGAAAGGGTGGAGTCATATACTTATCTGGGACAAGTTATTAGCTGTAATAATGATAAATGGCTGGAAGTCAAGAGAAGAATAAATTTTGGATGGATAGCATTCAGGAAATATAGTCACATACTGAAGAGCAATATCCCAGTTTGTCTGAAATGTAAAATAATGAACCAATGTATACTCCCCACCATGACTTATGGAAGTGAAGCTGAGAACTACACAGCGAAGAATGGAAAGAATTATATTGGGAATCAGACTGTTAGATAAGAAGATAAACACATGGATTACGTAGCAAATTCAAGTAAATGATGACATTCTTATCAAAACTAAATAACTAAAATGGTCAAAAATACATCACAACCACAAACTTCAACTTACAACAGTTAGTTGTTGTATCATGCAGTTCACTGTGCATGACTGCCATCGCACAGGACACAGCTTGAAGACATGATGACAGATGGACTAAGAAAATAACAGAATGGCACCCAAGAGGAGCTAGAAGAAAACCTGGAAGACAACGGCGGAGATGAATAGATGAAATTCATGAAGTTGTAGGTAGTAAATGGATGGCCATTGCACAAAACAGAAGGAACTGGAAAGTTGCTGGAGAGGAATTCATCCTGCAGTGGATTGAAAATGGCTGATGATGATGACCCTCACCTTCAAGCTCTCATGTAGGCCCATAACAACGCTCCTTCCTGATTGCTCCGCAAACATCAAACAAGCAGTACATTTCAAAAGGTGCTGTCATTCAGACCACAACACCCCCACACCTCAGTTCTCCCTTGAGCCACAGCACTCCCACTAACGTGAGCGTTTTGCTTGAATATTATGTTGAAAGTGGGTTAGAGAAAAAAAATATTATGTTGAAAGGGATTTGCTAGTGAAAACAGATTGGGAAACACTTGTCTACATCAACATAATAATACAAATTTACTGTAAATCCCAAACTACTCTGAAGGAAATCCCATTTGGCAAAAGGAATCCCTTCCTGTTCACTTTCAACATTTTCTTGTTTTGAACCCTAAAGCTACTAGGCATTTGGCTACATTGCTTTTCATGCTAACTAAGAAATATTGTTCAAGGTTTAGGTCTAAATTGATGTGAGATGAAGTAATGAGATATGTGGCAGAAAAAAAAAATTGCATGGTATATATAAATTTACAGGTGGTAGTAGTAGTAATAGAGGCAAGTGATGCAAAAAAGCAGGTGTATGAGCTTATGTAGCATCAGCCAAAAAAAAAAAAAAATTCACATATCCATTCCTTCTAAAGGTTTGTCCAATTCCTGTTTCAATTTATTTAAGCTATCAACTTCCACAACAACAAATGGAACACTGCACATAACATGCTCTAATACTTCCATCAACAGTAACAGAGGATGTCATGTTCACCCTATTATTGAAGCAACCATTCTCATGACTGACAAACAGTGGCAATGTTACAATACATCACAACCACAGACTTCAACTTCCAACAGTCAGTTGTATGATGCAGTTCACTGTGCATGGCTGCCATCGCACACTCTTACGTTTTACATTCCCAAAACTTTCAAAACAACGGTTAACTGATAAAGGGTAACATAAAGCCCGAAAGCTTTTGTATTACCGGTTACTGTATGTATCTACATATTCTGTTTTTACACTTTCTTTTGTCAAATGTATTTAACATTAAACCTAGTTTAACTACACCTCGTTATTTTACTTTCCTTTCCATTTTGTGCAGCATAATGAAAATAGTATAATGAATCCAGAGCACGTAGGCTTTTTACCTACAACTTGTAACATATTCACACAAGAAGATTCTCTGCAAATTACATTGTAAACTAAACCATATTTCTTCTTAAATCTATCAATCCACAAACTGGAAAGAATGAAATCCACTCCAAGCCTATCAGCAATTTGTAGCAGATATCTGCTTGAAGCAAACCACTAATGCATTCTCCACATCTCCATATTTACCAGTTCATACCCTTTTAATTTTACATGAAACATTAAGGGCATTTGAGTTCAACACTTCTTTTGTGACATAATTTCTTTTACTTTATACACTGCCATATTAAGTTCTTTGCCACCTCAACTCGTGTGCATGAGGGATTTGATTCCACCATTTTTATACATCAGGTTTTTTTTTTAATATCAAAACCTAAAATTCTAAGTGGGAAGCATTCAAGGATTTAATCGTGGATGCTACTAAAAGTTTCCTACCTATTAAAAAATATTGTTCAAGGTTTAGGCCTAAATGGTTATCAAATGAACTAATGAGACTCGTGACAGAGAAGAAAAATGCACGGGATGCATATAAATTATCAAGCTACTCAGAAGCCTATGGCAGATATAAGCTAGGCTGTAATCAGGTCACAAAGCAGTTTACGAGAAGTCTTTGGCAAAGCAACTAAGCAAACCCTTAGCCATAATTATGAGAGCATCCTTCGACTCAGGGGAGGTCCCCTGAGTCGAAGGATGCTCTCATCCCCATGGACTGGAGATGTGCAAATGTATCCCCAATTCATAAAAGGGGGATCGAACTGTGACACGAGTAATTGCAGACCTGTTAGTTTAACTTCTGTTCCGGGTAAAATAATGGAGTCACTGGTTAAAGATACATTGCAGAATCATCTAGACAAGACTGCAGCAATAATTCAGACACGGCATGGGTTTGTTAAGGGAAAGTCTTGTCTGACAAATTTGATAGGATATTATGATGTGGTTACAAAGGAACTGGATGCAAAAAATAATTTTGATATCATATATTTGGATTTAAGGAAAGCGTTTGACACTGTTGCGCATGGAAGACTATTGTACAAATTGTAGCAGAATGGTATTAAGGGTAAGTTGCTACAATGGATAAAAGGATGGTTGAGTGGGAGAAGCCAGAGGGTGGTAATCAATGGGTGCTGCTCTTCATGAACTAATGTTATTAGTGGAGTCCCACAGGGTTTAGTCTTGGGTCCTCTGTTGTTTTGTATATTTATCAATGATATTGATGAAGGTATATCAGGCTTAGTGTCGAACTTTGCAGATGATACAAAGGTTGGCAGGGTTGTTAATGACAGTAATGGCAGTGTGCTACTGCAACAGGATCTAGATAATTTGGGCAGATGGGCTAAGAAGTGGCAACTGAAGTTTAACCTTGACAAATGCAAAGTACTGCATATGGGTAGACGTAACCTCAGAGAAATGTATACCAACTGTGCTGTACAACACTTAAGGTGGTAGAAAATGAAAGACTTGGGAGTAATTGTGCAGTCAGATATGAAGTTTTCTGAGCAATGCAGACAGGCTGCCAGGGCAGGCCAATGATATACAGGAATTTTGCTAGTAGGGAAAAGGAGTTGATTGTCCCTCTGTATAAGGCATGGTCAGGTCATGCCTTGAGTACTCATACAGGTCTGGGGGCTTCATTTTAGGTAGGATGTAGATTTGCTTGATTATGTACAGAGAAGGGCAGTTCATGTACAAGATTGTTGAGGGGAATAAAGGGATCTTCTTACCAAGAGAAGCTTAAGTTCTGCAAATTGCAGTGGTTGGAGTCTAGGCACCTGTGAGCTGATCTGTTTGAGGTGTATAAGGCCTTGAATGGGATGAGCACGCTGAATTCTGATGGAATGCTTCCACTTGTTCAGATTACAAACCTAAGGCGGCATAAATTCAAATTGAGACAAGACAGATGTAGAATAGATGTGCGGAAATGTGCCTTTAGCCTTGGGTGGTTAATTGGTTTAACAAACTTCCATCTGTCATTGAGGAAGCTGATAGGTTAAATAAATTTAAGGAGGAACTGGATAGCCATTTGGAGGGAATGGTGTGATTTTTTTTTCTTTTTTGGCTGATGCTGCATAAGCTCGTACACTTGCTTTCTTGCATTACATGCCACTACTACTACCTCTCTTCATTCCTTTGGAGTTCATCATTTCAAATTAGAAAATTAAAATATAATTAGTATAATTAATATTTGTAGCATTAAAATAAAACTGCAAACAGATAAATAGAGCCAATACAGTAGATGGGCAAAAATATGATTATTCTCTAAAGAATAACTGTATTCTTTGTCTTTTATTATTATAATTAGCCTTATGGTGCAAGGAAACATGAGGCTTTTGCTGCACCAGCCAAAATAAAAAAAATTCAGTTACCCATGAGTGAGAGAGGGTCAGAAATAGAATGGAATCACCAAGAAAGAGAAAAAATGGTGATTTCCAGCTCAGGCTCTCGGAGTCAATGGTAATCTACAGAAATAAAGTACAGTATTATAAGTTCAGCTTTCAGCATACCTTAAAAGGTCCCAATGACAATAAGACACAGCAACAATGCATTAAGTAATTCAGGACTGGAGATGTGCAAATTTATCCCCAATTCACAAAGGGGGGATCTAAGAGTGACATGAGTAATTACAGACCAGTTAGTTTAACTTCTGTTTCGGAAAAAATAATGTAGTCACCTGTTAAAGATGCATCCCAGGATCTTCTAGACAAGACTACAGTAATAATTCAGACACAGCATGGGTTTGTTAAGGGAAAGTCTTGTCTGACAAATTTGATCGGATACGATGATGTGGTTACAAAGGAACTGGATGCAAAAAATAATTTTGATATCATATACTTGGATTTCGGGTAATCTTTTGACACTGTTGCACATGGAAGACTATTGTACAAATTGGAGCAGTGGGTATTAAGGGTCAGTTGCTACAATGGATAAAAGGGTGGTTGAGTGAAATAAGACAGAGAGTGGTAATCAATGGACACTGCTCTTCGCGGACTAATGCATTGTACGATATGGTAACTCTAAATGCATATAAACACATTGAATTCATCCCAGGGGCTCACATTTTGTGAGTATGGGCTTGGCACACCCAGGGTCGTGAGCTGGATATCATCATTCTTCTCTTTCTTGGTGGTAGTAGTAGTAGTAGTGGTGGTAAGAAAGCAAATGTATGAGCTTATGCAGCATCAGCCAAAAAAAAAAAGAAAAAAAAATCACACCATTCCCTCCAAATGCCTGTCCAGTTCCTCCTTAAATTTATTCAACCTATCAACTTCCACAACGTCAGATGGAAATTTGTTCCAGCAATTAACCACCCGCTGGCTAAAGGCAAATTTCCGCACACCTATTCTACATCTGTCTTTTCTTAATTTGAATTTATGCCCCCTTAGGTTCGTAATCTGAACAAGTGGAAGGATCCCATCAGAATTCAGCGTGCTCAACCCATTCAAGGCCTTATACACCTCAATCAGATCACCGTGCAGGTCCCTAGTCTCCAGCCACTGCAATTTGCAGAACTTAAGCCTCTTTGGCCAGCGGGTGGTTGGTTGGTGGAACCGACTTCCATCACTTGTTGTTGAAGTTGATAGCCTAAACAAATTTAAAGCTCAACTGGACAGGTATTTCGAACGAACGGAGGGGTGAAATGGGAGTGGGGTTTTTTTTTTTTTTTTTGGCTGATGCTGAATAAGCTTGCTTTCTTGCATCATATGCCTCTGCTAATGCTAATGCTAATGCTCTCTTGGTAAGAGGATCCCTTCATTCCCCTCACCAATCTTGTTGCCTTTCTCTGTACACGCTCAAGTAAATCTACATCCTTCCTACAATGAGGCTTCCAGACCTGTACGCAGTACTCAAGGCGTGGCCTGACCATTGCCTTATACAGAGGGATAATCACCTCCTTTTCCCTGCTAGCAAAATTCCTATATATCATTGACAAAACCCCATGTCCTGCCCTGGCAGCCTGTCTACATTGCTCAGAAAACCTCTTATCTGCCTGCACAATTACTCCCAGGTCTTTTTCATTTTCTACCACCTTAAGTGTAGCCACACAGCTGGTACGTTTCTCTGGGGTTACTTCTACCCATATGTAGTACTTTGCATTTGTCAAGGTTAAACTTCAGTTGCCACTTCTTAACCCATATGCCCAACTTATCTAGATCCTGTTGCAGTAGCACACTGCCATTACTGTCATTAAGAACCCTGCCAACCTTTGTATCATCTGCAAACTTCGACATTAAGCCTGATATACCTTCATCAATATCATTGATAAATATACAAAACAACAGTGGACCTAACACCAAACCCTGTGGGACTCCACTAATAACATTAGTCCAAGAAGAGCAGCACCCATTGATTACCACCCTCTGTCTTCTAGCACTTAACCATCCTTTTATCCATTGTAGCAACTTACCCTTAATACCATTCTGCTCCAATTTGTACAATAGTCTTCCATGCGCAACAGTGTCAAAAGCTTTCCTGAAATCCAAATACATGATATCAAAATTATTTTTCGCATCCAGTTTCTTTGTAACCACATCATAATATCCTATCAAATTTGTCAGACAAGACTTTCCCTTAACAAACCCATGCTGTGTCTGAATTATTGCTGCAGTCTTGTCTAGATGATCCTGCAATACATCTTTAACCAGTGACTCCATTATTTTACCCGGAACAGAAGTTAAACTAACTGTCTGTAATTACTCGTGTCACCCTTCAATCCCCCTTTGTGAATTGGGGATACATTTGCACATCTCCAGTCCGTGGGAACCTCCCCTGAGTCCAAGGATGCTCTCATAATTATGGCTAAGGGTTTGCTTAGTTGCTTTGATGCCTCCTTTAATATAACTGGATAGATCCCATCCACCCCAGGTGCTTTTCTTACGTTTAACTTCAACAATTTCTCTTCCACTTTGCTCTCAGTTATTACAAAATCATTAAGTATCTTGCTACAATTTGATAACCTTCTGCCATTTTCAAACCTTAATAATTCCTCACGTGAGAATATAGAAGCAAAATACTCATTCAGTTAGTTTGCTACCTGAGCAGGATCATCAACAGTCGAACCATCGATGTCAAGTGGACCAATCAGATTCATCCCCTTCCTTTTAGAGTTTATATAAGTAAAGAAATCCTTGCTTAGCATCTTTTCTTAACATCTAAGTTTTTCTTAGCATCTTTTCTTAGCCAAGGATTTCTCGTAATCTGCCTTCGCCTGCCGAACCTCCTTTGTGACCTGATTACAGATTACATATATCTGCCATAGGCTTCTGAGTCGCTTGATAATTTATATGCATCCCATGCATTTTTCTTCTCTGTTACGAGTTTCATTAGTTCATTTGACAACCATTTAGGCCTAAACCTTGAACAATATTTCTTAATAGGTATGAAACTTTTAGTAGCTTCCACGATTAATTCCTTGAATGCTTTCCACTTAGAATTTACTGTTGGTAACATCGTCAGTTGATCCCACTGTACAGAATTTAAAAACTGTCGGAGACCACTGTACTCGCCTTTACAGAAGCAAAAACCCTTTCCTTTACCCCTGATGGTAATTAAATCGTTAAGTAAATCCCACGTCAGTACACTATGATCACTGCCACCTAGTGGATCTTTTATCTGCAAATTCCTAATACATGAATGATCACTGCTGATAACCAGATCAAGAGTATTACCCTCTCTGGTTGCCTCTCGAACATGCTGCTGCAGAAAACAATCATCCAATAAATCCACAAAGTGACTAGTGTGTGAGTGACCAACCCACAAGTTCCAGTCAATATCTGGGAAGTTAAAATCCCCCATTATAAGACATTCCGATTTACTAGCCCACTCTATTTCTCTGTACAATTGTTCATTGTACCCATTCGAGTCATTAGGCCTATAACACACTCCTACTCTAATTTTTGCTTTCTCAGTGATTATGTCACACCAAACTGACTCAACAGTGCACTGTTCATCTATATCAACTAGATGCACTTCTTTTGATTTTATGTTTTTCTTTATTAACAGCATAACACCTCCTCCCTTCCTATCCTGTCTGTACACATTGTACTCCCCAAATTCAAGTTCGGCATTCCTTATATCTGTGTGACACCACGTCTCTGATATCCCAACAATATCCGCCTTTGATGTCTTGACCAACACTTCAAATTCATCAAATTTATTTACTATACTTCTAGCATTGGTATACATGCACTTATTCTTATTCTTAATTACTCTAACACATCCCATATACCCACCTGTTTCACGATGACTGCCATCCGTCCCTGAAACCCCCAACACCCCTCGCTCCAGGTCGCTACTTATTCTAATAGAAGTTGTGCAAGAATCACCTTCACCTCTGCCTACGGCTACTGTTAAACTATTAGTCCTTGTATCCCCCCAAGCTATCAGTTTTCCGACCCACCTAACACTGCCTCGATAGCATCAGCAAATATTCTTGCTCCCTTTCTATTTAAGTGTATCCCATCCCTGTAGAAGCAGTCTCTCCTGTTAACAAGTACAGTCCAGGCTGAAAAAAATTCTATCCCTTGATCCTTGCACAATCTTTCCAGGGCCAAATTGATCGACAAGGCTCTCATCATATACTCCCTCCTATCGTGTCTGGGCAGAATTGCAGACACTTTCAAATTCAACCCTAATTCACGGCTTTTTTTCATCAGTGACCTGTACTTGTTAAGTAGTTCTACCGGTCTCCTACTCTTAATATCATTAGTGCCAACGTGTACAACTATATCACCTTTTGTGTCCCTAAAAGATGATATCTGCTCTACAACGTCATCAACCTTTGCCCCTGGCAGACATACCCTGGTCCACCTATCCTTTTTACAAAAAGGATATTCCCTTGGTGATTCCCTTCTACTTGTGACTCTCTCTCTCTTGCTTAGGGTAGCTCGGGGAATTTATCTTGGCTGGTGCAGCATAAACGTCAGACTTCCTTGCGCCATATGCTAATAATATTAATAAATCATACTGAATTTAATGAATTTTATTAAATAAGAAGTGATTAATGAAGATTCATTTGTTTAAGTTGATACGTCTATCTTGTGTTAGAACTGAAGTAATGAAGAGGTGGGTAGCCCCCCCCCACCGTTGGCTTATGCTGCATAAGCTTGCTTCCTTGCAGCCGTAGCCTAGTGGTCAGGGCGCGGGTGCATAAGTACACGTGCCTTGAGTGACCGGGGTTCAAGCCCATGACTGCTGAATACGGTGCTGTTTCTCATAATCTGTCTATCTTGTGAACTCCTCTGACCGTTTGGTCATCCTGGAGTATAAACAGAAAATTTATTTATTTATTTATTTGCCACTACTAATAGACAACTCTATTAGTTGGATGTGAAGATTCAATGAGTTTGTACTATTTACTTACAATATTCTAGATTTTAAACAAACTATTGCACTAAACTTTTGTGGTTTTTATATAGTACATTAGCACTCACAGCTGAATTGTACTGCTGAATTTAACTCTTTCTTATATAATGTAGTCACCTGTTAAAGATGCATTGCAGGACCTTCTAGACAAGACTTCAGTAATAATTCAGACACAGCATAGGTTTGTAAAGGAAAGCCTTGCTGACAAATTTGATTGGATACTATTATTATTATTATTACTTTCTTGCATCACATGCCACCACTACTACTAGCCATATAGTGCAAGGAAGCCTGAGGCTTATGCTGCACCATGTAAAAAAATTTCTGAGTTACCCTGAGAGAGTCAAAAGTAGAAGGGAATCACCAAGAAGGAGAAGAATGATGATATCCAGCTCAGGATTCTGGGTGGGCCAAGCCCATACTCACCAGATGTGAGCCCCTGGGGTTAATGATGTGGTTACAAAGGAACTGGATGCAAAAAATAATATATGGATTTAAGTATATATGAATTACAGGTGGCAGACATAATAAGACTCCTTATTAATAAGAACTGGGTATTTAAGTTTAGCCGTACAGATGTAATTATATAAAGTGACATTTGATCAGCAGCGCATCTGCTGCAACAGATGATTAGCATTGCAATGCATAGTAATCTTACCATTCTTTGCTTCAGCAGTCTTGCATTACCATTGCCGAAAAATATCGTAATCCGAAATTAAAAAATAATTTCCGCAAACTATCCCATCAATAAAACCAAAATATTTTTTTTTTTTTAAAAATAAATCAAAAAAAAAGGAAAATTCGAGAAATTAAAGCTAGATAACTTAGCCATTCACCCTCCGTTTCATTCATCGTTATTTTTCGATGAGAAGCCCTCTACCGGTTGAAAAGTATTTTTCGAGCAATTTCATTTATATCTGAATATATTTCTGGAACAGTTTTATTTTATATTTTTTAATATTTTTCTAAACTCATACGATCTTTTTTTATATTATAAGAAAACTTCCAGGTACATTTTTTTTTTTTTTTTTTCTGATGTGCCACTTGGAAGTAAGTGACATAATGCTAAGTATATGGAAATAATGAAGCCTGCGAATATATTTTTATGATCCGGGTTACTTGCGCGTGAGATTGCGCACTTACCCATTGGAACAGTTGGTTAACTTGACAGGTTCAGTAATTATTCGCATTTTTTCCCCCCGTTTGGGAAGAGGAGTAAGTATTTAAAGTTATAATCTACATCGATTAATCCTAATAATTTTGCATGAAGAAATCTTTCACTGAGTGCCTTTCTCTTCCTTTGAAAATGTATTGCATTTTTCAGTATAATATTGATACCGTAATGTCTTCATATGCAAGTTCATAATTTGTTTCAAGATAATTTGTTTTTTATTAATGTTTTTTTTTCCTCAGTTGGTCCGAATTGAGGTTTTCGCTATGTCTGAAGGTGTAATCAACATGAAAGGAAAAAAATTGTATAAAAACAAGTGCTATTACACCTTTACGATTATTCTGTACTTTTATATGCAGTATGTGTAACCTCTGCACAGCGTCGGCCCCCCATTATAAAAAAGTTTTTTTGTGTTTTTTTTTTTTTTTTTGATTTTATGCCTTGATAAATGATTCCCACTGAACTCTGCGTTAGCCCTCGCCTTCAGAAAATCCTTGAACCGCCACCGACTATACACGTAGGTAGCATCGTAATATAACCGAAAGTGGAAACAAGTAAGGCAATCACTTCCCCCATAAACTTATTAGAAAAATATATACCTGAATGTTATGCTTTGCACATCTGCAAGCAAAAAAAAAAAAAAAGAAAAAAAAATTACTATTTCACCCAAAAAAACTGCTGTAGTAGTGTGGCATTAGGAGCAGGTACTACTCTTGTTAAAGGGATGGGTCAGTGGGAGAACTTCGTCGTTGTCAATGGGCACTGCTTTTCTTGAACTGTTGTTATTAGTGTATTCTTCCCCCCCTCCATAAAAGTGTTTAGCCCATTGTTTTCAATGACATTGAAAGCACATTAGGCTTAATGTATTAGTTTACAGATAATACAATGGTTGATTTGGTGGTTAATGGCCTTAATATCCAGTAATCAGGGTATGCTACTGTAAAATAGAAAATTTAGCCTTATGGACTAAAAAATGACAATTAAGGTTTATCATTGACAAATGCAAAATACAAATAGAATACCAACTGTATGATACACTAAAGGAAGATAGTGAAGAAGAAAAAATACCTGGGTAATTGTGTAGTCAGGTAGGAAGCTCCCGAAGATTGGCTTTTATGACAGTTATTGTAATTCTATCAGTGAAATCTCTACTGATTGTTTAGGATTGTCCATGCCCTTGAAGAAAGTTCCACAATGGCATTTAATTGGCCATTTTTTTTATTTGTTGTTCCCTACAGGAATTTTGCAAGCAGAGATGAGGGGGTGTATATAATATCATTATATTATATACACCCCCCAAGCAATGATTAGGAGCAATGATTATACCATCTCTTCATACAAGTCTGGAGGCTCCATTTTAATTGGAATGGGTACATTGAAGAACAGTGAGATTAGTGAAGAGAGTTAGAATTAAGTTCTGCAAATTTCAGAATGTTGAAACTAGTTAGCTGAAAGTTGATTTGATTGAGGTGTTTAAGGCATTGAATGGATTAGGTTAGCTAAATGTTGATGCCTTAATTACTCCTCAGACAGCATACACATGTATCCCAAATTCACAAAGGGGGATTGAAGGGTGACACGAATAATTACAGACCAGTTAGTTTAACTTCTGTTCCGGGTAAAATAATTGAGTCACTGATTAAAAATGCATAGCAGGATCATGTAGACAAGGCTGCAGCAATAATTCAGACACAGCATGGGTTTCTTAAGGGAGTCTTGTCAGACAAATTAGATAGGATATTATGATGTGGTTACACAGGAACTGGATGCAAAAAATAATTTTGATATCATATATTTGGATTTCGGGAAAGCTTTTGACACTGTTGTGCATGAAAGACTATTTTTTTTTTTTTTTCTCCGTAGTTGTTGGCGCATAGGCTTCTGTGGCCATAATGCACCTCCCAATGTTTTTGCAGTACATTGATCCAAGCCCGAGGCGGGAATCGAACTCGCAACCTTTGGGTTGCAAGACAGGCACTTTACCCACCCGGCTAGCCCGGTTGGCGAAAGACTGTACAAATTGGAGCAGAATGGTATTAAGGGTAAGTTGCTACAATGGATAAAAGGATGGTTAAGTGGGAGAAGACAGAGGGTGGTAATCAATGGGTGGTACTCTTTGTGGACTAACGTTATTAGTGGAGTTCCACAGGGTTCGGTGTTGGGTCCACTGTTGTTTTGTATATTTATCAATGATATTGATGAAGGTATATATCAGGCTTAATGTCAAAGTTTGCAGATGATACAAAGGTTGGCAGGGTTCTTAATGACAGTAATGGCAGTGTGCTACTGTAACAGGAACTAGATAATTTGGGCAGATGGGCTAAGAAGTGGAAACTGAAGTTTAACCTTGACAAATGCAAAGTACTGCATATGGGTAGAAGTAACCCCCAGAGAAACGTACCAACTGTGTGGTACTACACTTAAGGTGGTAGAAAATGAAAAAGACCTGGGAGTAATTGTGCAGGCAGGTATGAAGTTTTCTGAGCAATACAGACAGGCTGCCAGGCCAGGTCATGGGATTTTGTCAATGATATATAGGAATTTTGCTAGCAAGGAAAAGGAAGTGATTATCCCTCTGTATAAGGCAATGGTCAGGCCATGCCTTGAGTACTGTGTACAGGTCTGGAGGCCTCATTTTAGGAAGGATGTAGATTTACTTGAGCGTGTAGTCTTGAGCGGGCAACAAGATTGGTGAGGGGAATGAAGGGATCCTCTTACCAAGAGAGGCTTAAGTTCTGCAAATTGCAGTGGCTGGAGACTAGGCACTTGCACGGTGATCTGATTGAGGTGTATAAGGCCTTGAATGGGTTGAGCATGCTGAATTCTGATGGGATCCTTCCACTTGTTCTGATTACGAACCTAAGGGGGCAAAATTCAAATTAAGAAAAGACAGATGTAGAATAGATGTGCGGAAATTTGCTTTTAGCCAGCGGGTGGTTAATTGCTGGAACAAACTTCCATCTGTTATTGTGGAAGTTGATAGGTTGAATTAATTTAAGCAAATGGACAGGCATTTGGAGGGAATGGTGTGTTTATTTTATTTTTTTTTTTTTGCCTGATGCATGAGCTCAAACATATGCTTTCTTGATCACATGCCACTACTACTACACATCAGGGGGCATCAATTTAACTTTAGGATGGATGATTGCAGAATAGTTGAGCAGAAACTTGTTTTCAGCTAGAGTAGGCATTTGATTTTGGAACAAACTTCCATCTGGTATTGTGGAAGCAGGTAGTTTCAATAAATTTAAAGAATTGGGCAGTTGACAAATCATTGGAACAGATGGACTAGTGATGTAGGAAGTGGGTCCCCCCCCCTTTGGCTGATGATATATAAGCTTGCTTCCTTGTATCATATGTCACTACTAACACTAACAATGTTACCCCATTCGAGGTAACATTGTTAGTGTTACCTCGATTAGACAGGGTTCGAGCCAGTCACCACCAAATATGGAGGATGTGGAAAGGTGAGGGAATGACCACCGCATATCCCGGAGCAATATGGTCTTAGTTACTAATGCTCCTAAAAATCAAATAAGAAACAAACAACTTAAAAATATGAAGGTGAGTTCCTTTTGCTAATAAGTGTTATGACTCTCTCTGTAGTTAAGAAAATTTTTGCAGTCAACTTTTTTTTTTTGCCCACCTACAAATTCACATAGACTTGGACATTTAACCCCCCCCCCCCAAAAAAAAAAAAAAAAAAACATTTGGGATTCCCTCTGGAGAGGGAAGAATTTCAGTCCTTTACTCTGTCTACAGTGCCGCATCATTAACTACTTCCCTATAAATGAAACCTGGAGAATTATTAATCTGATTGGTAATTGAGCTCTAAACATAGAGAAGTGGCACAGTGGCATCCTGTTGTATGAACTAAGATATTCCATTTTATCTGAAATGTTACAGATTACAGTATGCATATAAATTTCATATGCTAAGTGGTCATCTCTTGATGCTATAAAATACACTTTTTTTTTAAACTTAACACAAGCCCTAGGGTCCTTGAGGTTGTCACAGACATTCTCTCAGATATGCCAGACAAGCTGTACTTGCTACCTGGGAGTCTAAAATGCTGATGGAACTGATATTCGAGTGACACTCAAGTCAAGTGGACCCAATTTCGGCGAAGTCCGGACGGTCTGTGACAGCCAAATCCTCTGCTTGCACCTTCACGATGGTGGGACTGTTAGTAATCCTGGGTATAACCTCCATGCACAAGCACATGGTGGGTGACCACCCAGGTGTGAACCACGTAAGCAGGGGTCGAGGTGTGGCACCCACACCACATGGAGGAATGCCGCCCCTCTATGTTACCAGGCATTACTAGGTGGTAGATGACTCTCATCAACCGGTGAAATACCACACTTTGCTTATTGGAGGCTTGAAGTGGTGGAACCCATGTTTAGTCTCTAGAGCTAAGTTCCGGTCAACCCTTCCCTATCTCTTCCATCATGCAGTATGATTGATGACTTTTGAGGTTATGATGAACGTCGTGGCGAGATCCAATATTTCTTACATTTCGAGGGTACAACTCTAAAACGGTTTTCGCAGGCCGGCCGCTAGTTAGTACACCGGACCGAACCTATTGGTAACTCTCTAGGAGGCTTCCGGATCAGCTAGTGTATAATCTTGCTACCTCTACTCTGCCAGATAGTGACTGGAGGGAGTCCGAGTAGTGTGTATGCGGGGAGCATTGTCGAGGCCACGTTATGTCAAGGATCTGGGTATATTCTTACCACATGTACGCCATATCCAAAAATTTCATTACTTCATACAGCATGTCCCACCCACTTTTTCTTACTATTGAATACACCATGAATTGTCAAACTAATAGAACAATCTCATCTGCGAAAAGATCTAAACCTCCCAAGGATTTCCTAATTCATTTCACAAATATACGTGGTCTCAATTCTAATCTCAACGATGTCCATTTCCACTTGCAGTCTGCCAAACCCCATGTACTTTTTCTGACAGAATCTCAGTTATCGGTTGATTCAACTACTGCTCATCTCAGATGCCCAAATTATTCGCTGTATGATTCCTTTCGCCTCAAAGGTGGTACTTTGTGCATATGTCCGTTCTGATATTCCCTGTCAGAGACTTGGCAATTTGGAATCTCCTCTCTTTGATCTTCTTTGGCTTAAAATCTCTCTGCCTCATTGTGTCAAATTCATGTGTTGTCTCTACCGTTCTCCCAACTACACTAATCACTTGGAGCTCTTTGACTTCCTCTCGTTGCAACTTGACTTTCTCCAGTCCAACTTTCCTAAGTGAGGTAATTTTCCTTGGTGATTTTAATGTTCACATCTCCAGCTGGCTTCCGTTTTCTAGTCACACCGACCCAGCAGGTCGAGATGCTGAGGCTTTTGCAATTACTAATGACCTAGCACAGATTGTTCATTTACCTACAAGAATACCGGACAATCCAAATCATACAGCCAATATGCTTGATCTTTTTCTCACAGACAACCCTTCTAAGTACACGGTCGAAGTGAGAGGTCCTTTAGGCACTTCAGATCACAACTTGGTGATTGTCTCTTCTCCAATGGAACCTTTATCTCATGGCTATTCCCAACCTCGTGTTGTTTGGCATTATAAGAATGCAAAATGGGATGACCTGCGAGACTTCTTTTCTTCCTTTCCTTGGTCGGATTACTGTTTCAAAACTCCTGATGTCAACGTTTGCTCAGATCGTGTCAGTGAAATTATTCTTGCAGGAATGGAATCCTTTATCCCACACTCCACTTTAAAATCTCGTCCTTTATCTAAACCTTGGTTTTCCAATAAATGTGCTAAGGCTGTTCAAGAGAAGAATGTTGCATATCGTAATTGGCTTGTTTCTAATTCTTCAGTTTCATTTTCTGCCTACACCAAAGCTCGCAACAATTGTAAAGCAGTTATTAATCAGTCCAAACTAGAGTTTGAACAGGCTAAGAGTAGAAAACTTGCTTCTTGCCCTAATGGTAGCCGAGCATTCTGGTCTCTTGCCAAAGCTATTGGCCGCAACTTTTGCCCATCTCTGCTTCCACCTCTGTCCAAACCAGATGGTTCTGTTGTCACTTCAGCCAAGGATAAAGCTGACCTGCTAGCATCCCATTTTTCTTCCAGCTCATGTATTAATGAACTTGGTAAAACACCTCCCACCATTCCCAACACGGTCCATTCAATGCCTCCTGTGGTCTTCCGTCAAAAGGATATCAGAAGGATTTTGATGAATCTTGATGCTAAGAAAGCTCCAGGCCCTGATGGTATTTCTCCACTTGTTCTCAAAATCTGTGCTCCTGAACTTAATCCTATTCTTTGCCGCCTTTTTTCACTTTCTTATTCCAAAGGTGTTTTTCCTTCTGCTTGGAAATTTGCTCATATCCAGCCAGTTCCTAAAAAGGGTGACAAATCCCTCCCATCCAATTATCGTCCCATTGCAATTACTTCTACCCTTTCTAAAGTAATGGAGAAATCAATTAACCGCCAACTCTTAAACTACCTAGAAACCTTCCGTCTGATCAACGATCGCCAGTATGGATTCCGTCAGTGTCGATCCACTGGTGATATTCTGGCTTATGTTACCCATTTATGGACTACTTCAATGGAAAGGTTCGGTGAAACACAAGTAGTTGCTCTTGACATCTCAAAGGCTTTCGATCGTGTTTGGCATAAAGGTCTTCTAAACAAGCTCCCATCTTATGGTTTGCCAACTGTTTTTAGTAATTGGTTATCTAGTTTTCTCTCTGATCGCTCACTGAGGGTGATGGTAGATGGCTCTCTCTCTTCTAACTTCTCCACTAATGCCGGTGTCCCCCAAGGTTCAGTTCTTTCCCCCACTCTTTTCCTCTTGTATATTAATGACCTTCTTCCATTGACTGGAAATCCTATCCATAGTTTTGCTGATGATAGCACATTGCATTCAACCTTCCATTTTGAGAAACCTTGCCCTGCTCAATCAGCTTCAACTTCTCGAAATTCTGCTACCAATTCCTTAAATGCCGATCTTCAGGTAATTCTCCAGTGGGGCCAAAGACAACTTAGTTGATTTCAACCCTTCTAAAACTCAGTCTTGCCTTATATCTCGCAAAAAGGATTCTTCTGCTCCTATGCTTATCTTTAGTGACACTCCAATTTCTAGGCAAAAGGATATATCTCTTTTGGGGATTTCCCTGACTTCTAATCTCTCTTGGCACAAGCACATTACAAATATTGCTTCCTCTGCATCTAAAAAACTTGGTTTTCTCTTTCGCTCTCGGCGTTACTTTTCTTCCAAACAGCTGCTCACTCTGTATAAATCGCAAATCCGCCCTGCCATGGAATATTGTTCCCACATCTGGGGTGGTGCCCCCAAAACATCTCTCAGGCTTCTTGATTCCATTCAGAAGAGGGCAGTTAGGTTAATTAATGATTCATCTCTAACAGAGTCTCTCCACTCGCTTTCTCATAGACGTAATGTTTCTGCTGCATGCCTCTTCTACAGATATTTCCATGGGCACTGTTCTTCTGAATTGGCTTCTATAATTCCCGCTCTCTCTTTCAAAACAGTCCGAACACGTGCCGCCACCAGCCAACATCCATTTACTGTCCAACTTCAAACCCACAGAACCAACTTTTCATCTTCCTCATTTATTCATTCAACTGCCGTTTTCTGGAACAACCTTCCTTCATACGTATTTCCTGAAAATTACAATCTACAGAAGTTCAAGTCCAATGTCAACAAATATCTTCTTTCGTCTTCTCAACCTCCAACCCAAGCACGGCACTAAGTACTATAGGTTCTAATACCTCTCGTGTTTGGGGTTCTCATAAAAAAAAAAAAAAAAAGCCCCGATCTTATCCCAAATGACTGTTACAAATTGGAGCAGTGTAGCAGTAGACATGGGTTACTAGTATGCATAAAGGGATGGTTACTAATGGCCACAGCACTTCTTGGACTAATGTTATTAATGGAGACCCTCAGGTGCTGGGGGCATCCATTAATCTGAAAGGGCATCCTTTATCTGAGTGCAGGGCAGCATCTGAGGTGCTGCCCTCAGACGACGATATAAATATATTGTCTATTTGCAGATGATATTAATTTTGGTTGCTTAATGACGGATCCTAATTTCTCAGCAAGTTAAGCAGTTACCCTTTTTTGCATGCAGACCCAAGTTTGAATCACAGCCTAAAATACTCTTCAGGAGTGAGAGTACAGTAGCACATGCTCTAAGACCACAGTTTAAGCTCATGTGACTGTTATATGCAATTAATGATTATGTAGTAGTGGCAAATGATGCAAGAAAGCAAAGTTAAGTAACATTAAGTAAACTAAATGTTGATGGCATAATTACTCCTGCTCAGACAGCATGCACTTTAGGGTGCATAAATTTAAACTTTGGAAGGATGGTTGCATATTCATGTTATATTCTTGATTTATTGTAAAATCATTTCATCAGTGGTCAGGCTGGAATCTAAAGAAGGATCAAGACGTCTTTATATTCCAGCAAGACCTAGGAAAAATTAGATAGATTGGGATGAAAAATGTGAATTGAGGTTTTGCATTGAAAAATGCAAAGTACTGCATATGTGCAGGAATAGTTCCAGAATAACATATACAAGTTACATGGCATCGGACAGTGAAAGAAACATACAAGTTATTGTATAGTATGACATTTTCTGAGCAGTGTGGACATTCTGCTAGGACAGCTCATGGGGTCTGTCAGTGATATAGAGGAATTTTGTCAGGCACAGATGTGAAAGTGATTAAACCATTGTATTTAACCCCAGGGGTTCACATGTGGTGAGTATGGACTTGGCACATCCAGTATCCTGAGCTGGATATCATCATTCTTTTTTTTGCCGATTCCCTTCTCTCTCCCTCACTCTCTCAGGGTAATTCAGAGTTATTTATAATAATAATTATTATATGATAGTGATTAGGCTGCATACAGATCATAGGTAGGATAGTTTTTTTTTTTTTTTTTTTTTTTTTTTGTTCATGCTGGATTGGCTTGCTTACTTGCATCATTTTCCACCACTTAAACTGAACTGAATAAACAGTCGAAAATAATTAGTCAAGAAAGAATGAATTGGTAATTAAAAAGGGGGGCCGATGAAACGTTTTAAGACACTCCAACCCCTTCCCTTTATTTTATTACAAAAAGGAACACACAGTCAGTTATACATGCAAGTAAATGTAAGTTAAGTTACAAATTATATTATAATTGTATTTTTTTATATATTTATTATTTAAAAATTGCATTTTTGGATTTTACAAATTGCCTCCTATTTTGTGAATGGCAAAACCCTTCATTGTTTTGCCATTCACAAAGATACTTTGGCTTCTAACTCAGTGATTGGTGGATACAACTTTGATTGTCGATCAATTCGACCCTGGAAATATTGTGCAAGGATCAGGGGGTAGAATATTTTTCAGCCTGATCTGTCCTTGTTCACAGGAGAGACTGCTTCTACAGGGATGGGATACACTTAAATAGAAAGGAGGCAAGAATATATGCTGATATCGAGGCCGTGTTAAGTGGGTCGAAAAACTACTAGTTGGGGGGGGGATACGAGGACTAATAGATTAACAGTAGCCACTGGCAGAGGTGAATGTGATTCTTGCACTGCTTCGATTGGAATGAGCAGCAGCCTGGAAAACATGATACAGGGTGTTTCGGAGACTAATGGGAGTCATTGTGGTACAAGTAAACACATGGGTTGTGTTAGAGTATCTAAGAATAGGAACAGGTGCATGTATATTTGCGTATACGCCAATGCTATGAGTTTGGTAAATAAATTTGATGTGTTAGGATATCAGAGATTTGGTGTCATACAGATATAAGAAATGCAGAATTGGAATTTGGGTAGTACAATGTGTACAGGAAGAATAGACAGGATAGGAAGGTAGGAGAGGTTATGCTATTAGTTAAAAAACACAAAATCCAAGGAAGTCCAGCCAATCGACATAGCTGGACAATGCGGTGTCAACTCAGTTAGGTGTGGCATAAGCATTGGGAGATCAAAATGAGTAGGAGTGGGTTATAGGCTTAATGACTCTGAGTATGATAAGAAACTGTACAGGGAAATAGAGTGGGCCAGTAAATCAGAGTATTATAATGGGGAATTTTAATTTCCGTGATATTGACTTGAATTTATGGGTTGGTCACTCGCACACAAGTAAGACTTTTGTGTATTTATAGGATGACATGTTTTCTACATCAGCATGTTTGGGAGGCAATTAGAGGGAGTAATATTCTTGATTTGATTTATAGTGAATCTTCAGATAAAATAACCACTACGTGGCAGTGATCACAGTATGCAGAAGTGGGATTTACTGAAAGAGGAAACTACCATCAGGGGTAAAGGGAAGGGTTTTTGCTTTCATAAAGGTGACTACGGTGGTCTGAGACAGTATTTAAATTCTATACGGTGGGACCAACTGATGATGTTACCGACAGCAAATTCAAAATGGGAGGCATTCAAAGAATTTATCTTGGAAGCTACTAGGCTTTACATACCAACTAAGAAATATTGTTTAGAGTTTAGTCCTAAATGGATGTCAGATGAACTAATTAGACATATGGCAGAGAATAAAAATGCATGGGATACATATAAATTAATGGGTGACATGGAAGCCTGTGATATAAGCTGGTCTGTAACCAAGTCACAAAGGAGATTAGGCAGGCAAAGATAGATTATGAGAACTCTTTGACAAAGTATGTAAAATAAAACAGAAAAGAGTTCTTTACCTATGTAAACTCTAGAAGGAAAGGGATGAATTAGATTGGTCCACTGGATATTAATGGTTCAACTGTTGATGATCCTGCTCAGGTGGCTAACAAATTGAGTATTTTGCATCTACATTCACACATGAGGAGTTATTCAGGGAGGGGAATGCCAGAGGTGAATTAAACTCTGGCAGTGAGCTAGACGATTTTGTAATAACTGAGAAGAAAGTGGAGGAGAAATTGTTGAAGATAAACACAAGAAAGGCACCTTGGGTGGATGGGATCTATCCAGTTATATTAAAGGAGGCAGCAAAGGAAGTAAGCAAACCCTTACCCATAATTATGAGAGCTTCCTTGGACTCAGGGGAAGTACCCATGGACTGGAGATGTGCAAATGTGACCCCAATTCACAAAGGAGGATCAAAGGGCAACGCAAGTAATTATAGGCCTGTTAGTTAACTTCTGTTCCAGGAATATTAATGGGGGCATGGTTAAAAAAGAATTGCAGGATAATCTAGACAAGACTTCAGTTATAGCTGGTCACCCCATGGTTTTGTTAAGGGAAAGTCTTGCCTGACCATTTTGATTGGATACTATGATGTGGTCACCAAGGAAATGGATGCAAGGAACAACTTTGATATCATATTTTTGGAGCTTAGAAAGGCTTTCGATACTGTTGCACATGGAAGACTGATGCACAAATTGGAGCAGTATGGGATTGGAGGCAAATTGCTGTTATGGAGAAAGGGATGGTTGAGTGGGAGAAGACAGAGTGGTAATCAATGGACACTGCTCATCATGGACTAATGTTATTAGTGGAGTCCCTCAGAGTTCAGTGTTGGGTCCATTGTTTTCTGTATTTATAAATTAGCATTAGTAGACGTATATGATGCAAGAAAGCAAGCTTATGCAGCATCAGCCAGAGAGAAAAAAAACAAAACCTTCCACTTCACCCCCTCCATTTATTCGAAATACCTGTCCAGCTGAGCCTTAAATTTATTTAAGCTATCAACTTCCACAACAAATGTTGGAAGTCTGTTCCACCAACCAACTACTCGCTGGCTAAAGGCAAATTTCCGCACATCTATCTTACATCTGTCCTTTCTCAATTTGAATTTATGCCCTCTCAGGTGATTATTCTGAGCAAGAGGTGGAATCCCATCAGCATTTAGCATGCTCAAACCATTCAAGGCTTTATACACCTCAGTGCCTAGTCTCCAGACACTAATTTACAAAACTTAAGCCTTTCTTCGTAAGAGCAACCCTTTGTTCCATTCACTAACCTTGTTGCCCTTCTCTTTACTTGTTCCAGCAACTCTACATCTTTCTTGAAATGAGGCCTCCAGACCTGTATACAGTACTCTAGGTGTGGCCTGACCATTGCCTTATACAAGGGAATAATCACCTTATCCCTGCTAGAAAAATTAGCATTAGTAGAGGCATTTGATGCAAGAAAGCAAGCTTATGCAGCATCAGCCAAAAAAAAAAAATAAATAAATAAAAAATAACCACTTCCACTTCACCCCTCTGTTCGTTCGAAATACCTGTCCAGCTGAACCTTAAACTTATTTAGGCTATCAACTTCCACGACAAGGGATGGAAGTCTGCTCCACCAACCAACCACCCGCTGGCTAAAGGCAAATTTCCTCACATCTATCCTACCTCTGTCTTTCCTCAATTTGAATTTGTCCTCTCAGGTGATTATTCTGAACAAGAGGAAGAATCCCATCAGCATTGATCATGCTCACACTATTCAAGGCTTTATACACCTCTATCAGATCACCTCACTGTTGCCTAGTCTCCAGACACTGTAATTTGCAAAACTTAAGCCTTTCTTCGTAAGAGCTCCCCTTTGTTCCATTCACCAATCTTGTTGCCCTACTCTGTACCCGTTCGAGCATCTCTACATCCTTCTTGAAATGAGTCCTCCCGACCTGTATGCAGTACTCTAGGTGTGGCCTGACCATTGCCTTATACAAGGGAATAATCACCTCCTTATCCCTGCTAGAAAAATTCCTATATATCATTGACAATACACCATGAGCTACTCTTGCATCCCGTCTACACTGCTCAGAAAACTTCATATCTGCCTGCACAACCACCCACAGGTCCCTTTCATTCTCTACCACTGTCAGTGTAGTACCACAGAGTTGATATGTTGCTCTAGGGTTGCTGTTTCCCATATGTAGTACTTTACATTTGCCAATGTTAAACGTCATTTGCCACCTCTCAGCTCATCTGCTCAACCTTTCCAGATCCTGTTGCAGTAGCTTAGTGTCCTTGACAACCCTGCCAACCTTCGTATCGTCTGCAAACTTGGACATTAAGCTTGATATACCATTTATAAATACAGAAAACAATAATGGACCCAATACTGAACCCTGAGGGACTCTATTAATAACATTAGTCCATGATGAGCAATGTCCAATTTGAGAAGTTTAAGCTGTTTGTGCAATACAACTTTTCTCAAACTGGAAAGTGGAAATCAATGTGTATCATAAGCAAAACTGTGGATAGGATTTCCAGTCAATGGAAGATGGTCATTAATGTACAAGAGCAAAAGATTGGGAAAAATAACTGAAGGTCAGAGAGAAAACTGGATGCCCAACACAATAAAAAGCCTTTGAAATTTCAAGAGCAACTACTAGAGTTTCAACAAACTTTTCCATTGAATTTGTCTATAGATGGGTAACATATGAGAGAATCACCAGTGGATTTACACTCTGACTGAATCAATGCCTTATATAATAATCCCATTATATAAGGCTTATGTTAGACCATACTTTGAATACTGTGTTCAAGTATGGAGACCGCACCTAAAGAAAGACATTGAGCTTCTTGAAAGGGTGCAAAAACGGGTAACTCGCCTGGTGAGATCGGCAAAAGGGCGTCCTTATGAAGAAAGACTTTGAATATGTGAGTTGCAGAGTTTGGAAACTAGACACCTTAGAGGAGATTTGATTGAGATGTTTAAGGCTCTGAGAGGCATCAGTAAAATGAATGAGGAAGAAATTTTCAAGATTATAAATGATGCTAGAACTAGGGGACATAAATTCAAGTTACGGGGGGAAATGTTTAGATTGGACTGCAGGAAGTTTTATTTTAGCCAGCGAGTTATAAATTACTGGAATAAGTTGCCTTCATGGGTGGTAGAGGCTGACAGTTTGGGGAAATTCAAAGGTCATCTGGATAGTACTTTCGGGTAAGGGAAGCGATAGGATGATTGGTTTAATTTTCTTTTTTTTTTTTTTATTAATTATTATTATTTATTTATTTATTTTATGATTTTTTTTTGTTTTTTGTTTTTATCATTGTTTTGTTTGGATTTTTTTTTTTGGCTGGTGCAGCATAAGCCATAGGCTTTCTTGCACCATGCGGCCATTACTAATACTAATGCTGGCAATTGTTGATCAGTTGGAAGGTTTCTAGATAGTTTTAGTTGGTGGTTAAATGTCTAGTTTCCTTTAGAAAGAGAAGTAAATTAGATGGGAGGGATTTGTCACCATTTATAGGAACTACAGTCGGTCCTCGTATAACACGTGTTTGCATTACACGAATTCGATCATACACGATTTATAAATAGGGGAACGTTATCTTATATAACACGAACCGAATTCGCTTATGCACGATTCGCCTTTGTGTTTACAAGAAATGGCAGTCGAACGGGGAATCACCCCAACCGAACGCAACACGATAGGAATGAAGACGATTCTGAAAATGTATTTACGTGTTTTATATCAGTGAAGGGGAAACACATTTCACCATAATAACGTAAAAACCAACACAATTCCAGCTATCGATATAATCGCAAATGCAATTAGATGGAGTTTACTACCAGTTTATAACAGGTTCTACTAGCAGAAACGCAACTGGAAATTGTTTTTATTGTTTTATGGTAGTAACCTCCAAAAATGTGCTTTAGTAAAATGCGAGGTGTTAATTTATAGTGTATCTCGGCCTTTATGGTGTTCTTTATTCAGTTGCTATACGTGCGCAGCTTTGTTTATGTGTATCAAGCGTGCCTCCTCGTTTTTTATTTGTGCTTTATTCCATAAAAATTAGTAAAATACTTAAAAGGTGTGAAAAGGAAGCGTCCTGGCTTAAGACACTGCAGATTCAGAGAGAAAAAAAAAAAAAGCAATAACGATAAACAGAGGCGGACTGGGTCAAAAATTCTTACCCGGGAAAATTTATAGTGGCCTCATACTATGGTTTATGGCCAAAATCACACCGGCCTCCGGCCCACCGTGGTTTCCCCCGTAAGGCTTATGGCCAGTCCGCTTCTGTCAATAGAGAAAAAATATGAAATTGTGAAACGCTTTGAGCGAAATGAAAGACCATGTGATATTGCACGTGCTACAGACCTAAATGAGGCAACGCCGAGAATTACAAAGAATGCAGAGAAAATAAAAACAACTTTCATAGCGGAAACAACTCAAAGTGTAATTAAAATCCATTAGATTAAGACACAAAGAATTGGAAGAGATGGTACGGCTGTCATCTCTTTGGATAGAAAATCAAACAAAAAGCAAGTTTGCTTACGATAGAAGCAAAAACATTAGCAATATTTTATTACGACTTACGTATTATAATTTATACTTACGTATTATAAAATACGTAAGTATTTTATTACGATTATTTTATTTAACATAATAAATTTTTTACGAATAAAATACGTATTTTATTCGTAAAAAATACTTTTTTAGTATTAAAAAATACTAAAAATACTTTATTATAATATAATATTATTTTTATTATGTATTTTAATTGTTATAAAATACGTAAGTATTTTATAACGATTAAAATTACCCGATTATTTATTGTGTTTGGTAATGTTTTGGTTCCAAATGTGTTCAATCTTGGGTGGTCGGCACCTAACCCTACTTTTCCCATAGGGCCTGTTGTTTATATTGCACGATTTTGCATTGCACGAGGATTTCTAGGAATGCAACTATCGTGCTATACGAGAACAGACTGTATCTGGATATGAGCAAATTTCCAAGTAGGAGAAACGCCTTTGGAATAAGAAAGAGACAATACAGAACAGGAACACAGGTTTTGGAAAAAAATATATATATATCATGAGGACCTGCAGCTTCCGTATCATTGAGATCCTTCAAAATCCTGATATTCTTTTGACGGAAGACCACATTCATTGCCTTACAGAAGGCAATGAATGGAGCATACTGGGGTGGTTTACCAAGGTAATGAATACACAAGTTGGAAAAAAAATAGGATGCTAGCAGGTCAGCTTTATCCTTAGCTGAAGTGGCAATAGAACCATCTGGTTTTGACAGATGTGGTAACAGAGATGGGCAAAAGTTGTAACCAATAGATTTAACAAGAGACCAGAATGCTCGGCTACCATATAGACAAGAATCAAGTATTCTACTCTTAGCCAGTTTGAAATCTAGTTTGGACTGATTAATAACTGCTTTACAAAAGTTGCATACTTCGGTGTGGGCAGAATATTTGCTTGTTTCCAAATTTGTAGATTTTGCATTCTTGTAATGCCAAACAACACAAATATTTGAATGGCCATGAAAGAAAAGCTCCATTGGAGAAGAGACAGTCACCTAGTTGTGATCCTTGTCTTTTGAAGGGTTGTTTGTATGAAAAAGGTCAAGTGTATTGCTGTGTGGTTAGGATTATCTGCTATTCTGGTAGGTAAATGAATGAGCTGTGCAAGGTCATTAGTAATTGCAAAGGTCACAGCATCTAGACTGGCTGGGTCTGTGCACTAGAAAACAGAAGCTGCCTGGAGTTGAGTATTAAAATCACCAAGGAAAATTACCTCACTGTTAGGAAAGTTAGGCTGGAGAAAGTCAATTTCCAAAGAGAGGAATTCATATGTCAAGCTTTTCCCAACTGGCCACCTGGGCTGCCGCCCATCTGCCAATATTTCATAATTGTTTTATTTGTTACATATTTATGGTCAAATAACTCTAACAAAGCAACAATTACAAAGTCTAACTTGACTTATGACTAAAAATTAAAAGAAAGCACAACCTTTAGCCTCGCGGCGGAGACGGCATCTCCGCCCCCACCACGAGTTTCCGTCCCCACCACGAGGAGGTAGGTTGCCCTATCTAGTAAAACATTGTCTGATACCTCTCAGACTAAATAATAAATACAAATTGATCTTTCAAAATTTTAATTATACATTGATCATACAAAATTAATCATAAATTCAAATACATATTCACACCAGTCTGGTCCCTGCAGACCCCAACACAGACGCTACTGTGACCGACGACCCCCAGTCACCGCCGGGAGAAGTCTTTTAACAATTACTGGAAGAAGAGATACCCTCACATGATACCCACTAATCTTGTTCTGTGCGTCTCTTTAAGGTATCAACAGCCTTTAGATATTCTGGACACATTCGATTATTAGCATCATGATCAGAAGGCACCTTCCTCCGCCAGCAATTTACACATTTTGGAGCCTCTGCTCTTTGTGTACAAGACATGTATGTCCACCCCCAGCACAGTGACTGCAGAACTCGCCCTCGTCACAGTACCGGGCCACATGGCCATACGCCATACATTTATAACATTGTGTTGGGGTCCACAACTCCCGAACACGGTGCGAACTCCAATTTAAAAATACCCTAGAATATTTCAACAAGTATCTTCGTATGCGTGGGGAAACCTCCACCACTACATTATGTCCTGAGGAATTCCTTGCTTTATTCTTAGCTAGTATTCTTATTTCAGAGAGAACCTGGTCTTTATTGACAAATACATCCTTCAGGTTCCTCTCCCATAATTCATTATTAAAGGACTCTCGATCCACATCTGAACTAACATCAAAAATAACTAGTCTTGGAAGTCGCCGGAGGGGCCTTTCTACCTCCATTCCAAGCTTTTGCACCTCCGTGCACTCTTCAATCTTTTTAACATCAAGTTCAGAAGCAGTCTCGATCATAACCCTTTTATTTCGTATGGGCCGAACAGATACCACCTTGACATTAGTTAAAACCGGTGCAACTCGTGCCATTAACTCCGTCTTTACTTGGTCACTAGTACTAAACTTGTCGGCTTTAGCCTTCACAATAACCATTTTATTCTTGGATTTAATCTCACTCGCACTAACCGCCTCTGCATATGATCTTGGATCAGGGACTTGTTCTGCTTTTTCTCTTTGCTCCATCAAGGTACTCAACTTGGTCTTGAGCTGTACATTTTTTACAGTCAATGACTGCACACACTTCGCCATCTTGTCCCAATATCCCATAACAACATTCAAATCATGTCCACTTGGCTTATTCAAAGCTGACACGAAAAGCCTTAACTTGGTTCTATAAAACTCCAATTCCTTTAAGGTAATAGGTTCTAAGTTACACTGTATCTGTTTCGAAGACTTCTTCTCCGTAACTGTACGTATCTTTGAACTTTTCCCCTTCGAAATCCTTTTTTCCACAGGTGGTCTACTCGAAACCTCTCCTGATTCCTATTCACTCGAAGACTCAGTCTCCCTCTGTTGACCTTACTGAAGACTCTGCCGAAGATTCTTCTCCTGACTCCTCCACCGGAGGATCAGGGATCTTCCTTCTAGTTTTTGGCATATCTCACAAAATTTAGATTACCCGAAATTTCAAAAAGAACCAGTCCAAAATAGGCTCTATCTGCCAGCTGAGGGGCAATCACCTCAGCTGCCCAGCCCAGACCACTAGGAGGAAGAGCCTCTTCAAAATAATTTATTACACAGGGATCAAACAAAATTAGCCGCACTATCACTGACAAATCAAGTCACAATGATAAAGTTCTGACCAACTGTTCAATAAATCATTTGGCACCTGGGAGAGAGAGGAAGTCAAAGGTTCCAAGTGATGAGTGGAGTTGGGAGAACTATAGAGGCAACAGCTGAATTTGACAAAATGTGGTAGTGAAATTTTAAGCCAGAGAAGAGGATATTCGAAATTACCATGTGTCTCACGGACAATATCAGAACGGACATATACCTAAGTACCACCTTTGAAGCGAAAGCAATTGTACACAATACTTTGGACAACTGAGATATGCACTGATTGAATCAACCAATAACTGAGATTCTGTTAGAAAATGTATTAGGGTTTGGCAGACTGTAAGAAGAAATTGTCATCATTGAGATTAGAACTGAGACCACGTATATTTGTGAAATGAACAAGAAACTGTTTCGGAGGTTTAGATCTTTTTTGCATTTAAGTTTGCTCTATTAGTTTGACAATTCATGGTGTATTCATTAGAAAGAAAATGCAGTGGGGGGGGGGGGGGGTTCATGCTGTATGAAGTAAAGAAATTTTTGGATATTGCATACACGTGATAAGAATATTAGTATTAGCAATGGCATGTGGTGTAAGGAAGCCTATGGCTAATGCTGCACCAGCCAAAAAATAATAAGAAAATAACAAAAATAAATAAAATAAAATAATAACAGAAAAGTAAGTAGACAACCTATTTCTCTCCTTCAGTAGGTAATTAAATTATCCAACTGACCTTTGAATTTCCCTTAACTGTCAGTCTCTACCACCCATGTCGATAACTTATTCCAGTAATTTATAACTTGCCGGCTAAAATAAAACTTACTACAATCCAATCTAAACATCTTACCCCATAACTTTAAATTATGGCCCCTTGTTCTAGAATCATAACCGTGAAAATTTCATTCTTATTCATTTTGCTTATGCCTCTCAGAGCCTTAAACACCTCAATATTCGAAGTCTTTCCTCATATAGAAGCCCTTTTACCAATCTCACCTGGCAAGTTATCCATCTTATGATCCTTGTAAGAAGCACAATGTCTTTCTTTAGGTCTGGTCTCCATACTTGAACACAGTATTCCAAGTGTGGTCTAACAAGAACCTTATATAAGATATTATGACATCCTTATCTCTACTCGCAATTGTTCGATAAATCATCGATGGGCCATAATGGGCCTTCCTTGCAACTAGTCTACAGTGGTCGGAGAACTTATGTCTTACCATGTTGTAACACCAAAGTACCTTTCCTCCACTATCGGTCGACTTTAGTTGAACTCTGGCAAGTGTATAAGTTAATTTGGGATTACTATTCCTCAGGTGCAATACCTTACACTTTGCTGGATTAAAGCATAGCTTCCATTTTTCGGACCATTCCTGAAGTCTATCTAGGTCACTCTGAAGAAGCTTGGCATTGATCATTAATTACTCTACCAATCTTTATCAACTGCAAATTTAGACATGCCCTCTATCCCTTCATTGATGTTCATTTATGAAAATCAAAAACAACAGTGGTCCTAATACTGATCCTTGGTGAACACCACTTCTTACGTTCACCCAATCTGAGGAATAACCATTTATCACAACCCTGTGCCTCCTCCCCTGAAGCCATCCAGCTTAAATAACCACCCGTATGGGACTGAGTCAAATTCTTTGCTGAAATCCAAATAATGTCGAAATTATTCCCTAAGTCCAACTCTTGAGTGACCCTATCAAAATAGCTAACCAGATTAGTTATAAACATTTTCCTTTTACAAAATCATGCTGAGTATCCTTCAGAATTCCATTTCTATCTCAAGGTTCCTGAATTCTATCCTTGATCATTGTCTCCATGATTTTCCGAACTACTGAAGTCAGGCTAACCAGCCATTAATTTCCCACTTAATCTTAGAACTGCCTTTATGTATTGGAGATATGTTGTCACTTTTCCAATCCAATTGAATCACTTGTGAGTCCAGTGATGCTCTCATAATTAGCCTCAATGGTTCAATGCACTCACTTGCTGCCCCCCCTGAAGATAAGTAGTAGTAGTAGTGGCATGTATTAGTATTAGTAATGGCCGCATGGTGCAAGAAAGCCTATGGCTTATGCTGCACCAGCCAAAAAAAAAAAAAAAAAAAACGATAAAAAAATAATAAAAAATAAATAAATAAAATTTAAAAAAATAAATAAATAACTAAATTTGTGATGCAAGAAAGCAAGTAAGCTTATGCAGCATCAGCCAAAAAAAAAAAAAAAGTCGCACCATTCCCTCCAAATGCCTGTCCAGTTCCTCTTCAAATTTATTTAACCTATCAACTTCCACAACGACGGATGGAAATTTGTTCCAGCAATTAAACACCCGCTGGCTAAAGGCAAATTTCCGCACATCTATTCTACATCTGTCTTTTCTTAATTTGAATTTATGCCCTCTTAGGTTCGTAATCTGAACAAGTGGAAGGATCCTATCAGAATTCAGCGTGCTCAATCCATTCAAGGCCTTATACACCTCAATCAGATCACCGCGCAGGTGCCTAGTCTCCAGCCACTGCAATTTGCAGAACTTAAGCCTCTCTTGGTAAGAGGATCCCTTCATTCTCCTCACCAATCTTGTTGCCCTTCTCTGTACACGCTCAAGCAAATCTACATCCTTCCTAAAATGAGGCCTCCAGACCTGTACGCAGTACTCAGGGCGTGGCCTGACCATAGACTTATACAGAGGGATAATCACCACCTTTTCCCTGCTAGCAAAATTCTTATATATCATTGACAAAACCCCATGACCTGCCTTGGCAGCCTGTCTGCATTGCTCAGAAAACTTCATATCTGACTGCACAATTACTCCCAGTCTTTTTGATTTTCTACCACCTTAAGTGTAGTACCACACAGTTGGTACATTTCTCTGGTGTTACGTCTACCCATATGCAGTACTTTGCATTTGTCAAGTAGCCACTTCTTAGCCCATCTGCCCAAATTATCTAGATCCTGTTGCAGTAGCACACTGCCATTACTGTCATTAACAACCCTGCCAACCGTTGTATCATCTTCAAACTTCGACATTAAGCCTGATATACCTTCATCAATATCATTGATAAATATACAAAACAACAGAGGACCAACACCGAACCCTGTGGGACTCCACTAATAACATTAGTCCACGAAGAGCAGTACCCATTAATTACCACCCTCTGTCTTCTCCCACTCAACCATACCCTTAATACCATTCTGCTCCAATTTGTACAATAGTCTTCCATGCGCAACATTGTCGAAAGCTTTCCTGAAATCCAAATATATGATATCAAAATTATTTTTTTGCATCCACTTCCTTTGTAACCACATCATAATATCCTATCAAATTTGTCAGACAAGACTTTCCCTTAACAAAACCATGCTGTGTCTGAATTATTGCTTCAGTCTTGTCTAGATGATCCTGCATTGCATCTTTAACCAGTGACTCCATTATTTTACCCAGAACAGAAATTAAACTAACTGGTCTGTAATTACTCACATCACCCTTCGATCCCCCTTTGTGAATTGGGGATACATTTGCACATTTCCAGTCCATGGGAACCTCCCCAGAATCCAAGGATGCTCTCATAATTATGGCTAAGGGTTTACTTAGTTGCTTTGCTGACTCCTTTAATATAACTGGATATATCCCATCCACCCCAGGTGCCTTTCTTATGTTTAACTTCAACAAAGGCGTCTCCGTGGCCAGGTGGGAAGGAGCAACAGTGCGTAGCACACGCTTCTTGATTAGACCGGGGTTCGAGCCCGTCACCACCAAATACGGAGGATGCGGGAAGGTCAGGGAATGACCACCGCATATCCCGGAGCAATATGGCCTTAGTTGCTAATGCTCCTAAAAAAAACCAAATAACAAATAACTTCAACAATTTCTCCTCCACTTTGCTCTAAGTTATTACAAAATCATTAAGCACCCTGCTACAATTTGATAACCCTCCATTTTTAAACCTTAACTCCTCATGTGTGAATGTAGATGCAAAATACTCATTCAGTTTGTTTGTATCTGAGCAGGATCATCAACAGTCGAACCATCGATATCAAGTGAACCAATCAGATTCATCCCCTTCCTTTTAGAGTGATTATAAACCATCACCCCAAAGCCTTACTGTCCTGTTGGCTCAAGTTTTTTCATTAAATAAACATGTGATTTTTTAACATACATGTAATTCAATTGTACTCACTTTGTGGGATATCTACCCTGTTAATAGAGGCCATGTAGCATCTTAAGATTTTATTAAGATTTAATTTTATTTCCTGAAATTATAACCCATTCTTTGCCTTTAACTACTGCTACCTCTCTCTCTTCATAGTCCACCATAGAACTCTGTGATCACTTCCTGCTACTGGTTCCTGTACTGTCAGCCCTATTATGTCATCTGCTTTATGGGTGATGATGATGTCTACAGTATTCTTCTCTGTAGTACTTTCCCAGACATGTTGATAATAATAGCAATCATCTAGTTCATTTTAAAATGTCCGCCCTGTGGAGTTTCCTACGCATTTGCTCCATTCAATTAGAGGCAAATTAAAATCACCCATAATAGGACATTCACACTTACTCACCCATTCAGCTTGCATGTAGAGGCTCTCATATCAGCTGGGGTATCTAATACTATCCCATGTCCATTGCATAATGGTCCGATCTGATTTGTTCTTCTCTTCTTTGCATTTATATATGTGAATTCCTTATCCCCACTCATTTTTCTCTCTTTGCCGACGATTTCTCATCTGCTTTTTCCACCCTAACCTTTTCTGCGGCACTATTACAGATCAATATGTAGCTGTTATAGGCTTCAGTACTTTTTATTGTTCTGTAACTTTTCAATGCCATCTTTCTGCTCAAGTAATCTGGCAATGCAACTTCATTTTTCATCCAACTTGGAATCCTCCCCATGGAGTATTTTTTTAATAGTATGTATATATATGCATTGATACACTTAAATAGAAAGGGTGCAAGAATATTTGCTGATGCTATCGAGGCAGCGTTAGGTGGGTCGGAAAACTGCTAGCTTGGGGGGGGAGACAAAGACGAATAGATTAACAGTAGCCACTGGCAGAGGTGAAAGACATTCTTGCACTGCTTCTATTGGAATGAGCAGAAGCCTGAAAAACAAGATGCAGGATATTTCAGAGACTGCTGGGAGTCATTGCGGTACAAGTAAACACATGGGTTGTGTTAGGGTAGCTAAGAATAGAAATAGGTGCATGTATACTTGCGTGTACACCAATGCTAGGAGTTTACTAAATAAATTTGATGAATTTGAGGTATTGCTCAAAACATCAAAGGCAGATATTGTTGGGATATCAGAGACGTTGTGTCAAACAGATATAAGGAATGCAGAACTGGAATTTGAGGAGTACGTCTACAGAAAGGATAGACTGGATAGGAAGGGAGGAGGGGTTATGCTATTAGTTAAGAAATACATAAAATCCAAGGAAGTGAAGCCAGTGGACATCGCTGGACAGTGCAGTGTCGAGTCAGTTTGGTGTGACATATGCATTGGGAGATCAAAATTGAGAGTAGGAGTGTGCTATAGGCCTAATGACTCTGATGAATATAATAAGGAACTGTACAGAGAAATAGAGTGGGCCAGTAAATCAGAGATTCTTATAATGGGAGATTTTAATTTCCCAGATATTGACTGGAATTTTGGGACTGGTCACTCACACACTAGCAAGGCTTTTGTGGATTTATTGGATGATTGTTTTCTATATCAGCATGTTCGGGGGGCAACTAGAGGGAGGAATACTCTTGATTTGATTATCAGCAGTGATTCTTCATGCATTAAGAATCTGCAGATAAATGAACCACTAGGTGGCAGTGATCACACTGTGCTGAAGTGGGATTTACTCAAAGAGGTAACAACCATTAGGGGTAAAGGGAAGGGTTATTGCTTTCGTAAAGGCGACTACGATGGACTGAGACAGTATTTAAATTCTATACAGTGGGACCAACTGATGATGTTACCAACAGCAAATGCAAAATGGGAAGCATTCAAAGAACTTATCTTGGAAGCTACTAGGCTTTACATACCAACTAAGAAATATTGTTCAAGGTTTAGGCCTAAAAAATGGATGTCGGATGAACTGATGAGGCATATGGCAGAGAAGAAACATACATGGGATACATACAAATTAACACATGACACAGAAGCCTATGATAGATACAAGTTGATCTGTAACCAAGTTACAAAGGAGGTTAGGCAGGCGAAGGCGGATTACAAGAAATCTTTGGCAAGGGATGCAAAGAGTTCTTTACTTATGTAAACTCTAGAAGGAAGGGGATGAATCAGATTGGTCCACTTGATATCGATGCGTCAACTGTTGATGATCCTGCTCAGGTAGCTAACAAACTAAATGAATATTTTGCATCGACATTCACACATGAGGAGTTATTCAGCGAGGGGAATGCCAGAGGTGTATTCAACTCTAGCAGTAAGCTAGAGAATCTTGTAATAACTGAGAGTAAAGTGGAGGAGAAATGGTTGAAGATAAACACAAGAAAGGCACCCGGGGCGGATGGGATCTATCCAGTTATATTAAAGGAGGCAGCAGAGGAAGTAAGCAAACCCTTAGCCATAATTATGGGAGCTTCCTTGGACTCAGGGGAGGTACCCACAGACTGGAGATGTGCAAATGTGACCCGAATTCACAAAGGAGGATCAAAGGCTGACACAAGTAATTATAGACCTGTGAGTTTAACTTCTGTTCCAGGAAATTAATGGAGGCACTAGTTAAAGAAGCACTGCAGGATCATTTAGACAAATCTTCAGTTATAGCTCAGACACAGCATGGTTTTGTTAAGGGGAAGTCTTGCCTGACCAATTTGATTGGATACTATGATGCAGTCACAAAGGAACTGGATGCAGGGAATAACTTTGATATTATATACTTGAATCTTAGAAAGGCTTTTGATACTGTTGCACATGGAAGACTGCTGCACAAATTGGAGCAGTGTGACATTGGAGGCAAATTGCTGCTGTGGATAAAGGGGTGGCTGAGGGGGAGAAGACAGAGAGTGGTAATCAATGGACACTGCTTGTCGTGAACTAATGTTATTAGTGGAGTCCCTTATGGCTCAGTGTTGGGTCCATTATTGTTTTCTGTATTCATAAATGATATTGATGATAGTATATCAAGCTTAATGTCGAAGTTTGCAGACGATACAAAGGTAGGCAGGATTGTCAAGGACACTACTGACACTATGCTGCTGCAACAGGATCTGGAAATGTTGAGCAGATGGGCTGAGAGGTGGCAAATGAAGTTTAACATTGACAAATGTAAAGTACTACACATGGGAAACAGCAACCCCAGAGCAACGTATCAACTCTGTGGTACTACACTGACAGTGGTAGAGAATGAAAGGGACCTGGGGGTGGTTGTGCAGGCAGATATGAAGTTCTCTGAGCAGTGCAGACGGGCTGCAAGAGTAGCTCATGGTGTATTGTCAATGATATATAGGAATTTTTCTGGCAGGGATAAGGAGGTGATTATTCCCTTGTATAAGGCAATGGTCAGGCCACGCCAGAGTACTGTATACAGGTCTGGAGGCCTCATTTCAAGAAGGATGTAGAGCTGCGGAACGAGTACCGAGAAGGGCAACAAGATTAGTGAATGGAACAAAGGGGTGCTCTTACGAAGAAAGGCTTAAGTTTTGCAAATTGCAGTGTCTGGAGACAGGCACCAGCGAGGTGATCTGATAGAGGTGTATAAAGCCTTGAATGGTTTGAGCATGCTCAATGCTGATGGGATTCTTCCTCTCACTCAGAATAATCACCTGAGAGGGCATAAATTCAAATTGAGGAAAGACAGATGTAGGATAGACGTGTGGAAATTTGCCTTTAGCCAGCGGGTGGTTAGTTGGTGGAACAGACTTCCATCCCTTGTCGTGGAAGTTGATAGCATAAATAAGTTTAAGGCTCAGCTGGGCAGGTATTTTGAACGAACAGAGGGATGAAGTGGAAGTGGGTTTTTTTTTTTTTTTTTTTTTGGCTGATGCTGCATAACTTGCTTTCTTGCATCAAATGCCTCTACTAATGCTAATGCTTAATTCAAGGCTTCTGTGATTAATGTTTTAAAGGTGTATATAATTCAATTTTATTCACTCTCTATGAGATATCTACCCAGTTAAGAGGCCATGTAGCACCTTAACTCTCATAATTTCTCTTCCTGAAATTATAACCCATTCCTTTGCCCTTAACTACTGCTACCTCTCCCTTCATCATCCACCATACAACTTTGTGATCACTTCTAGTGATTCCTGTACTCTCAGACCTGTTACATCTGGTTTGTGGGCGATGATCAAGTCTGGAATATTCTTTTCCTTATTACAGTGGTTTCCACTTTTTTAAATAATGGCACAAGTATTATTTTTTTTGGCACCCCTACTCAATTTTCTGCCTGTTAGATCCAGTTCTGTGTGTGTTTGTGTGTGTGTGTATGTGTAATATTTAAAAAAAAGTTCTTTGATAGTTATTACAATAATATAACTTGAAATAAAATTACAATTCATAATGCAAATTATATATACTTATATAATAATTTTGTTCTTTATATAGAGGTACTAAATAAACATCAATTATCGATCACCACAAAATTAAAAAAATATTGCACAATGGATACCATACATCTTTTATAATGAAATAAACATATAAATTTTAAAAAAAATTTAAGGAACTTAAACCAAATTACATGGCACCCATGGAATGTTGTTGCAGCACCTCTGTTGAAAGCCACTGCCTTAGTACTTTCCCTGACATGTTGATACAAATAACAATCATCTATTTGATTTAAAAATTTTGTCCACAATTGTGGAGTTTCCCTCCCATTTTCTCCAGTCATTAGAGGCTAATTAAAATCACCCATAATAAAATATTCATGCTTAGGTTGCCCATTCCATTTGCATGTTGCGTTGTAGAGGCTCTATCATAATCTTCACAATCACCTGGCGTGTAGATTACTCGCACTCATTATACCTTTGCTTCCAATAATCTCACACCATACAGATTCTATAGTAGCATGCAAAATGTCTGAATCCTGGAAAGCTTTCATCACACCCCGGCCGTTTTTAATAAGAAACATGACCCCATCACCCTTTCTATGTCCCCTATCCTTCCTAAATTCATGATACATACTGTACTGAAACTCATCATCCCCTACCTCTGAGTGGCACCTCATTTCTGTAAGCCCTATTATGCCAGCGTTTTTGTAAAGTTAACTACCCAGATACACCCCTTAAAGTTATTTAAGCTCGCTTCCCTGGCATTAGCTGCTTGCTCATTTGAAACGTTTCTGCACTCAGTACATCTTGCTACTATGTTCTGTTGCGGTTAGAAACAAGAACTCTTGAGGTATGTGCCAGCATTACTTTGACCGATATTATCAGATAAATGCCTATTTATATTACCCTTGTCCTCCCAAACTAGCAGTTTCCCTGAACCTTTAAGTTATCCTGAATAATACTAGCTAAAACTCTTGCACCACCTTTGTTTAAATGTATCCCATCTCTACAAAACAGATTCCTTCTAACCTACAAGCGCAGGCCAACCTGATAGTAACCCCCCCCCCCCCCCCAAAAGCCTTGAAGAGTCCTTCAAGTCTTGAGTTAATCCATGAGGCTTTCAAGCATATAATTTCTCCTATCGTGCCTGGGCAGAATTGCAGACACAGACATTTTGACCTAACTCGCCACATTTCTTCAGCATGGTCCTTTACTTGTCTAACAAATCATCAGATCATGTATGATTAATGTCATTAGTCCCCACATGAATAATAATAATATTCTCTTTACCCCCTTTAAAATCAGAGTCTGTTGGTGACATCATTAATAGTTGCTCCAGGCAGAGATACCCTGGTTCTAGTCCATCTATCGTTATTACAAAAAATATTTCCCGTTTCCCTGACAACAATGGAGTCTCCTAATAAAACTAAGTTCTTTTGAACCAGATTAGTTTGCACTTGGTTATTCTGTTTTGCAGCTCGAATCGGAAATGCTTGTTGGGTTACTTCTTGAGTCCCTGATGAGCTCCCAGATATATTATTCTCAAGGGCAAGCACCTGTTTTTTTTTCAGTGACTCAAATTACTCTAGCTGTGCCAAATTTTAACTTAAGATTGGTGCACTCTTTACAATGGTGACAAAGAAAAGAATCTCCAAGTGAGCTAGGATTATCCACTAGGTTGACCTTGGAATACATACTGCAGGTTCTGCAAATAAAGTCATGATCACCTGGGAGTCGGCTATTTCTGTATGAATCATGGTATCCTCTGACGAAGTGTTCAAGGCAGATCTTGTAATGACCATTATAAAATTTACTAATTATTAATAAATGAAACTTTCAAAAAATTATATTTATAATATTTAAAAAATCACACTATTACAGGGAAAAAACTTATGAAAATAACCTTTACAATATACTGAATAACCTTTGAAACCCTGCTATACTTCTTTGCTGTCGCTATGAAGGACTGCAATGTACCCAGCTCCTTGATAATGCGCTTGCCCATGCACACTACTTGGTCTTCCTCCAGTCGCTATCTGGCAGAGTAGAGGCTGATCCAGAAGCTTCCTATATAGTTACCAATACGTTCGGTCAGTGTACTAACTAGCGGCCAGCCTGCAAACACTTTTTTATAGCTGTACCCTCAGAATGTAAGGAAGATTGGATCTCACCATGATGTCCAGCATAACCTCAAAAGACATCAATTATATTGAATGATGGAAGACATGGCATAGGGTTTACCTGAGATTTGTTCTGCAGACTAAACATGGGTTCTGCCACTTCAAGCTTCCAGTAAGCAAAGTGATGGTATTGCACCAGTTGATGAGAGTCATCTAACACCTAGTATTGCTTGGTAACACAGAGGGGGTGGCATTCTTCTGTGTGGTGTGGGTGCCATACCTCATTTCTTGCTTATGTTGGCTCGCATCTGGGTCATCACTCACAGTGTGCTAGGTGCCATATTTCAGGACTTGAACATGGGGGTTATACCAAGGTTACTTACAGTCCCACCACCTTGAAGGTGCAAGCAGAGGATTTGGCTGTCACAGACCAACCAGACTTTACAGAAATTAGGTCCACTTGACCTTAGTGTCACTCGAATATCAGTCCCATCAGTTTTAGACTCCCTTGTAACAAGCACAACTTGGCATATGTGAGAGAACGTCTGTGACACCCTCAAAGGCTAAACATAGCTGCTATTTTTCTGACCATCTTTGAAGTATGTTCAAGTCATCCTTAAGAAACACTGCTTGGCACTGACCATTAACGACTCTACCTAACTTTACATTGTCTTCAAATTTTGACATCTCGCCTTCAGCAATGTCATTTATGAAAGTAAGAAACAAAGGTGGTCCAAGAACCAATTCTCGAGGGATCCAATTCCTGACGTTACACCAATCTGAAGAATATCCATTAATCATAACCCTCTGACTTGTGCCCTGCTGTCACCCAGCATTTTATCTTAGGATCTTACCAGTAATCCCAACCTCTTCAAACTATACAGTAACCTCTCGTGAGGGACCAAGTCAAATGCTTTGAAATAATAGTATATGTGGGTTTCACAGTTATGATTAATGTTGGAACCATCTACAGCTACATGAGTTCTAACCATAAACAATGAGAAGTATCATGCACGTGGTCCAAAGTTTCAATATTATAATTGGGTTACAATTCACATGTTGCTGATACCAGTGAAGTTCACAATATCAGAGCTCGCAAAATTGGCCTAACAAATGACCCTCCCCCTCATAGTCCGAAGTACGATCACAATGTCTCCACTCAGACTCGCTTCCATTTATTTGTAAGTTTGATTATTTGTTTTAATAAATATTTATAAGTTTATATTTTTGTTTTAATAAATGTAAACTTTATTTTTTAAATAAAGTTTTATTTTAATATTTTGCTAGTTGAATATTTATTTCTGGTAAACCATTTCTGTTTATTTTCTAACTCGTCAAACATGACTGCAACAGCACCAGTGTGGGAATTCTATTGCCACACCTCGTATGATACAAGTTTTCCGTATGATGTCAGTACTCTTGGTATTCATATTTTACATTTTATTTCAGCATTATTGCCTTGAACATTAATTTGAGAAAAACTGTAAACATGCCACTAGGTGAAGAACAAAATACTGAGGTAAGTTCTTGAAAGAACATTTCTTGATTGATTATGTAATTTTCTTGTGTAAATGAGTTAGTATGAGCACAGATTTCTACCAGCCAGTTTGTTATTTAAAAGCTCATGGATCTTTTCTGATATTAATAATACTATTCACTGTATAGTGTAAGGAAACAACATGCTTTTGTTGCCCTGTCAAAAAGAAAAAAAAAAAAAAAAAAAAAGTAGACAACAAACCACAAATTATGCTTCCTTCCTCACACAGGCAAATATCCAGTTGACCTTTGCATTTATCCAAACTTTCTGACTTGACTACCTATGAGGGAAACTTGTTCCAACAAACAATTTGATGGCTAAAACAAAACTTCCTTTATTCGAATATAAACTTCAACCTCTCTATTTTGAATTTATAGCCCCTAGTTCTGGAATTCTGTATAACGGATAATTCCACCTCCATTCGTTTTACTAATCACTCTGAGGTGCCTGCATGGCAAGTTCCTGTAGCCCACATAATCGGAGCCTTTCCTCATATGGTCATTCTTCTGCCAGTCTCACAATTGAAGTTGCCTGCCTTTGGACCCTTTCAACATATTATGATACTAAGAGTAGGAGACCGACCGAATTACTTAACAAGTAGAGGTCAATGTTGAAAAAAAGCCATGAGTTATGGTTGAATTTGAAAGTGTCTGCAGTTCTGCCCAGACACGATAGGAGGGAGTATATGATGAGAGCCTTGTCTATCAATTCGGCCATGGAGAGATTGTGCAAGGCTGAAGGGGTAGAATTTTTCTCAGCCTTGTATGTGCTTGTTAACAGGAGAGACTGCTTCTTCAGGGATGGGATACACTTAAATAGAAAGGGTGCAAGAATGTTTGCTGATGCTATCGAGGCAGTGTTAGGTGGGTCGGAAAACTGCTAGATTGGGGGGGATACAAAGACTAATAGATTAACAGTAGCCACTGGCAGAAGTGAAAGTGATTCTTGCACTGCTTCTATTGAAATGCAATTCAGCAGCACCTGGAAAGTAAGTCAATGGGGATTTCCAGGACTGCTGGGAGTCGTAGTTGAACAAGTAAATACATGGGCTGTATTAGGGTAACTAAGAGTAGAAACAAGTGTGTGTATACTTGCATGTACCCTAATGCTAGGAGTATAGTTAATAAATTTGATGAGCGTGAAGTGCTAGTCAAGAAATCAAAGGCGGATATTGTTGGGGTTTCAGAGATGTGGTGTCACACAGACATAAGCAGTGCAGAATTGGAATTTGTGGAGTATAATGTGTACAGAAAGGATGGACAGGAAGGGAGAAGGGGTTATGCTGTTAGTTAAGAAATACAAAATCTAAGGAAGTGCATGCAATGCAATGTTGAGTCTGTTTGGTGTGACATAAGCACAGGGAAAGGAAAAATGACAGTACGTGTGTGATATAGGCCTGATGAGTATAATGAGCAGTTGTGCAGAGAAAGAGAGTAAATCAGAGTGTCTTTTAATGGAGGGTTTTAATTTCCCAGAGATTGACTGGAATATGTGGGTTTGTCACTCATACACTAGCAAGGCTTTTGTGGATTTCTTGGATGATTGTTTTCTAGAGCAGCATGTTCGTGAGGCAACTACAGGGAGTAATAATCTTGATCTGATTATCAGTAGTGATTCTTCGTGCATTAAGAATCTGCAGAGAAAAGAACCACTAGGTGGCAGTGATCAGTGTGCTGAAGTGGGATTTGCTCAGAGGGGTAACTACCATCAGGGGTAAAGGAAAGGGTTTTTGCTTTCATAAAGGTGACTACAGTGGTCTGAGACCAAAGTTAAATTCCATATGTTGGGACCAACTGATGGTGTTACCAACAGCAAATTTAAAATGGGAAGCATTCAAAGAACTTATCTTGGAAGCTGCTAGGCTTTTCATACCAACTAAAAAACAATGTTCAAGATTTAGGCCCAAATGGATATCGGACGAACTAATTAGACATGTGACAAAGAAGAAAAATGCATGGGATACATATAAATTAACAGGTGATATAAATTCACACAAGCCTATGATATATATAAACTGGTCTGTAACCAAGTCACAAAGGAGGTTAGGCAGATTACGAGAAATCTTTGGCAAAGGATACAAAGAAAAACAGCAAAGAGCTTTACCTATGTAAACTCTAGAAGGAATGGGATGAATCAGATTGGTCCACTTGATATCGATGGTTCAACTATTCATGATCCTGCTCAGGTAGCTAACAAACTAAATAAATATTTTGCATGAGAAGTTATTCGGGGAGGGGGAATCCCACAGGTGTATTAAACTCTGGTACTAAGCTAAATAATCTTAATAACTGAGAGTAAAGTGGAGGAGAAATTGTTGAAGATGAACATAAAGACACCTGGGGAGGATGGAATCTATCCAGTTATGTTAAATGAGGCAACAAAGGAAGTAAACAAACTTTATCCATAATTATGAGAGCTTCTTTGGATCAGGGGGGAAGTACCCATGGACTGGCGATGTGCAAATGTGACTCCAATCCACAACGGAGGACAAAGGTAGACACAGGTGATTACAGACGTGTTAGTTTAACTTCTATTCCAGTGAAATTAATGGAGTCACTCGTTAAAGAAGCATTGCAGAGTCATCTAGACAAGACTTCAGTTATAGCTCAGACACAGAATGGATTTGTTAAGGGGAAGTCTTGTCTGACCCATTTGATTGGATACTATGATGTAGTCACAAAGGAACTGGATGCAAAGAATAATTTTGATATCATATATTTGGATCTTAGAAAGGCTTTTGATACTGTTGCACATGGAAGGCCGCTGTACAAATTGGAGGCAAATTGCTGATATGGATAAAGGGATGGTTGAGTGGGAGAAGACAGAGTTTTAATCAGTGGACATTGCTCTTCTTGGACTAATGTTATTGGTGAAGTCCCCCAGGGTTCAGTGTTGGGTCCATCGTTTTGTGTATTCATCAGTGATATTGATGATGATATATCAGGTTTAATGTCCAAGTTTGCAGACATGAAGTTCAGCAGGGTTGTTAATGACATTACTTTGATGCAACAGGACCTAGAAAAGTTGAGCAGATGGATTGAGAGGTGGCAACTGAAGTTTAACATTGGCAAATGTCAAGTACTGCATATGAGAAGCAGTAACCCTAGAGTAACGTATCAACTGTGTGGTACTACTCTCTATCACTGGCAGTGTAGTACCACACAGTTGATTCTGCACTCTTGGGTTAATTCTGCAGGCAGATATGAAGTTTTATGAGCAGTGCAGTGCGGTCTGCAAGAGTAGCTCATGGTGTCTTGTCAATGATATATAGGAATTTTTCTAGCAGGGATAAGGAGATGATTATCCCCTTGTATAAGGCAATGATTAGGCCATACCTAGAGTACTGTATACAGGTCTGGAGGTCTCATTTTAAGAAGGATGTAGAGGTGTTGGGATGAGTACAGAGAAGGGCAGCAAGATTTGTGAATGGAACAAAGAGTTGCTCTTACAAAGAAGGATTTAAATTTTGAAAATTAGTGTCTGAGACTAGTAACTGTGAAGTGATCTGATTGAGGTGTATAAAGCCTTGAATGGTTTGAGCATGCTCAGTGCTCAAACCATTCAAACTGACTAAGACGGATTCTTCCTCTTGCTTAGAATAATTTCCTGAGAGGGCATAAATTCAAATTGAGGAAAGACAGTTGTAGGATAGATGTGCAGAAAATTGCCTTTCGGCAGCGGGTTTTGATTGCTGGAATAAACAGAACTGGACCAAAAAAAAAAAAAATATATATATATATATATATATATTTTTTTTTTTTTTTTTTTTTTTTTTTTTTACTGATGTATAAGCTTGCTTCATATGCTTCTTCTAATGCTTATACAGTGGATTTATGACCTCTCTAATCTCTACAGGATAACATTCGATAAATCATCACTAGGGCACCATGGGCTTTCCTGGCTGTCTGTTTACATGGTTCAAAAAAACTTCATATCTGTCTATATTTTAACTCCCATATCCTTCTCCTCCTCCAATGTTTTTAAGTGAACCCAACCAAGTGTATAATTTATATGGGGTTGCTATTCCCCAAGTGTTTACTCTGGTTTACTCATTCAAGTGTAAGGCCTTGTATTTAGCAGCATTAAAACATAGCTGCCACCTTTCTGGCCAACTTCGAAGTCTGTTTAATTCATCCTGAAGGAGCACTGCTTGACACTGCATAATGACTCTGCCAGTCTTGTCTGCAAATTTTGACATCACACCTTTTATCATTATTCAATTCCCATTATGAAACTGTGGAACAAATGTGGTTCAAGAACCAGTCCTTGAGTGGACCCTACTTCTGACTCTACACAATTCTGAAGAATATCCATTGATCACAACCTTCTGCCCTGCAATCCATTTTGAATCTTACTGGTAATCCCAACATGTTCAAAGCGATGCAGTAACCTCTCCTGAGGGACCAAATCATATGCTTCCTAAAATCCAAATAAAATGTCTAAATTCTTCTCTAAATCCAGCTCATGAGTGAACGTGTCAGAATAGCCTACTGAGTTAGTTAAACATGATTTTCCTGTAACAAGGGCACAGCGATTTATTAGGCGCATCGGGAACTATGGCCATAGTTCCCGATGCGCCTAATAAATCGCTACATCCCCTTAACAAGGCCGTGTTCTGTGTCCTTCAGAATGCCATATCTTTCTAAACATCCCTGAAACTGACTAAGATTTTTCTCCTGCTACTGAAATCACATTAACTGGTCTGCCAACTTCGGTTTTAGAACTGCTTTTATGTATTGGTGATATGTTGGCACTTCTCCAATCCACAGGATTCTCCTCTGAGTCCACATGTATACAGGGTGTCTCAAAAATATTTGTGCAAACATTTAGGGGAGTAAGGTAGGTAACATCTAAAAGAATGTGAATCGCATAGGAACCCATAACCGGAAATGTCACCGTAAGTCGGTACATGGCGCTGTTCATCAGTTCGCGAGAGGGAAAATTTCTGGTTTACTCATTCAAGCAGTAGTCGCCACACTAAGAGCATGCATCGATATACGAACTGTGAGCTGGCAGACATGCACCTAGTGTATGGATTATCAGAGGGCCCACATGGTGTGCGGCCCCATTAGGCACAATATCGCTTCACAGTAAATTTCTGGGCAGGTATGGTCGATGACTGCTTAGTCAGCCCATACCTGTTACCCGTATGAACTCTGCTAAATATCGAATGTTTCTTGAACAAGTTCTACCAGGGTTACTTGATGATGTTCCAGCAAATGTGAGATGCAACATTTGGTTTCAATATGACGGGGTGCCTGTCCATTACGGAAGGTGTGTTCGTGACCATTTGAATAGGCGTTTTGGGCGTCGATGGATTGGCCGTAGTGGACCCGTTGCCTGGCCCCATGCTCACCTGATTTATCGAGCCTTGATTTCTTTCTGTGGGGGGCCCTCAAATCTATTGTCTATGAATCGCCTGTGGAGACGGAAATGGATCTCGTGGCGAGACTCGTCTGTGCTGCTGCTACTGTCAAAGAAACTCCATGTGTATTCGACCGTGTCCACCAATCCATGCTGCGTCGGTGTCACGCATGCATAGACTGTCATGGTGGAACCTTCAAAAATCTGTTGTAACATCATGAAATGCATCCATCTTGTACTCCATTGTTAATATTATGTCAAATAAATGTTTGCCACTAATTAATGTCTTGTGTCGTTTCTGCTTCTTGTGCCTCTGCTACTACTTTCCCGTTATTTTTCTGGTTATGGGTTCCTATGCGATTCACATTCCTTTAGATGTTACCTACCTCCCCTAAATGTTTGTTCCAATATTTTTGGTACTAACATTTAGTTAATAATCTGTAATTGTGACATTACTAATTTTACATGATTCTGCCTCACTCGCACAGCCTCTACTCGGTACGAATTATCTTTTATCAGCAGAGACCGATGCAGAGTACCTATTCAATTCATCTGCAACATCAGCTGGATTATTTAAGACTTTCCCACCCCCGATGCAGAAGGGTTCAATCTGATTAGCTTTCTTTATTGTGTACACATTCGTGAAAAATTCTTTGTCCCCATTCTTTGATCTATTAGCCAATGCTTTCTGATACCCAGCCTTTGCCTCTCTGATCTTATTCATGGTACCATTGCAGATCATCTTGTACCTGTAGTTAGGCTTTAGTACTTTTCATCATTCTGTAACTGTCCTATGCCATCTTTTTCTGCTCTATTTGACCAGCCAGCTCTGCAGTCATCCATTTCTGTATCGTCCTCCTGCAATGTTTTTTTAAAGGTATTAGCATTAGTAGAGGCATATGATGCAAGAAATCAAGCTTATGCAGCATCAGCCAAAAAAAAAAAAAAAAACCTTCCACTTTACCCTTCCGTTCGTTTGAAATACCTGTCCAGCTGAGCCTTAAATTTATTTAGGCTATCAACTTCCACGACAAACGATGGAAGTCTGTTCCACCAACCAACTACCTGCTGGCTAAAGGCAAATTTCCACACATCTATACTACATCTGTCTTTCCTCAATTTGAATTTATGCCCTTTCAGGTGATTATTCTGAGCAAGAGGCAGTATCCCATCAGCATTGAGCATGCTCAAGCCATTCAAGGCTTTGTACACCTCTATCAGATCACCTCACCAGTGCCTAGTCTCCAGACACTGTAATTTGCAAAACTTAAGCCTTTCTTCGTAAGAGCAACCCTTCGTTCCATTCACTAACCTTGTTGCCCTTCTCTGTACTCATTCCAGCAGCTCTACATCCTTCTTGAAATGAGGCCTCCAGACCTGTATACAGTACTCAAGGTGTGGCCTGACCATTGCCTTATACAAGGGAATAATCACTTCCTTATCCCTGCTAGAAAAATTCCTGTATATCATTGACAAGACACCATGAGCTACTTTTGCAGCCCGTCTGCACTTCTCAGAGAACTTCATATCTGCCTGCACAATTACCCCCAGGTCCTTTTCATTCTCTACCACTGTCAGTGTAGTACCATAGAGTTCATACGTTGCTATGGGGTTGCTGTTTCCCATATGTAGTACTTTACATTTGTCAATGTTAAACTTCATTTGCCACCTCTCATCCCATCTGCTCAACCTTTCCAGATCCTGTTGCAGCAGCATAGCGTCAGTAGTGTCCTTAACAACCCTGCCAACTTTTGTATTGTCTGCAAACTTGGACATTAAGCTTGATATACCATCATCAATATTATTTATAAATACAGAAAACAACAATGGACCCAACACTGAATCCTGAGGGACTCCACTAATAACATTAGTCCACGATGAGCAGTGTCCATTGATTACTACTCTGTCTTCTCCCACTCAACCATCCCTTTAATCATAACAGCAATTTGCCTCCAATCCCATACTGCTCCAATTTGTGCATCAGTCTTCCATGTGCAACAGTATCAAAAGCCTTTCTAAGATCCCAGTATATAATATCAAAGTTATTCCCTGCATCCAATTCTTTTGTGACTACATCATAGTATCCAATCAAATTGGTCAGGCAAGACCTTCCCTTAACAAAACCATGCTGTGTCTGAGCTATAACTGAAGTCTTGTCTAGATGATCCTGCAGTGCTTCTTTAACCCGTGCCTCCATTAATTTTCCTGAACAGAAGTTAAACTCACAGGACTATAATTACTTGTCAGCCTTTGATCCTCCTTTGTGAATTGGGGTTACATTTGCACATCTCCAGTCTGTGGGTACCTCCCCTGAGTCCAAGGAAGCTCTCATAATTATGGCCAATGGATTGCTTACTTCCCTTCCTGTCTCCTTTAATATAACTGGATAGATCCCATCTACCCCAGGTGCCTTTCTTGTATTTATCTTCAACAATTTCTCCTTCACTTTACTCTCAATTATTACAAGATCATCTAGCTCACTACCAGTGTTTTCTTCATCTATGGCATTCCCCGTCCTGAATAATTCATGTGTGAATGTAGATGCAAAATATTGATTTAGTTCATGTAAATATGTAAGTGTTCATGGCTTCTATGATTTTTGCTTTAAAAGTATTCCATAATTGAAATGTATTTGCCATCCTTTGGCAATCCTCTAAGTTCAGATACCATATAACACCTTGAATTGTCTAAGTCCCTTCTGGAGTTAAAAACCTGTTCCTTTGCCTTTAACTACTGGAACAAATTTCCATCTGTCGTTGTAGAAGTTAAACAGATTCAAGGCAGAGCAAGACCAACATTTGGAGCGGGTGGATGAGTGAAATGAGAAGGGTTTTTTTTTTTTTTTGGCTGATACTGTATAAGCTTGCTTTCTTGTATCATGTGCCTTTGCTGATGCGACATATTTCTTCATCTTCCAACTGACAAATGCATGATCACTTTCTAACATGAATTGTTCCTTTGTTCCTTTAATTTTAGCCTGCTGATGTCATCTGATTCATAATGATGATTAGTAACGATGGGGTCAAGAATATTCTCAACCCTAGTACTTTCTCTAACAAGCTGGTACAAATAGTCATCTAATTTATTTCAAGTTTTTCCCTATCATGAGTTTCCTTCCTACTTATTCCAGTCAATCTTGCACATATTAAAGTCTATAATAAGGCATGAATGCCCATGCCATTTGCATGTAAAGACTCATCATATTCTTCATAGTCGTCTGGTCTGTAGCTTACTCTCACTGTCATTGTTCTTTTGCTTCCAGCTAACTCACACCACAAGGATTTTATGCTGGCAGGTGTAACTTCAGTCTTAGCAGAAGCACTTTTCATGCTCAGGCTGCTTTTGATAAGAAGCATGACCCCCTCCACTCCTTGTATCTTTCTTATATACATTCTTCGTACCATAGTGAAACTCTTCATCACCAATTTCTGGGTGGCACCACATTTCTATTAGGCCCCGGGTGCCAAGCAATTGACTGAGCGATTTCTCTTTGTGGTTTCACTGTGACTTTTTGATAGGTGAATTCTGCGTTCTCTTTTACGTTCCTCTCGTTGAGAAATCCTTTTATTTAGTAGCTCTTGTATCAAAAGTACTGGTAGAGAGCAAGGAAGGAAAGTAACCTTTCTTTATTTTTCATATATAATAGACTAACTCCTACTAATTTTGCTTGGTCACTCCAGGCACTGCTCCTGCCTCCCCGTGGCAGGGCCAGTAACCTTGGCAGAAAAGTTCATCTGCCAGGGGCTAAAAGGAGCCAAGATGGAACAAAATATGTTTCCTTGTTTAGAATCGACAAGCAGTCGGCTAGACACAGAACACGAACATGACTCTTCACAAGCAAAGAGGTTAAAAACCATTTCCTCTGCGACCGAGTTTCCTGCATTTTTAATGATGCATTCATTATCAAAACAGCCTCTTAGTAAGCTATCCCCCTTTCTAATCCAAAAACACTTGGAAAGTATTGCAGGGTCTCCCTCCCAAGATGGTTAAGAGATTGCAATCAGGGGACTTACTAGTAGAAACTGTCAACTGCAGGCATTCTGAAAAACTCTTGAAACCCTAAATACATCTAAGAGTGCTATATCTAGTTGGGACCTTTTGTATGTGACAGAAGAAGAAATTAAAGAAGAGCTAAATGAACAAAATGTAATTGCTGTCAAAAGAATTATGACTAAAAGGGACAATATACTCACACCCACCAGAAATATCACTCTCACCTTTAGCAGTGCAAATCTACCCTCATCAGTAAAAGCAGGATATCTAAATTGTTGCTTTCGTCCTTATATTCCTAATCCTAAAGGGCGACACAAGTAATTATAGACCTGTTAATTTAACTTCTGTTCCTGGAAAATTAATGGAGGCACTGGTTAAAGAAGCACTGCAGGATCATCTAGACAAGACTTCAGTTATAGCTCAGACACAGCATGGTTTTGTTAAGGGGAAGTCTTGCCTGACCAATTTGATTGGATACTATGATGCAGTCACAAAAGAACTGGATGCAGGGAATAACTTTGATATTATATACTTGGATCTTAGAAAGGCTTTTGATACTGTTTCACATGGAAGATTGCTGCACAAATTGGAGCAGTGTGGCATTGGAGGCAAATTGCTGCTATGGATAAAGGGGTGGTTGAGGGGGAGAAGACAGAGTGGTAATCAATGGACACTGCTCATCGTGGACTAATGTTATTAGTGGAGTCCCTCAGGGTTCAGTATTGGGTCCATTATTGTTTTCTGTATTTATAAATGATATTGATGATGGTATATCAAGCTTAATGTCCAAGTTTGCAGACGATACCAAGGTTGGCAGGGTTGTCAAGGACACTACTGAATGCTACTGCAACAGGATCTGGAAAGGTTGAGCAGATGGGCTGAGAGGTGGCAAATGAAGTTTAACATTGACAAATGAAAAGTACTGCATATGGGAAACAGCAACCCCAGAGCAACATATCAACTCTGTGGTACTACACTGACAGTGGTAGAGAATGAAAGGGACCTGGGGGGTGGTTATGCAGGCAGATATGAAGTTTTCTGAGCAGTGCAGATGGGCTGCAAGAGTAGCTCCTGGTGTATTGTCGATGATATATAGGAATTTTTCTAGCAGGGATAAGGAGGTGATTATTCCCTTGTATAAGGCAATGGTCAGGCCACACCTAGAGTACTGTATACAGGTCTGGAGGCCTCATTTCAAGAGGGATGTAGAGTTGCTGGAACGAGTACAGAGAAGGGCAACAAGATTAGTGAATGAAAGGGGGGGGGGGTGCTCTTACCAAGAAAGGCTTAAGTTTTGCAAATTACAGTGTCTGGAGACTAGGCACCAGCGAGGTGATCTGATAGAGGTGTATAAAGCCTTGAATGGTTTGAGCATGCTCAATGCTGATGGGATTTTTCCTCTTGCTCAGAATAATCACCTGAGAGGGCATAAATTCAAATTGAGAAAAGACAGATGTAGGATAGATGTGAGGAAATTTCTCCTTTAGCCAGCGGGTGGTTGGTTGGTGGAATAGACTTCCATCCCTTGTCGTGGAAGTTGATAGCCTAAATAAGTTTAAGGCTCAGCTGGACAGGTATTTCGAACGAACAGAGGGGTGAAGTGGAAGTGGTTATTTTTTATTTATTTATTTATTATTATTTTATTTTATTTTTTTTTTTTGGCTGATGCTGCATAAGCTTGCTTTCTTGAATCAAATGCCTCTACTAATGCTAATCCGTTGAGATGCTATAAATGCCAAAAGTATGGCCACTCTCAGATGGCATGCAGAGGGAACCCAGCTTGTCCCACTGTGGATCTTCTGATCACAGTCAAAATGACTGTTCGGCAAAAGAAATGACTTGTCCTAATTGCAAGGGTAACCATCCTGCTTACTCTAAAACATGTGAGAAGTGGAAAATGGAGAAAAAAATCGTAAAATATAAAGTCGAAAACAAAGTTAGTTATCAGGAAGCAAGAAAATTAATTGCACCCAGTATACCTAACCGTACATATGCCAGCATTGCAAAAAAATATCAAACAATAGCCACGCAAACTGATGTTACTGTTCCATCCAACATATCAATCTCCGACTGGGCTCGAGCTGTCCTTTCTCAGCAGCAGTCCAATATCCTGAAGCACTCAGACCAAGCAAGTAATACGCCTCTTACGATTCCAGCAAAATCTCCTCATTCGCCAGTGATTGCTACTACTCCAAATAATCCTAGTTTAACTTCAAAACAGATTATTCAGGACACATCGATGGATCAAGAGTACTCATCCAGACAGGAAGATCCGATTCTTGAAATATTTGCAGAAGAAGGACATATGGACACAGGTCGCCCCACCTTTCCAAAAAGAAATAAACCAAATCCAGAACGCCACAAGACAGCCACGTCGGATACAGGTTCTTCTAAACTCAAATAATGCCTTATATTTTACAGTGGAGTTGTAGAGGCTTTCAAGGCAACATCAACAACATTCAGTACTTAATTAGACTTTACTCTCCAGTGAGTTTCTGTCTGCAAGAAACCTATTTAACTGCTCAAAATTTCTGTTTCTATAAAAAAAAAAACTACTCGATCTATCGAAGAGATCGGAGTACATCCGACTCTGCTCGTGGTGGTGTAGCTATTTTGATTAACTCAAAGATCCCTGCTAGCCAAATCATTCTTCAAACCCAAATTGAAGTCGTTGCTGTGCGTCTGATTACTCAGATTGCGTTTACGCTAGTCTCAGTCTATCTCCCACCAAACAATACCTACTCTTATAAAGATATCGAACAACTTTTAATACAGCTACCCTCCCCAATCTGCTTGCTAGGGGATTTCAATGGCCACCACCCTTTATGGGGATCCTCTAAATTAGATAGACAGGGCCGACTGGTTGAAACTCTACTAGATAAACAGAACCTTACCATTCTTAATAGTGGTACACACACCCACATACAATTACCTACTGGACAGACTTCTGCAATTGACCTCTCGATTTGTTCTCTGATACTGTTTCCAGTCATTCAGTGGTCCGCTATGGATGATCCAGTGGGAAGTGACCATTTTCCAATTGTCTGTAACCTGCTCACTACACAATCACCATTAGACCAACCCTGAAGAAAATGGAAATTTTCTAAAGCCAAATTTCAATCAGCAATCATTCTTGACAATGAAATTATTCAGCTACAACCTATAGATAAAGTAACATTATATCACATCCCGTCTTTTAGTTGCAGCAAAATACTCAATTCCATTATCAGACCCCCCAACCCGACGGCACTTCAACTACTGGTGGAACGAAGAGTGCACGAAAGCAAAGAAGGAAAAAAATAAAGTATTCAATTTATTCTGCCGATTTCCAACAACAGCTAATTTAATTAGCTACAAGAAGCTAAGGCAAAAGTGTGGTTCATTCACAGGCAAGCCAAGAAAGATTCTTGGACTCGGTTTGCATGTACTATCAACAGAAATACCAACTCCAGATTAATATAAAAGAAAATTATACAGCTTTCTGGGAAGTTTCCGAAGATCCCTTCCCCAATTCTTTCATACAATGGGCAAGAACTCTCTGCTGCATCAAATTACACTCCGAAATTCAAAAAAATTAAGACCTCCACCGAACAGAGACCCATAAACTTTAGAACCTCACTATCATTTCCGTATAATCAGCCTCTTGAATATTGTGAACTTTTACAAGCCATCAGAACAACATGAAACAGTGCAGCTGGGCCAGATGGCATATATTATGTCATGCTGCAGCATCTCGATGAGCAATACTTACAATTGCTGCTAGTCTTCTTTAACTGGATCTTCCTGGAAAATATCCAACCTCTTGGCACCATGCTACAGTTTTGCCCTTTTTGAAACCTGGAAAAGATCCTTCCAGTCCTAATAGTTACAGGCCAATCTCTCTGTCAAGTTGCCTTGGTAAAATTCTTGAAAAAATGATCCACAGTCGACTCAGCTGGATCATTGAAACTGAACAACTACTGAGTAATTGTCAACATGGCTTTTGCAAAAATAGGTCCTCTCTAGATCTGATGATCAAGGCCGAATCTGAAATTCGCAATGCCTTTGTGAAAAACCAACACCTTGTCATGGTCTCCATTGATATAGAAAAGGCATTCGATACTACCTGGCGGTATGGCATTCTCAGTGACCTACATAATCTTGGTCTACGAGGCAACCTGCCTATATTTATTAGGAACTTCCTCCAGAGCCGCTCTTTCCAGGTTCAATACCAAAACTCCCTTTCTTCTACATTCTTGCAGGAAGGAGTACCATAGGGGTTGGTTTTGAGCACAACCCTATTTGCCATTAGAATTGATTCCATTTCAAAAGAATTTCCAAATACTGTAGAAGCCTATCTTTATGCTGACGATCTCCATTTCTTGCCATTCTCAGAGCATGAGATCTATTGAACGGCAATTGCAAATGTCCCTCAATAAAATTCAAAAATGGGCTGATTTCAATGGATATCGGCTTTCCCATCAGAAAACAGTTGCGATCCACTTTTGCAATCAACGTAAATTACATATAGACCGTGAACTTCGGATATCAAATTCCACCATCCCGATTGCCAACAATATTAGATTCTTGGGATTAATATTAGATAGCAAGTTAAATTTCATTGAGCACATAAAGTAATACGTACTACCTGTCTGAAAAAGCTGAACATGCTAAGAGCTCTATCTGCCCAGTCTTGGGGAGCAGATCGTACAACTTTGCTGCTCTTATATAGAGCACTGATTAGATCTCTGTTGGATTACGGTGCCTCAGTTTATGATTCTGCCCGAAAGAGTATATTGCACTGGCTCAATCCTGTACAACACAATGCACTGAGGATTGCTCTTGGTGCTTATAGGACATCACCAACCTGTAGTCTATATATTGAAGCCCATGAGCCCCCTCTGTACCTCCGCAGAAAAATGTTACTACTTAAATATGCAGTCAAAATACGAAACTGTTCTCTGCACCCCATCCAACCATATCTCTTTAATCCACCATTTCACAATCTCTATAGAAATAAACCAAATAAAATATGACCAACAGGCCTACGGCTCCTTGAAATAGCACAAAATTGGAATGTTCCTCTCCAGAGTAGGCAGCACAGAAAGAATTATTCTCACCCACCATGGATTCCATTTCCTCAACCAGCCTGCGATAATTATTTTCTCCAATGGGGAAAGAATTGTTTACCGACCCTGAATGTGCAACAACTCCATGCTAGCCATATTAAAAACTATTTTGACTTCTTACCGATATATACTGATGGTTCCAAATCTCATTCAACTGTTGGAGCAGCAGCAGTGTTTCCCTCTGCTATCATATCAGCCTCTCTTCCACCCGAGTACAGTAGCTTTTCAGCAGAATTATATGCAATACAATTAGCTCTAGAAAATTTGACTCTTCACCCATCTGCAAAATATTTAATTTACAGACTCTCTCAGCTCAGAGCAATGCAGAATCTCTCTCATAAGGATCACCCTGTATTAAATCAAATTAAGTATTTGCTGTTGAAAATTGAAGATCGTCGGCAACGAGTGAACTTTTGCTGGATTCCAGCACATTCAGGCATCAAAGGGAATGAGTTGGCTGATATTTCTGCTAAAAATCCGTCAACACTAGACTTAACCTCTGTCTTTATTCCAGTTTCTGATTATAATATTATAATTCAAACAGCATACCATGCATGATGGACAGAGCTATGGCATAAACAAACTTTTCCAGTTGAAAGAGGACCCAAAATTTTGGCACTCATGCATTCAGACAGTTCAGCGAGAAGTGTTACTCGCACAGATTAGAATAGGACATACTCATCTAACTCACCTCCATCTACTCACAGGTGATGATCCTCCTCATTGTTCACAGTGCTCTGAGCATCTAACAGTCAAACATATTTTGATTGACTGTCCACATTATCAACAACATCGAACTTCAATATTTAATTCTCTGGCTAATCTCCGAGAACGGATAACATTAAATGATATCATTGGTGAAAATGCCAATATTAGTGAACTTTTCTGTTATTTGAAACAACTAGGAATGTATGAACGACTATGATTAGTTTCTGGCCTGAAATGAGATTGAGCTGTCTTCACATTAATTATTTATTTATTTTTATCTTTTCAACATTCCTATGAATAGGCGCAATATAGCCAAAGCAGCTTGTGCGCCATTAAACACACACACACACACGTTTCTATTAATCCTCTTATATCAGCATTAGTTGTCCTAGAGTTCAAATTCAACCATTTTATTGACAACACTCCTGACATTACTGTAAACACAGTTGAGTTTAAGTAATCTTTTATAGTTTACTACCCCCCTTGAAGTTATTTAGGTTAGTATCCCAAGCTTTATCTTCCCTCTCATTTGAAACAATGCTATCTTCAGAACTTATCAACATCATCAGATGTTGATAAAAAAATCTTCCCACCAGCACCTTGCAGACTGAAGTCTTGTGTTAATCCACAAGGCTTTCAGCATATAATCCCTCCTATCATGTATGGTTAGAATTGCAGACACATACATATGCTGACCTGACTAGTGGCATTTTTTCAGCATAGTCCTATATTTATCGAACAGATGTTCAGGTTGTGTACATTTAATATTGTTAGTCCCTGAAGAGAGAATGAATAATAATAATTCTCTCCTCACCTCCCTTAAAATCTGACAATCTGTTGGGTAACATCATAAATTGTTGTTCCTGGCAAACACACTCTGGTTCTGGACCATCAATTTATGATGGTCCAGAACCAGAAGCAACTCTAAAGCCTATCTTTATTACAAAAAATATCTATTTCTCTGACAATATTCTCTCAATAAAACTAGATATCCTTCAACCAGAGAAGTTTGCGCTTGACTACAACTAGCTGGCGATTAATGAGAGTTCAAATAATATGGTATTCAGTTTAGTGCGAATTACATAACGATACCAGGTCATGTTTAATACGAACCAAAATTCAGTTAATCTGAGGCCAGCCATGCGCAGTTGGTTACCGTTAGGGTTTTAAACGCTGCTACTTCAGTCTGCACTTTTTTATCTTTGCATGTGCTGCTGCCTGTCGTAATATATTCTAGTTTTCGTGATTTGTTTTAAGAAGTGCCCTTAACAAAATGAACAAAAGAAATATAGATAAAAACACTAAGAGTGCAAAAAAGAAGAGGCTTGTTATTAGATTAGAGCAAAAATTTAATCTGATTGAACGACATGAACATGGTCATAGCAACTCTGAAATAGGACGAGATATTGGAATGCCAGAATATTATAAAACACACATGGGAAATAAAAGAAAGTGGTAAAGTTGCATCAGCTTTTTGTGGTTTGCAAACATCTACAAGGAATGCAAGTGTTACAACGATTGAAATGGAGCATCTTTTAACTGTATGGATTGGGGATTGCAATTAAAAATGCATTCCCCTTAGCAGAGCAGCCATTCAGACAAAAGCTTTAAATTTAGAGTGTAAGAAGGAAGTAGAAGAAATGTTTAATGCAATTGTTAATTGGTTTGATCAATTTGAAAAGAGTTCAGCTGCATAATGTTTAATTACCAGTGTGGTGGCCAGTGCAAATGAGGACACAGCGTCAAAATATCCTCTTGTTTTTTAAAAAAAATGTGGATACACTCATCAACAAATATTTAACATGGATGAAACTGGTTTATTCTCGAAAAGGATGCTGTCCAGAACTTACATTTTTAAAAAAGAAAAAAGTCAACCTGGATTTAAAGTGTCTAAAGATCACCTAAAACTTTTACTGGGAGGCCAGTGCTCAAGGTGATTTTAAATTGAAACCGATGCTGTATATCGGTCTCCAAATCTTCACTCTCTAAAAGGCTACAACCATAGATCACTTCCAGTTATTTGGCGATCAAATAAAAAAAAAAAAGCATGGGTGACCCAAGCTGTATTCACTGACTGGTTTCCAAGCTATTTTTGCCCAACTGTTGAAAAATATTGCAAGGAAAGCAACATTGCATTTAAAGTACTACTGATTTTAGATAACGCTCAGGTCATCCAGCTACACTCAGTTCATTATGTGAAAATGTAAAAATCATTTTTTTGCCGCCAAACACATCTTTGCAGCTCGTGTATCAAGGGACCATTGAAACATTTAAGTTTTTTAAGTTTTTTTCAAATGTTTTACATAAGTAAAACATTTGAACAGGCAATTTCTAAAATTACAGGAGATGATGCAATTTCCTTAACAGAGTTCTGGAAAAATTATAACATAGACATGCAATATAAAATATTCAGCATGCTTGGCAACAAATAACTGCAAACAATGTGTGGAAGTGCCTTTTGCCTCATTGTGCAAATAGTGGTGGTTTTGAAGAAAAAACGTATAGAAGAAATAACAAATATTGAACGAACTTAGATTTGATGAACTAGAAAATGACGATGTTCGGGAACTGCTCATTTCATATTCGGAAGAATTGACTAATGATGATCTCCTTTTAGATCAACAAAGAGCATTTGAAGAAGCTAACAATGAAGCTGAAGAATGAGAATGTAAAGTCATGAAACAAAAAATCATGGATACTGACCCTAACCTTAATTGAACATTCACTGAGATAGGGATAAAGCATTCTGCATCTACCATCATATGTATGAAGATTAAAAAAAAAAAAAAAAAAAACAGACTTCCATCTTTAGTTGTGGAAGTTGATAGCCTAAATAAATTTAAAGTGAGCTGGACAGGTATTTGGAACGAATGAAGGGTGAAATGGGAGGGAGGGGTTTTTGTTTTGTTTTTTTAGCTGATGCTGCATAATCTTGCTTTCTTGCATCGTATGCTAATGCTAACTACATAGCGAAATATGTAGCACTGTATTAGAAACCTGTTAGATTAGTATAGTATTATCAATTAATCAGTAATTTTTTTTAATCTTATTAAATTTCATGGTTAATTAAAATATACTTAAACAGAATCATGACTCTGACTAGAGCAGCAAAGCAAAGAGCACAAAGTAACGCTTGTACTGTGGCTCAAAAGAGAACAGAGCCATCAATATCAATTGTAGCAAAGTACAACAGCAAAGAAGTCTGTGCTGTTTTTCTTTGCATCCTTTGCCAAAGATTTCTCATAATCTTCCTTTACTTGCCTCCTTTGTGACTTGATTGCAGACTAGCTTATATCTGCCATATGCATCTGTCTCCTGATTATTTATATGCATCCCATGCATTTTTCTTCTCTGCCACCCGCCTCCGTAGCCAGGTGGGAAGGAGCAGCAGTGCGTAGCACACGCTTCTTGATTAGACCGGGGTTCGAGCCCATCACCACCAAATACAGAGGATGCGGAAAGGTCAGGGAATGACCACCGCATATCCTGGAGCAATATGGCCTTAGTTGCTAATGCTCCTAAAAAAAAAAACCAAACAAATCTTCTCTGCCACCAGTCTCATTAGTTCATCAGACATCCATTTAAGCCTAAACCCTATACAATATTTCTTAGTTTGTATGAAATGCCTAGTAGCCTCCAAGATTAATTCTTTGAATGGATCCCATTTCGAATTTAAAAACTATCTGAGACCACTGTAGTCACTTTTACGAAAGCAAAAACCCTTCCCTTTACCTGTGATGGATGGTAGTTACATCTTTGAGTAAATCCCACATCAGTACACTGTGATCACTGCCACCTAGTGGTTCCTTTATCTGCAGATTCTTAATGCCTGAATAATCACTGCCAATAATTTTATCAAGAGTATTACTTCCTCTGGTTGGCACACGATAGCCTTAGATGCTGATGCGCCATTAAACTTCCAATAACTAACTAACTAACTTCCTCTGGTTGCCACTCAAAAATACTGCTGCAGAAAACAATGATCCAGTAAATCCACAAAATTTGTTCGTGTGTGACCAACCCAAAAGTTCCGGTGTATAACTGGGAAGTTAAAATCCCCAATTATAAGACAACCTGATTTACTGCGCTACTCTGTTTCTCTATTTCTTTGTACTCAAGAGTCATTAGGCCCAAAACAACTCCTACTCTTAATTTTTCTCTCCTGGTGCTTACTCAAACTTACTCACACTGCATTGTCCATCCATATCAACTGGATGCACTTCCTTAGATTTTGTGTATCTTAACTAACAGAATGATCCCTCCTCCCTTTCTGTACATATTGTACTCCCCAAATTCCAACTCTGCATTTCTTATAACTGTGTGATACCACCTCTCTGATATCCCAACAATATCTGCCTTTGATGTCTTGACCAGCAGCTCAATTTAATCAAATTTATTTACTATACTCTTAGCATTCAAGTATACATGCACCTATTCTTACTCTAACACAGCCCATGTATTTACTTGTTCCATGATGAATCTCAGCAGTCCGTGAAATCATCAGCACCTAGCTTTCCAGGCTGCTGCTCATTCCAATAGAAACTGTGCGAGGATCACACTCATCCCTGTGTGTGTGGCTACTGTCATTCTGTTAGTGTGTGAATCCCCCCAAGATAACATTTGCATTGCCATGATAGCATCAGCAAATATTCTTGCACTGTTTCTACAGGGTGGCCACTGAAAGACTGAAGGGTTTGAAAAAGTCATAACTTGTTCATTTTAATCTTTTTTATTTTCTCTTTTTTACAGGTTATAGAGAGCATCCCTTGGAGATTAAAATGGCTACGTATGATGTCCAGCAACGAGTAAAACTCGTTGGGTTTTGCTATTCCAGTGAAAGATCAATTATTGAAACTCAGAAAATACCGGCAACATTTTAAAATCCTAGCGATAACATGATTTGGAACCGGTTTGAAAGAACTGGATCAGTTGGCGATCTTCCGGGATGAGGTCCTAAGCGCACTGACCCAGCGGTGGAAGCTGTGCGGCAGAGTGTCTTTGAGGATCCATCTGCCTCTACCCGTTGTCACTCTGCTCAACTAGGCATTGCCAGAACATCGCTTGAGAAGATTCTGAAAGGGTGGTCAGTCTTTCAGTGGCCACATTTTAATCTCCAAGGGATGCCCTATAACCTGTAAAAAAATAAAATAAAAAAAGATTAAAAATAAACAAGTTATGACTTTTTCAAACCTTTCAGTGTAGTAGTGATGGCACTTTGAACCAAACTGACCAGGGGGGGGGCGGTCTGTCACGCCTACCTCTCCCCACCCCTGCTAGGTGATGCAGCCGTCGAAACACTTTGAACCGATTTTAATTGTGATTGTTGCCGCTAGGCAGCACCACCATCACACACAATTGTGGAAACTTTGATGGTGATGATGTCACCAATCACTTGAATCCTTCCCATGATGCTTTGCGCTCGCCAAATTTTGTTATTTTATTTTAAATTTTGCTGCTGGATGGCAGCACATGTATATTTTAAAAAGAATTTTAGTGGTATTTGAATCCAATTTTAAATGAGAAGAGTATTTTAAGCAACATGTTAATGTTATTTTTAGGCAATAAATTAGTGCTATTTTGAATTGTTGTTTTTACTTTAAAGTATTCCTGAACAAATCAAAGGTATTATTTGAACATAATTAAAGTATTCATGACCAATATTTTTTAACCAATGGTATTTTGTTGGTTGAAAGTGATTTTCAATATAATTTTTAATGAAGACACAGAATTATAATGAACGACGTCTTTTATTGAACACTGTTAACAAAATTATTTACAATTATTCTGATAAAATCTTTACACACAGCTCTCTTGTCAATGTGCACAATGGAAACTAATAATGAAAATGAGCATGTGCTTGGTCTAACAACATGGACCTCAGTTCAGATAACATTGAATTTACAGCATTGAATATTTGATAGGAATCGAATTGTGAGAAGAGTCCGTTACTTTTCTTTTCCCTGTCAAATTCACGAACAACGTCATAAGGATATACAGTCTTTAAATATAATTCATATATATATCGATGAAATGTTCCTCCTCTGCGCCGTTCAAGAAAGTATTGGTATGGAAGAGTTTTCTTTTTAGGAACATGTCACGAGCTTGATATAAACGTGAAACAATAATATCACCCATAAGTTTGAAGATAGCCGCTTCCTCCTGTAAAAGCTGCAGTCGTTTTTGAATGGATATGGGTTTTAATTGATAAAGTTTGCACCTTGAAATCATCGTGTTTAACTTCGTGAATATCGTTCTCTATACGACGAATAGTCAAAAATCCATTCCCACACACTGTTGACAGATTTTTACTTATTCTGCATTTGGTGTCTTCTTTTTGGTTCAAATATTTTGTAAATTCCGGAAGTTTCTTTTGAAGCAGCATCCATTCTTCACACTTAATAACAATTACACGAGAATCGGACTCCAACTGGACACAGGGTTTAAAATTTACAAATCCAACCCGGGCAAGTCATTTTGAAGACAGAGCGATAGAAACTGTAATAGCAAAACTTAGATGCCATGGCTAGAGAGAGAGAGAGAGAGAGAGAGAGAGAGAGAGAGAGAGAGAGAGAGAGAGAGAGAGAGAGAGAGAGAGAGAACTGAAATGAGCACAGATCAAAAACACTTTTTAAACCAAATATCACCCTACTTTTCAACCAATCCAAAACATGTGCAAAGGTATAAACTTCCAAAGCTTTTTAAATCTGTAAATTGTTGAACTTTTGACATGTTCAATCGTGATTAAAACCTTTGCATGGTGTAACAAGTCTTTTGACGTCATAATCCTCTGGGATAATTCTTGGAATTCAAAGAGGTTTTGTTCCCCACGCATAAACCTAATTATTTTTTTACATTATTTTAATTTGTTTTGTAGCCAATAAAAAAATAATTGCACATTTATGAGTGCAATAATAACTATTGTGATCATATAAACAAGGGGCCATTTCAAGCTGAATTTCGTTTCTTTGTGGACAACCAATTTTTCTAAATTAATTACAGATGCATTGATATATTTTGACAAAATGTTTCTTTTCTTCTCCTTTCACATAAATTATATTACACTTTGTAGTGACCATATCCAACCACATCTTTAAATCTTTATGTTGAATAAAACCCGAATTCCACGGTAATTGGTGACAGTTTCTAAAAATCCAAATATTTTGTTTCTTAATTGTGTTTGGTAATTTATTCCAACCACATGGTGGGTACATTACATTGCTAAATCAATTTTCACCATCAAAAAATGCAATTCCTTTATAAAATAATTTCCATGAGAATTTAGAAACATCTGAAAATCGAACTGCTGATTTTTGAGTCATTTCCTGGAATTGCCTATGGTCAGTTGACGTTGAAGTGGTCCCACATTTCAGCATAAAACCGTCCATGTCGATAATCATACAGATTTTTGTAATACATGTTGCCGACAACATGTTCAATTACTTTAAAAGAAAGAGTGGTTATTAATAACAATTGTAGATTTTTTTCAGTAATTTATTACAAATATAACCTAAAAGATAATAACGAATTGTTAAATTTCACATGTACAACTAAGAATATAAAAAAAAAAACACACACTGTCGAAAGAATAAGATTATCATGTTAACAGACTTAACTTTTTGGAAAAAAAAAATATATATCACGAATGTTCATTGTCCCTGTCAAAACTTTACACATCCCAATTTTTACGAATTTGGTGTACATTAAACACAATATTCTGTAAAAGGTTACATTAACAATTCGACAGCTAAAACTTATCGATAAACAATAACATGGTTGTGCTTTCAAAACCGTATTGTTACCATGGAAAAAAAAAAGCATCCCAACTTATTTCTACTCTATTGTTAGTTGAAAAAAAAAATTGAATGTTGTGAAAAAAACAAAATTTCATGCGATTAAGTTACGATAAATCTAAAATCCAATCTAAAACGATTAATTATAAAGATCTTGTATTTATAAAAATAGCAAAAATTTCGAAATTTCAAAACCAACAAATTTAATTTCTTATTAGAAGGTTCTCGAAGGTATCAAAAATGCCCTAGTCATACCTTTACACAACCCTATCTCTTCCATCATGCAGTATGATTCATGACTGTCGAAGTTATGATGAACATCGTGGCGAGATCCAATATTCCTTACATTTCGAGGGTACAGCTCTAAAAAGGTGTTCGCAGGCCGGCCGCTAGTTAGTACACCAGACCTATTGGTAACTCTCTAGAAGGCTTCCGGATCAGCTAGTGTACTCTTGCTACCTCTCCTCTGCCAGATAGTGACTGGAGGGAGTCTGACTAGTGTGTATGCGAGGAGCATTGTCAAGGCCATGTTATTTCAAGGATCTGGGTATATTCTTACCGTGTGTACGCCATATCCAAAAATTTCATTACTTCATACAGCATGTCCCACCCACTTTTTCTTACTATTGAATACACCATGAATTGTCAAACTAATAGAGCAAGGTTATCTGCGAAAAGATCTAAACCTCCCAAGCACTTCCTAATTCATTTCACGAATATACTTGGTCTCAGTTCTAATCTCAATGATATCCATTTCCACTTGCAGTCTGCCAAACCCCGTGTACTTTTTCTGACAGAATCTCAGTTCTCGGTTGTTTCAACTACTGCTCATCTCAAATGCCCAAATTATTCGCTGTATGATTCCTTTTGCCTCAAAGGTGGTACTTGTGAATATGTCCGTTCTGATATTCCCTGTCAGAGGCTTGGCAATTTGGAATCTCCTCTCTTTGATCTTCTCTGGGTTAAAATATCTCTATACCTCATTGAGCAAATTCATCTGTTGTCTCTACCATTCTCCCAACTCCACTAATCACTTGGAGGTCTTTGACTTCCTCTCTTTGCAACTTGACTTTCTCCAGTCCAACTTTCCTAACAGTGAGGTAATTTTGCTTGGTGATTTTAATGTTCACAACTCCAGCTGTCTTCCATTTTCTAGTCACACCGACCCAGCAGGTTGAGATGCTGAGGCTTTTGCAATTACTAATGACCTTGCACAGATTGTTCATTTACCTACAAGAATACCGGACAATCCTAATCATACAGCCAATACGCTTGATCTTTTTCTCACAAACAACCCTTCTAAGTACACGGTCGAAGTGAGAGGTCCTTTGGGCACTTCAGATCACAACTTGGTGATTGTCTCTTCTCCAATTGAACCTTTATCTCGTGGCTATTCCCAACCTCATTGTTTGGCATTACAAGAATGCAAAATGGGATGACCTGCGAGATTTCTTTTCTTTTTATTTAGTCGGATTACTGTTCCAAAACTTCTGATGTCAGTGTTTGCCCAGATCATGTCAGTGAAATTATTCTTGCAGGAATGGAATCCTTTATCCCACACTCCACTTTAATATCTAAACCTTGGTTTTCTAATAAATGTGATAAGGCTGTTCAAGAGAAGAATCCTGCGTATCGTAATTGGCTTGTTTCTAATTCTTCAGTTTTGTTTTCTGCCTACACCAAAGCTTGCAACAATTGTAAAGCAGTTATTAATCAGTCCAAACTAGAGTTTGAACAGGCTAAGAGTAGAAAACTTGCTTCTTGCCCTAATGGTAGCCGAGCATTCTGGTCTCTTGCCAAAGCTATTGGCCGCAACTTTTGCCCATCTCTGCTCCCACCTCTGTCCAAACCACGTGGTTCTGTTGTCACTTCAGCCAAGGATAAAGCTGACCTGCTAGCATCCCATTTTTCTTCCAACTCATGTATTAATGATCTTGATAAAATACCTCCCACCATTCCCAACATGCTCCATTCAATGCCTCATGTGGTCTTCCGTCAAAAGGAGGTTAGAAGGATTTTGACGAATCTTGATGCTAAGAAAGCTCCAGGTCCCGATGGTATTTCTACACTTGTTCTCAAAACCTGTGCTCCTGAACTTACTCCTATTCTTTGCCGCCTTTTTTTCATTTCCTTATTCCAAAAGTGTTTTTCCTTCTGCTTGGAAATTTGCTCATATCTAGCCAGTTCCTAAAAAGGGTGACAAATCCCTCCCATCCAGTTATCGTCCCATTTCAATTATTTCTACTCTTTCTAAAGTAATGGAGAAATCAATTAACCGCCAACTCTTAAACTACCTAGAAACTTTACGTCTGATCAATGAACGCCAGTATGGATTCCGTCAGTGTCGATCCACTGGTGATATTCTGGCTTATGTTACCCATTTATGGACTAATTCAATTAGTAAATTAATAAGAGGAGTTTACCTCAATATAGTACGTGGAACACTTCCGTATGATACACTCCAGAAATTAAAACGGAAAAAACGAAAAAATCGACAACTTAACGGTACATTAAAGTAAAATATAAATAATTAAAGTAAAATATAAATAATTAAATAATCAATTTAACACAATTCAAAATCAATTCAAAACAATTAAAATTCAAATTAACGCAATTAAAAGAATCTAACGAAAATATTCAAAACGATTTTCCTTCCTGAAGCTGACAATGCTTTTCGACCGACTGTCGTGATCACAGGAATGAAAATTACCGAATCAGGCTAAACCTGCACCTTAAATAGTGATTTAAGTGTTCCACAAAAAGATGTATTTATTCAACAAGTTAACCAAGTAGTGAATAACATAAAAGAAACACGACTTCCTAAATTGAATACACATGACAGTTCAGCTTTACGAGAACTTCGAGAAAATAAGGACATTATTATACAGAGGGCAGATAAAGGAGATACAGTGGTAATACTAGATAAACATGATTATATTAATAAGTTAGATTCAGTTGTATCTGATAGCTCCACTTATTGTGAAGTGGACCCGACACTGTTTACCAATTTGGTAAATCAATACAATAAAACGTTAACCACATATCGTAAAAACGACTACATTACTATGGTTCAGTTGAAGGAATTGAAGTCCAGAACATACAATATTCCTGCACTTTTTGGTCAGGTAAAATTACACAAACCTGGATTTCCGATTCGACCTATTGTTTCCTACAGGAACTCGGCATTTTCAGCCTTAGCCACACATGTATATAACATTATAAAACCTTTTAGACAGGTTATACAATTTGGGATTAAGAATTACGATACATTATTTAATTATCTTAAAGACTGTAGACTCGGCGACAATGACAATTTATTCTCATTAGATGTTACATCATTATATACGAATGTAAACGTTGAATACACATTAGATATTATTTGGGATATGTTAAATAAAAACTCGACACCGATTAATTATACGAATCTGCCTATAAAGGAGATTTTTCACTTAATTAAACTATTAGTTGAGGCTAACTACATCACCTTTCGAGACAAGGTGTACAAACAAATTTTTGGATTACCAATGGGTTTGAGCCTGAGTGGCTTAATGTCAGAGATCTATCTCTCAACGATTGAGCAGATACATTTGACACCTTTTCGTCCCCGTATCACATACTATGGGAGGTATTTAGACGATGTTCTAGTTATTACCGATAGTAGTACTATCCAAGATATTTTACATTCGTTTAACAATATTCATTCTAGACTCATATTTACACTGGAAAGGGAAGATACGGATACTAAGTCATTAAACTTTCTAAATTTCACGCTTACCCGGGACTCGAACAAAATACAATTTAGCATCTATCGAAAACCCACAAACACCGGTATGCTTCTACATTATAATAGCTACCACCCGTTCACCTACAAAAGATCGATTATCTTTAATCAATTTCTAAATGCCTATAAATATTCAACGACGGATTCTGCTTTAGACTCAGAAATACAAATATTAACTAGCAGATTCTTGAACAGGGGTTATCCCATTAACACAATAAATCGAATTAGGGTACAAGCTAAGGATAGGATACAAAATACTGCACCAATCAACAATAGTAATATCAAAAAATACTTTATTTCTGTCCCATATGTTGAACAGTGGCACAAACAGCTTAACAGATTCTTTAAAGATACCGAATTTAAAATTATAGCTAGGCCTATACGGAAGTTACACACTATACTGAACAATCGCTCGGTTCTTTCGGCGTTCGCAACACAAATTAATGATCTAGTATACAACATTTCTTGCGGTGATTGCGACTCGTCTTATCAGGGTTCCACGCGGTTTTCTCTTAATATCCGTGTAAATCAACACGAAGCCTCTGTTCGTGCTTCTCGTTCAGCAGCGTCAGAATTAGCCTTTCATGCCATTAACGAAAAACATACTTTTTTATTTAACGAGGCCAAAATACTTAACGTTCAACGTAATTATACGCGACTATTAATTGCAGAAACCGTTGAAATTAAATTACACGAGAATTCTGTTAATGTTCGGCGGCCATATTTGATCTCCGATGCGTGGACCTTTACGCGCATGCGCGAAGACACATAATCACTATTTAAGGTGCAGGTTTAGCCTGATTCGGTAATTTTCATTCCTGTGATCACGACAGTCGGTCGAAAAGCATTGTCAGCTTCAGGAAGGAAAATCGTTTTGAATATTTTCGTTAGATTCTTTTAATTGCGTTAATTTGAATTTTAATTGTTTTGAATTGATTTTGAAATGTGTTAAATTGATTATTTAATTATTTATATTTTACTTTAATTATTTATATTTTACTTTAATGTACCGTTAAGTTGTCGATTTTTTCGTTTTTTCCGTTTTAATTTCTGGAGTGTATCATACGGAAGTGTTCCACGTACTATATTGAGGTAAACTCCTCTTATTAATTTACTAATATTATTATCAACGTAGAACATATTGAGTATTACAGCTCTGATTCATACTATCGGACTAATTCAATGGAAAGGTTCGGTGAAAAAGTAGTTGCTCTTGACTTCTCAAAGGCTTTCGATCATGTTTGGCATAAAGGTCTTCTAAACAAGGTTCCATCTTTTGGTTTGCCAACTGTTTTTAGTAATTGGTTATCCAGTTTTCTCTCTGATTGCTCACTGAGGGTGATGATAGATGGCTCTTTGTCTTCTAACTTCTCCACTAATGCCGGTGTCCCCCAAGGTTCAGTTCTTTCCCCCACTCTTTTCCTCTTGTATATTAATGACCTTCTTCCATTGACTGGAAATCCTATCCATAGTTTTGCCGATGATAGCACATTGGATTCCACTTTCCATTTTGAGGAACCTTGTCCTGGTCAATCAGCTTCAACTTCTTGAAAATCTGCTACCAATTCCTTAAATGCTGATCTTCAGGTAATTCTCCAGTGGGGCAAAGACAGTTGATTTCAACCCTGCTAAAACTCAGTCTTGTTTTATATCTCGCAAAAAGGATTCTTCTGCTCCTATGCTTATCTTTAGTGACACTCGGATTTCTAGGCAAAATGATACATCTCTTTTGGGGGTTACCCTGACTTCTAATCTCTCTTGGCACATGCACATTACAAATATTGCATCTAAAAAACTTGGTTTTCTCTTTCGCTCTCAGTGTTACTTTTCTTCCAAACAGCTGCTCACTCTGTATAAATCGCAAATCTGCCCTGCTATGGAATATTGTTCCCACATCTGGGGTGGGAACCCCAAAACTTCTCTCAGGCTTCTTGATTCCATTCAGAAGAGGGCAGTTAAGTTAATTAATGATTCATCTCTAACAGAGTCTCCACTCGCTGCCTCATAGATGTACTGTTTATGGTGCATGCCTCTTCTACAGATACTTCCATGGGCACTGTTCTTCTGAATTGGCTTCTATAATTCCCGCTCTCTTTCAAAACAGTCCGAACACATGCCACCACCAGCCAACATCCCTTTACTGTCCAACTTCAAACTCACAACCAACTTTTCATCATCCTCGTTTATTCATTCAACTGCCGTTTTCCTGAACAACCTTCCTTCATACGTATTTCCTGAAAATTACAGTTTACAGAAGTTCTGGTCCAATGTCAACAAATACCTTCTTTCATCTTCTCAACCTCCAGCTCAAGCACAGTACTAAGTACTATAGGTTCTAATACCTCGTGTATGGGGTTTACATAAAAAAAAAAAAAAAAAAACCCAATTTTTGTGTGAATTTGGTGGACATTATACACAATATCCTATACATTAATGATTCGACCGTTAAAGAATGCGGAATTTGTAATAAAAACTTATCGATAAACAATAACATTGTTGTGTTTTCGAAACCGCCTTGTTAGCATGGTAAAATAGCAATAGAAAGCATTCCACCTTATTTCTATTTGTAACTATCATTAGTTGAAGAAAAAAAAATGAATGTTCTGAAAAATGAATCTTTATTAAACAGGTAAACTAAAGTTAAAAATTCAAATATTATAAATAATACTTACAGTATTGGATTCCATATCACCAATTACAACTGATAGCAACCAAATAACAGCAAAAATCATGAAACACAACAAAAAATGTTAGTCTCCAAGAACCATCGGATTTATATTGAGCTTGTAATCACATGATACGAAACTGACATATTCCTGAGAGAGGCATTTCCAAGAAAGCCACATCCACAAAAAAATTTCAGATAAGACAATTGGAATGGAAATTCTTTTATAAAAGAAACTGTTTGATGGAAAAATTTTGTTCACTAGCTTAACACACATCCCCAAATTGCATAAAACTCCACCAAATACAGCCAAACCTCAAAAAATCTAAGAAAAATTATGTAACAACATCTTAATAAAATGTTTTTCAACATTTATTTAAGATTGAGACCCCACTCACATCCCAACCCTCCATTGTTGCCACAAAAGGATTATGGTGTCACAGCAGATTAACTCCCCATGATTCAAAAATATATGGAGCATCATCACCAACTCAGTGGTATTAATAATGATTATAACGTTTTTGGGTTTTTTCTCAGAATTCCAATAAGCGTACACTTTAACATGAAAAGAAAAACGGAAACTGTGTACAAGTAATTACTTTTATAATTAGAGAAAATGGTCAGAAAGAGAGAAAATAATCGGCTCTTTCCCATGTACCCAAGGGATGTGTTTGTGAGATTTTTAATTAAAATTTGCTTACACATCACAACATTTTTGTGCTGTCAAAACATGAAATTCATTCATCACAGTAAAAAGCTGGGTGGAAACACACAAAATACTGTCAAGAGACAGAAATATAAGAAAATTAAGTAAAAATATCTTAAATAATACAGCTTCAACATTTATTCAACCCTGAGACCCCGCCACAATTATGGTGTTATGACATGCCTAAGAATATATAAACCGTTATTGAAATAATTACATTTTAGATCTTTTGTGTTTCCTGGAATTCCATCATCCCTCAAAATTTCAGAAATTACATATTTGGAATCAATGGAACATGTTAGAATTAGTGAAAAATAAGAGGGTTTTTTTCAAATAAAAAAGTGTTTTTTTTTTTTTTTTTTTTTTATTTACAATCAAAAGTTGAAAATTTGCATGTGTGCGACTACAGACAAATAAATTTGCTGGTTTTTATATAGCAAAACAGTAAAAAGATGATATTTTTAATAATAAAAAAAACTTTTCAAAGTACTCTGAACAGTTGAAATGTTAACAATTTTTGGATCTGTTGTTGCAGCAGAAACATTAAAACACACACACACACACACACACACACATATCCCACTCTGTAAAATTAACAGTGACAACAGAAACTATACTTTTATGAATATCTTTATAACAGCTGATGAATTTTCATATACACACACACTCATACAAAAGATGAGCAACGGTAATTTGAGACAAAAACCTTGAGATTTAACAAAGCTAGACGAAAACAACATACTAGATGAGGGCAAAACACCATACAGGTGTTCAAACAATTCTAAACTACCATATTTAAAGTGCATGTTACAATAAGAAAACCCAGCAGTGTGTTACAATAGGAAAACTCACCACATCATTTTCCAGAACCATAAGTAATTTGAATCCCAAAGCAAACAAGAGTTCTGAAACCATGGTAATAGCAGTAATAATCGCTGCTGTTACAATCAAATCCTTATTGATGTATCAGCAAATGCCATGTTTACTTAATTTGTCATTTACCAATGTAACGCCTTACTTTATACTTGAAAAAGGAAAAATTCGAAGCAAACACATGAAAAATTAAGATAACTTTAACTGGAATCATATACATTTGAAGCGTCACCACTTTTAATTTCATTATTTCCACTGAAAATAGCCGATGTCTGCAGAAATAGTACCCGCCGAAGGCAGTTAGGCTAACACACACAAATACATACTGTGCATGCTATTTTCACATTCACATTGATCCAAAATAAATCTGAAAAATAAAATAACTGCTGCAGATCGCCGACTATTTTACGCATGATAAGACCGAACAACACCAACCTAAGTCAAAACGTTTGATTTAGTGAAAAGGTGGGGGTGCATAAGGAACAACCTTAAAATGGAGAAATAACAATTACACCCACTCACAATGCTTCTTTGCACGAAAACTTAAGAATTTTCATTTAACCCTGATCACTGTGGGACTACAACAGTAATCGGTATATTTAAGTGTATCCCATCCCTGAAGAAACAGTCTCCTGTTAACAAGCACAGACCAAGCTGAGAAAAATTCTACTCCACAAGCCTTGCACAATCTCTCCAAGGTGAATTGATTGATAAAGCTCTCATCATATACTTCCTCCTCTGGGCAGAATTGCAGACACTTTAAAACTTAATCACAGATAGTGACTTTTTGATGTGAAGACATCTGTTGCGGCACTAGAGTAAAATCGATTGGTATGGAATTTTCTTACAGTAGCAGAAATGGAGCAATTGATTGATTATTAGCGAATTTTTTTACAGAAGTGAAGCAATTGACGTCACTTCATATTAGGTGGCTGTTATATCTTAAATGACATCACTTCCTAAATGGCGCTAATGATGATAAATCAGTTACTAACGTTGATTCACTAGATTAAGTTCATATTAAGATATAGAAATGACACCAACTCAGTCAATAACATTCATTCGGTAGAGTAAGCAGCGGGTAATAATATTATGCAAGAATAAAATGCAGACTTTAATAACATCTGCTCCTCAAGATTTTGGTCAACATCAACCAAGTAGCGTAAATTTCGATCAAACCATTCAAAAATGTAAATGGTTTTACTCTGCCACCATAATGTTTTCACATAAAATAAAACATCTTTTATGAGGACAGGGTACACGCTGCTTTTTTTCTCTAACATTGACCTGTACTTAAGTCTGTGGATCTGCTACTCTTAGCATTAGTAGAGGCATATCATGAAAGAAAGCAAGCAAGCAAGCTTATACAGCATCAACTAAAAAAGAAAAAAAAGAGAAACTTCCTATTTCACCCATCTGGTCATTCCAAATGTTTGTCTAGTTCAGTCTTAAATTTATTTAAGCTATCAACTTCCACGACAATAGATGGAAGTCTGTTTCAGCAACCAACTACCTGCTGGCTAAAGGCAAACTTCCACACATATTCTGCAACTGTCTTTCCTCAATTTGAATCTATGCCTGCTCAAACCATTCAAGGCCTTGTACACCTCTTATCAGATCACCTTGCAGGTGCCTAGTCTCCAGATGCCGCAACTTGCAAGAACATAACCCTTTCTTCATAAGCACATCCCTTTATTCTTCTCACCAATCTTCTTGACTTTCTCTGTACTCGTTTTAGCAATTCTACATCCTTCCTAAATGTTTGTTCCAAAAAGTATGCAGTACTCAGTGTGGCCTGACCACTACCTTATACAAAGGGATAATCACTCCTTGTCTCTTCTAGCAAAATTCATATATATCATTGACAAAACTCCATGACCTGCTCTTTGCAGCCCATCTGCACTGCTCAGAGAACTTCATATCCGACTGCACAATTACCCCCAGGTCTTTTTCATTCTCCACCTCCCGAGTGTAGTACCACACAATTAGTACGTTTCTCTTGGGTTACTGCTATCCATATGCAGTACTTTGCATTTGTGAATGTTAAACTTCAGTTGCCACTTCTCAGCCCATCTGCCTAACTTTTCTAGATCTTGTTGCATTGGCATACAGAATCTAGAAAAGATCCAGTAAAGATCTTTATTGTCATTAACAACCGTGACAACCTTTGTATCGTTATGCAAACTTGGGCATTAAACCTGATATACCTTCATCAATATCATTGATAAATACACAAAACAACAATGGGTCTTGCACAGAAACCTGGGGGCTCCACTAATAACATTAGCCAATGTAGAGCAGTGTTCGTTACCACTCTCTGCTGTCTCCCATCCCTTTATCCATTGCAGCAACTTGCCCTTAATGCCATACTGCTCCAATATGTACAGCAGTCTTCCATGTGCAACCATATCAAAAGCTTTCTTGAAATCCAAGTATATGATATCAAAATGTTTTGCATCCAGTTCCTTTGTGACCACATCGTAGTATCCAATCAAATTGGTCAGGCAAGACATCCCCTTAACAAAATCATGCTGTGTCTGAACTATTACTGCAGTCTTCTCTAGGTCATCCTGTATCATCTCTTTAACCAGTGACTCCATTATTTTCCCCTGGAACAGAAGTTAAACGAACAGTTCTATAATTATTTGTTGCTCTTTGCACCCCATTTGTGAATTGGGAATACATTTGCGCATTTCCAGTCAATGGAGACCTTCTCTGACTCTAAGGATGCTCTCATAATGATGGCTAAGTGTGTGTTTACTTCCCTTGCTGCCTCCTTCAATATAACTGGATAGATTTCATCTTCCCCTGGTGCCTTTTTTATGTTTAACTTCAATTTCTCTTAATGTCTGTAGTGTCACCCTTTTTGCCCTTAAAAGATATCTGCTCTACGTTGTCAATTTTTGCCCCTGACAGGCATACGCTTGTCCTATTCCACTTATCCTTTTTGCACGTTATATTTCCCATCTCCCTGACAATAACTAGCTCCTCTGGGACCAGTGAATTCTGCCCTGAAGATTGCTGCTGTGTTGCATAGTGCACAGGAGTGAGCTCTGTCATTGAGTTGGGCAGCTGAGATTGAATGGCTCCCCGTTTTAATTCCTTCGGGGGCATCTACCCTACTCTTCAAATTCTCAGACTGCGTTCAGAACATAGTTGGCACCTAGCATACACACAAAGTCATCCTCCTTGGCTATTTTGTGTTTGTGTGATTTTAGCTCCTTGGCTATATCATGTCCTGTTCCAGTTGCCCAAATTTTTTTGGGCTGTGATGCGTTAGAGCAGCATTTCTCAAACTTTTTTAGGCATGGAACACTTTACTTCTTACAATATATTTGTGATACACAAGTTTAGTGGGAGCCAAAGAAATGTTTGATAGTATTTTATTAAAAGGCTGTGATTGTTCATCCTCACTTTGAAATGTGTTCGTTTTCATCGACCACAGTTGCAATACTAAAAGTACTTGCTTCTCGTTTTAAAGTTCCTTTTTTAAACCACAAATCCATGGTTATTTATTTTAATGATATTTTGAAATACTGGTAATTATCAAAAAAATATTTATACAAGGAAACGAGTCTATTTATGCTTACTATTTTTCTGCACTACAGAACTAAGGTCGTAATTGTAAAGACAGTCTGCACCAACAGCACTGTGTAAACATGCAAGAATGCAACAGCGGAAGGCTACTTTGTTTCATCCACCTGAACGCTGCATGATATCAGTTTGCTTCTCCCTCAACTCATGTAAAAGGTAAACTGCAGCCATTATCAACCCACTGCAGGATAGAAGCTTCCTCAACAATTCATGTTGAGGGAAATAGGATGACTGTAACTGCCAAGCTGGTCCAGTGTGGGTTGGCAGATCGGCCATATTTAGCAGTCAGCGGCTTGAACCCCAGTCTACTCAAAGAGCATGTGCCACTGCACTCCCGCTCCTGACCACTTGGTTATAGAGGCTTGCCTCAACCCGTTTACTTCAGACTGAATCGCATAAAAATTGTTAAAAATTATAATGATACAAAAAAGTGTACACTACAAATATGCAAAATTTATTTATTTTATTTATTTTTTTAATTATTAATTAAGATTTTTCACAGAACACTAGTGTTCCGCAGAGCAGTTTGAGAAACGCTGCGTTAGAGAATCACCCCCGTCGGTTCTTCCCTGAGCCACAGCACTCCCGCTACTTTGTGAATGTTGCTTTGCTGTTCTAGTGAGAGGTTTACTTTCCATTTAAATACAATTTAATTAATTATCAATGAAAATTAATAAGGTTGATAAATATAATTAACTTACTATACTATACTTTACTATACAATACTAAGCTAATGCAGTTATATGTATTACACTATCTAGTTTTACATTATACCTAACGCTATCAAGTTCGAGATATATGCTGTCAAGTTACGCTATACCGTAATGTTCACAATATTAAATTAATTATATCCTTAGCTAAGTACAAAAAATTAATTATTTAATGTATATATAGAAGAAATGGTTAAAGAGGCATTTGATAAAGAAAATATGTATGTGAAAGAATTGTATGGGGAAAAGATTTTGTTAGATTTGCAGATGTGCTGAGGGTAGATTCTGGGAAAGGATTGTGAAAATGATTAATAGGTTAAAGAAATTTTCTGATAGTTTTGCAGTGACAATAAATATTGGACTTTCTCCAGTCTATTCTAAAGCATCTTCCCCTGTAATATGGAATTGTGGCCCCTAGTTCTGGTATTCTTTATAACAGTGAAAATTCTGCCTTCGTTCATAATATTCTAATTCCTCTCAGAGCCTTATAAATCTCAATCAGGTTTCGTCTAAGGTGCTTGGTTTCCGAGCTCCATAGCTCACGTAACTTGGAGTCTTTCCTTGTACAGTCACCCTTTTGCCACTCTTGTGATGTGAATTTCTCATCTTTGGACCTTTTAAAGAAGCTTTGGGTTTTTTTTTTAGATGAGTTCTCCATACTTGGATGCAGCTTTACAATTGGCCTATACAGTGGGCATGATACTTTATCCATTTTGAGAATGGATAATATTAATTAGAAAGTTTTGAGATATTGGTAATGAAGAGAATGGAAAAGAAGTTGGGTTGATAAAGTAGAAATAAGGTTTAGAAGGAAATGTATAATTAAAATAATCAGAAGAAGAGAAACTGGGTTGGATGTTTATTTGCAGAGTGCAAGGTAGGAGATTGATGAAGAAGGATGTGAATGTAGGAAGAGGCATGGAAAGATATTGAGAGAAACAGATTGCTTTGAGAGGGAATTGTGGGTATAAGAAAGTGAAGAGGAGGGATGAGGTTTGGAGATGAGAAGTGATTTGAGTAGTGTGCTTGGACCTGACTTTGGATGAATTCAAATGATTATGACTTATGACTCTAAGACTATTGTAAACAGTTAATTTGCATGATATGTTCCAGAAAAATGTATCTGTACTAAACGTTTTGTGGATTTTTCCGTGTAACTGAAGTAATTAGTGATTATGCCAATTATATATATGTGTATTTAGGTGTATAGGGAACAGGAAAACCAGTTAGCATGTGGAGTCTAACTTCTTCCTGTCTGTACATGTAATGGTAATAATAATAATAAATGAAGTTAATATTATATATATTTCAAACAAACATTAAATAAACATCAAATCAATATCAACTAACATTCTTTTACCTGGTCATCCATCCGCTACTTCATCGGGGGCTTTGAGCAGATCAATAGCCAGATTAAAGGAATGTCTCATACCTACCCGTTTGTGTTATCCCTTTATCAGTTTTGCCTTTATAGTGATATTTTTGTACTTAATTAATTAATTGATTTTAGATAAAAGCCATGGGATCTTGCTGCTCCTGCACAATAGCCAACCTTTACTTACACCACTTGGAAAATAACATCCAAGAAGAAATCAACATATATAGATATATCAATGACGTTCTAGTCATCAACTACGACAACTTCGAAACATTAGCCCAGGAAATCTACCCCACAGACCTTAGCATTGAACGTACCAATCCAAACAGCAACCTACAAGCATTTTACCTCAACAGCCAGATCACTATCAACAAAGACAATATCGACACTAAACATTATGACAAAAGAGACTACTTCAACTTCCCAGCCATAAAGCTCATCCACTGGGATAGCAACATTGCTAAGCACATACAAAGAAACACAATTAGGAACCAAACAACCAGATTAATAAATATATGCAATAATACAGAAAATACAACGGAAGCAATTAAAAAACTACTAAAAACCCTCACCAAAAACAATATACCCAACAATTACAGCAAACAGCACATTAAAGCGGCCATACATATGAACATCAAAAATCAACCGAACATCTGCCCATATAAAACTATTGAAAACACCATAAAACAGCTATAAACCATCAGTAGCCAAAAAGTCTAAATTAAATATGCAGGATAAATACTACCCAAATTGAGGCCGGGATTTATTACGCTTAGAAGAGGCTTGTCTTCTGACCGCACTGTAATCCGTCATCCTATACTAACCCACCCATCTAAAATTAGAAACTAGAAAACTTAGAAAAGCCAAAATGGAAAATACAAAGAACATATTTAAGCTAAACAGCACAAGGAGACACAAGGTAAACATTCACTTAGTGGGAGGCTGTATATACAGGGTGATTCACTACCAGTGCAACAAACTTGCAGGAGGTGTAGGGGGTACAAAGATGAATCGGAATCACATAGCATTGCAGGGTCCGAAATGCCTTCGTCATGCGGTAGAGGATGTTGAACGGGAGGCCGCGTGAACAGCGATCCCTCTGGAAGTAAGCATTTGCGAACCCTAAGCAAGATTATTGAGAACCTACTTTACTCTCAACTCTGCTCCTTCATGAAAAATAAAATCAGCCACATTCATCATGGCTTCCTAATGGGCAGATCAACAGTGACTAACCTACTCTCCATAGAACATGACATAAAACTTAGCCTTGACAATAACAATCAGATAGACATTATATACCTGGACCTACAGAAAGCCTTTGATTCAGTACCACACAAGTTGCTTTGCCTCAAATTAAAGCACATAGGTTTATCAAGTAATGCCTTATCACTTATGTCTAACTTCCTTGAAAATAGGAAAAGCAGAGTATATTTTGAAGGAAAATTCTCCTCCACTTTCCATATACAAAGGGGAGTCCCACAGGGTTCCCCTCTGGGGCCTCTACTCTTTGCTGTATATATTAATGACATACAAGATGGTATGCAACATGTTGACATCAAAGTGCTCTCATATGCAGATGACTTGAAAATTTACAAAACGATCAAAACAACAAGACTGTGAATCACTGGAAAATGGACTAGACACCATCACCCGATGGATCACAAACAATGGTCTAACATTAAACTTAAATAAATGCTGCACCATGTCTGTCGCAGACTATCACAAAAAACACAAGATTAATTATCCCTATAAAGCTAATAATCATGAGCTATTGAGAATACATGAGGTTTCAGATTTGGGAGTATGGTTTTCTGAGAAGGGAAACTTCAACAAACATGTAAATAAAACTACAGCTAAGGCCTCCAAATCCCTTGGACTGGTTAAAAGAATCTGCTTCGATTTCACCAACGTACAGCTCATAAAAACAGCTTGCATGATGATAATCAACCCAATTCTAGAATATGCCTCACAAATCTGGAATCCTCACACCAAAATTCTTATAAAACAACTGGAATGTATTCAGAAATCCATAGTCAGATTCCTGGTGTACAAATCTAGGTTGGAATTGAACACAAAATCCTACGATGAATGGCGCACTCACTTCGGGATTGTACCACTATATCAAAGAAGAGCTGCGGCAGACTGCAAATTCTTAATGCATCTTGTGGCTGGAAAGTTGGATGCCCCCGAGCTGCTCTACCTCCTAAACTTCAGCTGTCCTCCAAGAGTCTTGAGAAGACAAAATATGCTGGCACAAGAGCCATTCAGAACTGATCAACTCAGATTCCATTACTTCAACAGAATTACAAAATTGCTGAATGAATCCAACATTGATATTCTAAATGAAAACATTAATATCAAAAAAGAGCTACAAAGGTATTACAATCAAACTAATAGAGAATGAAAATAAATGACTAATCTAATAATAATAACAACAATAATAATACTATAAAGATAGGTTTACTTAGCTTTAAGTTTAAAAAGTGATTGAGGAAAAAAAAAAATAGGGATAACCATAAGATTATAATAACACAAATCAATCAATGCAACTACTTTTTGTTAGCTATCAAGAAAAGAAAACAACAAATGCTTAGTAAAACCAATTTCTCAGTTACCACAGCTTTGCTCAAATGCAAATCGCTTGTAACATGTGATATGCATTGTATATGTTGTAAATTACCTTGTATATTTGAAACTGTATATTGATACCTGACATTGTGTACAGATTGTAAATAGAATGATTATTGTATTGCTACTGAAAAATTCCTCCTCTGTAAGGCTTCGGCTGTTTTGGAGTAATAAAAAAAAAAAAAAAAACCGTTTCTGTTGAAGAAACCAAGTAGCAAAAGTCCTCCAGAGTGGATAATCCGCAGGCTCCAATGATTGGACACGTTGCAGATGGTATGAACTCATTTGGTTTGTTGACAGTATCCTCCATACAGTGGATTGGGAAATACCCAATCGTTGGCCTATCACTCGAGTACTCGTACTCGGATTGCCTTCTGCAAGACGTAGGACATTCTCCTCATTTTCTGGCATCCTCGTCATTCGCTCTCGCTTCATGTACCTCTCGTGAAACAACCACTCTCACGTAACCTTCTGTGCACACGTGCGAAAATCGTATGATGAGGAGCACGCCTATGCGGGAAACGTTCCTGGTACAAGCGCAGAGTGGTGCACCCGTTACAGTCTGTGCCTCCATACGCGAGGTGCATGTCGGCCAGTTCAACGTTTGAATACTCGTCCATCCTACTGCCTCGGGAACCGGTTCGCAGATGCTGACTTCCAGCGAGATCGCTGTTCACGCGACCTCCCGTTCAACGTCCTCTACCGCATGACGAAGGCATTTCGGACCCTGCAATGCTATGTGATTCCGATTCGCCTTTGTACTGCCTACACCTCCTGCATGTTTGTTGCACTCGTAGTGAATCACCCTGTATGTAAATAGCTATCCCCTAGGACAATACAGGCCGTTATGCCTTAGAAAAGCTATACCGGCCCAGTCCAAGGAATAGCAATAACAAATTCGTGTAAATAGCAATAGCCAATTCATGTAAATAGCAGTGGCAAATTCATGAAAATAATATAATTGAACAACATACTTCCCTCATAAAAATCATCCTTTTCATGAAAACATCATCAATAATATTCACCACGTAATTTTCTAATACATCGGGCTTGTATATACGTAAAACACATAATTTCAACTCGGAACAATCCCCCCCCCACCCTCGGCAAACGTAAAAATCAACCCTCTCATGACTTGCAAATATATCACCCCACAGCAATATCGACATTGCGCCATAACAAACAATAGGCACGTCTGCCCACTAAAAACCGATCGGTCAATAAAACAAACAGAGAGCGGGACTAACCCCCTTTTTCCGACAAACCACCACAGGACAACTGACTAAGTAAAAACCTTCTCACTTATTCATATACTTACCCATTGGGCTTTGTATCACCTATACCAGTTTGCTGATTCCGATTCTAAGATTAAAAATATTTTTAAAAATTAAAATTAAACTGAAAAAGAAAACAGTAAATTGAATTAAAGTTTATCTAAAATCAATTAATTAATTAAGTACAGAAATATCACTATAAAGGCAAAATTGATAAAGGGATAACAGAAATGGGTAGGTATGAAACATTCCTTTAATCTGGCTATCGATCCGCTCAAAGTCCCCGATGAAGTAGCGGGTAGATGACCAGATAAAAGAATGTTAGTTGATATTGATTTGATGTTTATTTAATGTTTGTTTGAAATATATATAATATCAACTTCATTTATTATTATTATTACCATTACATGTACAGACCCCCAGTAAGAAGTTAGACTACACATGCTAACTGGTTTTCCTGTTCCTTATACACCTAAATACCTATATAGGTAATAAATAAATACCAGAAAATAGATTAAGTCGACCAAATCGAAGCAATTTGTTAAATTAACCTGTAATATATCAAGCACGTATAACGTCCAATTGACATATGACAATAGCATTAACGTAGCAAGAGATAAAGAAGAAATAATCACATAGGCTTTAATAATAAAAAACACAATATATATATATATATATTGGAATTGTCTAATTACAATTAGATTTAAATATTAAATTAAAGTAATTATATTAAAAAGTAATGTATAAATAAGTTAAGTATACACACACACACACACACACACACACACACACACACACACACAGGAACTTCTCGACTTTAGTAATACTCTACTTAGGGAAATTTGTGGAAACGTATTTTGTATCCCGTAGGAATAAATGGAGGTATCGTGAAAATATCGTAATGTTAACCCAATAACACTTTTTTTTTTTTTAGTGACTTTTCCTGATCACCGATAGTTATTTTAGCAGATACATTTAACCAAACAGCTAACCACCTCCTGCTTTTAACACGTGACTGCCAAGCTAGTTTAAGAAAAAAATTCCCCGTGGTCCAAAAAATATTTTGGAAATAATTTGATTAGTAATTCTAAAATAAATATTATAATGTCAGTGTTGTTGTTTTTTCGCTTAAAATATTAAAAAAAAAGTCTTATGTCGCATATGTGTGGCCAACGTGGCCACATATGTTGGTTAGTTTATTTCTTGAGAAGCCATGTCGGCCACATGTGTGTGACGCTATCACGGCATACTTATGAAGATTGCTTGTGATTAAGTTATTGCATGTGTGGCAAGTGCTGAAATAAAACTAATTACGTTAAAATAAACTCTCAAACATTGCAATAAGTTTGTCAGTATGGTTAGAGATTTTGTGAAAACAAGTTCGTTAGCGCACTGTATTATCCATCGTGTTGTGTTTTTCCGCAAGTTTGTATAAGTGTGTTGTAAAAAAAATATATCTATAAAGGAATGGCTAAAAGAAAATTACTGAGAGAAATTGCTGAAATTTACAATTAATTAAACTTCTCACAGACGCACAGCTGTAAAGTTTTTTCAGAAGTTCAACTTTATCTGTTATGGACAATGTACAGTGTTTGCGCTTTACACCACAAGCGGCACTTCCTTTATGCATTGGAACCATGGCTGGGACTAAATTTGAGCAGGTTATAATAACAAATGCAGAAAAACAAGTGGGAATGGCTTGCCATTGTTTAAGAGTTTTCGCCAACAGCTGATGCTGCATCCAATGCCACCAAAACAGTAGCGGCAGGTCGGTGCACCGACCTGGGAAATTTGAAATGTTTGCGGAAATTATGTCCGAATTAGCAGTGGAACTGGATTACCGTTGGCCAGATTAGTGATGGTCGACCTGTATTACTAAGCTATTTATTGCTCTAAAAGGTCATATTTATATTGGAAATTGCACTACCTTTCATCGTTATCAAATGTTCCCGTTATAAGAATCAATTTTGAACCCTTTGTGATATTTTTCTAAAGCACTTTTCTGGAGGTTACGACCATAAAATGATAAAAACATTTGCACTTTCCGGTTTATCGGGCTTTTCTGTTAGTGTGATCTTATTACATTTGCGATAATCCCTTAGCTGGAATTCTGTGAGTTTTTACGTTACAATATTATGGTGAAATGTGTTCCCCTTCACCAAAATCTTCAATCAAATAAAAAGCAAATTTTCAGAAACTTCTCTTCATTCCTATTTACGTATTACGGTGACAAAGGGAAAGCGAACAACGAAAAGTGAAAGTGGTGGTAGTGCCAGGAAACTAAACAAAATTGATTTAGAAATGAATATGAAAATGATTAAGAAGTACGAATCAGGACAAAGTTTGTCATCTATTGTAGGGGAATTAGGTCTCGCTGCTTCAACAGTGAATACTATTTTAATGGACAACGTGCGTATAAAAGAACACGTCAAATGATCAACAGTGTTTGGGTGCTATATCGAAGATGGAACAGCTGTTAATAATATTGAGGGAAAATCAGGTTCAGAAGCGAGTGCCCCTGAGTCATTCAAGCAAAAGGAACAAGTATATAAAAAGATATTAAGGATAAGTACGGCGAACCCCAACACAAGTTCGTGGCAAGCAACGGGTGGTTTAATAGGTTCAAGCATCGCATTGGTTTCCACAACATTATTCGATTCTGCAGCTGCAGAGAAATTTTGTGGTGTGTTGGAAAAAATTGATGATGGCAGCTATTCAATGCAGCAAAGTTTTAACATCGACGAAACTGCTCTGTATTGGAAAATAATGCCAGATCAAACATACGTTGCCAAAGAGGAAAATACAATGCCGCATTTCAAGGCGTCAAAAGATAGGGCCACACTCTTGCTTAGGGCTAATGCAGCGGGAGATTACAGATTAAAACCACTGCTTGTGTGCCATTCTGGAAATCCTTGTGCATTTAAAGGTATCAATAAAGCCACCCTACCCGTGCATTTCCAATCGAACCAGAGAGCATGGGTAGCAATATCTCTCTTTGAGGATTGGTTTAAATGCTGCTTCATTCCCCATGTTGAAAATTATTCTAAAGATAACGACGTTCCTTTCAAGATTTTGCTTCTATTAGATAATGCTCTTGGACATCCTATGCATCTAGATGATTTCAATTTGAATGTGAGAGTCATATTTCTACTGCCAAACACGACTTCACTCATCCAACCTATGGATCAAGATGTTATTTCGAATTTAAAAGCATACTATTTACACACAACATTTGCTCAGGCATTGTCTGCAGTAGAATGTGAGAAAAATTTTATGTTAAAAGACTTTTGGAAATCTTACAATATTTACTACGTCATCTTAAACATTAATAAGACCTGGGCGGAAATTACTAAAAGTTGTTGAAATGGCGCACAGAAGAAAATATGCCCACCGTACGTAAAAGGCTTCAAAGGATTTGAAAAAGACGAATCATATGAAGAGGTTACGGATAAGATTGTAAAGGTTGCAAAGTTACTTCAGTTGGAGGTTGATGCCAAAGACGTGGAAGAGTTAATAGAGGATGAATAAAAGGAATTATCTAACGAAAAACTTATAATTGACTTGCAGGCAGTGATAGTGAAAGAAGAAAATGCTGACGAAGCTCAAGATGAACCAAATGAGGAGCCGAGATGTTGATGCTTCATCACCAGAGATTAAGTTTACTTTTCAGCTTATTATAACATAGTCCCATCATTTGGCCTAAATGTATATGTTTTCTTTGCCACCGCATAATTCTTTATATATTAACGGTAATGTTTAATTTTTTATGATTGTATCACTGTAAAGCCATACTGTTCCAACAGCGTTTCTTTTTCTTCTGCTTTTTTCAATGCTAATTAGAAATTATCTCCGTGCACTGGCATTCTAAATATGACTATTGAGGTCTCTATTTTCCCACTATTTTGAATTTCTTCACAGCTTACTATTAAGTCCACTTTGCTGCTATAAATTGCTTTCTCATGTAGATATATATTGCTCATTTGGCTTAAGCCGGCATACATTCATCTATAATCACTGAATTTGTGCTACTCAGCTCCCCGCCTTTATTTCTCCCGCTAGCTCATTTTCTTGAAATACTACAAGTATCGTACACTTTCGGTGATGCTGAAGAGGTGACTAAAGCTGTTCCATTCAATATTAAGGTCATTTGAGTTTCAGGTCTTTTATGGTGGAATTCAAACAGAAGTTTGCGCTGCAACTTCCTCCTTAGGCATCCACTCGAAATGTCGCGCAAATGTGTCAGCAGGAGGCACATTGTCAATGCCTCTCGTGTGCTTCAAGTAGAAGTTGTAAATGACGGCCAGGGCAGCAATGAATAAGAAGGGGTTTTTTTATTATTATTATATAAGAACCCCCAAGTACTATAGGTTCTAATACCTATAGTACTGGTACCATGCTTAGGTTGGAGATTGAGAAGACGAAAGAAGATATTTGTTGACATTAGACTTGAACTTCAGTAGACTATAATTTTCAGGAAATACGTACAAAGGAAGGTTGTTCCTGAATAAACAAGGAAGATAAGAAGTTGGTTCAGTTATTTGGTTTGGTTATTTGGGGTTTGTTGTTTGGTTTTTAGGAGCATTAGCAAGTAAAGCCATATTGCTCCGGTGATATGTGGGGGTCATACCGTGACCTTTCCACATCCTCCATATTTGGTGGATGAACACCGGTCTAATCAAGAAGCGTGTGCTTCCACGTCTTTGGCACTGTGGCTCCTGCCCACCTGGCTACGGAGGCGCCTGATTTGGTAGAGGAAGTCAACAGGTGGAGTGAAAACTTTGAATGTGTGCCAGAGAACGCTTGCTGCCATCTGATTGACCACGAGCACTTTCCTTCTCGGCAAAGATGTGGCGCACATACTTCTCCATTTCCCGAGTACTCTATTGAAACAGTTGAGCAATTCAAGCCAGTTCTTCTGGGAGAAATGGAGGGTATTGACGAGGTAAACACCTAGGTATTTCTGTCCTTCACTGGACCATGTGCATTGGATTGGGGAGTCTGTTGTGGTTTTCCATTTGCCAGCCCACAAGTCACTGGTCTTACAGTAGTTGAGTTTTTTGCCTGATGCTTGAGCCTAGAGATCATGAGCCTTTTGAATATCTTCAAATTCACTCTCGCGGTGTATTGCAATTGTGATGTCATCTGCATATGCTCAGTAAATAAATAAATAAATTCTCTGTTTATACTCCGGCACAACAACCAAGTCAGTAGAGTTCACAATAAATCGTCAATACAAACATTTATCGTATTTAGTAGTCACGGGCTTGAACCCCGGTCCGCTCAAAGAACGCGTGCTATGCACTCTCGCTCCTGACCACTCGGCTACGTCAGTAGGTTATTTTTAGGTGGAGTTCTGGTAGCAGTGTTTGTCGGGATTGTAGACTGGTAGCCATTTTATTAAGGAATGGTTCTATAGCAATTGTGTATAGTTGCCTAGAGAGTGAGCAGCCTTGCTTTATCCCTGTGGAATACGGAAAGTGGCAGGCGAACTGGTTGTTCAGTTTCAGGCAGAATTTGGCTTCCTTGTATAGCAGATGGATTATTCCAAGGATGTAGGGTCCATATCCGAAAGCTTTCAAGGTTTGAAAAAGGTAGATGTGTTCAACGCTGTCCAAAGCCTTTTCCTGGTGAAGGTTAATTAGTGCTGGGAATTCTCTTTGGCTGTTTGCAATGGAGGAGGTCACGGATCAGATGTAGATAGTCATGAATCAACCTTCCAGATACTGATTGTTTGTTGGTGATCGGTGATATCAGGGAGAGTGGATTTAAATCTATTGGCGATGGCTTTGGAAATAATTTTACAGTCCGCATTCATTAAGGTAATTGGGCACCAATTTTGTAGGTTGGCGCGATCCCCTTTCTTGGGAATCAGTCGAGCAAACAGGTGGTGACTATAGAATTAAGTACTACTTGTAATATAGTACTTTTATTTTTCAGATACCTAATGATTTTTCTCCACTTTTTCCCCAATCTACATTCCATTGTGGTCGTTGTGTATTTCTAGTAGTGCCCCTAACCCAAAACTATCATAATATGTCTTGAAATATCATTCTTTATTTTACTGTAAACTTTTACTACAACCTGTTATTGTTAATACTGTGTGTGTGGTGGGGGGGGTCCTAAGAATATAATGGACTTAGAGGATAATATGGAAAACCAAGTTTTTAGAATTATATTTCTCATTTATTTTAATGTAGTGTCCTTTGTGCATGGAGCCTTTGGAAATGGATGATATCAATTTCTTTCCTTGTACCTGTGGATATCAGGTAAGTGCCCTCATAGATGATTATCACCGTATTTTCATTGTATTTATATTGCTAATAGTGATAAAATTTGTCACTTTACATCATAATATCTAATGTAAAGTGCACTATACATTAGTTTTAGTTGTAATAAATATAAACAAAAGCATCACAATTTAAAATCTAATTTAGTTAATTCTGCGCTTGCTTTAAAACATTTGATAAAACAAATTTTACTATTCAAATTTTGAGAATTTCTGAATCAGCCTTGACAAATTTAAGAGTAAAAAATATATATATATATTTTTTAAACATTACAACTGGATCTCTTTCTTTATTAATGGAACAGAAGCTGTTTCATTTTTGTTTTCATACTTTATGGTGTTGAAAATGCTCCTTTCTGCTCCACACCTGTGATTGCTACATGGCTCCATAAAGGAATTAAAAAAAAAAAAAAGATTCAAAAGATTCAAGATTACTTCAAGAGGAGAATTATTTTACAATGGTCATGTAGGATGTGCCTGGTTCCTCAAATATAACTGGTATACATTGATTGTTGATTGGTTCAAGATTAATGTCAAGAACTTTTCAGTACCTATCTAAATATAGACATTTTCATTTGAGCAGTTTTGGAAGTGAAACAGTTATTGTTTACTTGGAATTATACATGTAACAGGCCTATCAGGTCAAGCATCCATTTGTGTAGCTGTTTTTCCATTGGCTTTTGCGTACTACTTTCAGCTTCAGTGCAACAATAAACGTGTTTTTCAGCCATTAATGCATCTGCTACAGAAAGTGGATACTCTTTGTTTTATGTTTTTCTCTTGATTATTATTGAGACAAAAAGCATGTTTACAAGTGCTGTTGTATGTCCATCTTGTTGTAAAAACTTGACCCCTGATGGAAGGCTTTCCATGAAATTGTATACAGGCAACCCCTGATAACACGGCACTTCTACAACACAGTTTTGCTCTAAATTGCAGCAATCCTTGCACAACACGGTATTTATATAACACGTAGAATTGCAACAAACCTCGCGTAACATGGTTCTTTTTATTTTTGAGCTTTCGTGCAGGGGAAACCCTGCTCTTACCTTGAATGTAATTTTTCAACGTTTCCATTCTTTTTTGCGAATCCCCACTGTTAACTCGCTAGTTGTTATGTAAAAAAAAAAACAAAAAAAAAAATTTATTGGGAAATCTTGTGTTAGGTTCTGTGCTATTGAACTTATGGAAAAATCTAGCTTTCCAAGTTTTATTACTATGGATAACATGCCAGGCCATCCAAAAGATTCAAGTCGTTCAAATGTTAAAGTAATGTTTCTACCACCCAATACAACTTCTTTAATTCAGCCATTAGATCAAGGCATTAAATCTACCTTTAACTCATTACATCAGAAAATCGTTACAATGGATTTTGGAAACAATTGATTCCGAATCTGAAGTGATGGTGGCATGGAAACATTTTCAATTGTGGACTGTATTGGCTTTATCATAGCTTTAATATTCAAATAAATAAAACCATCAACAATAATGCATGTTGGAAAAATGTATGGCCAGAGTCAGTTCATTCAGGAAATATGGTTGAACCGACAGAAAACAGAATTGGTGTGATTCAAATTATTATATTAGGGCCACCCGCAATGTATTATGTCTGTAAATTCCATGTGCTATTGAACTTATGGAGGGCTTCAGTAGTCTCTGGTCGATTTCCCTGCTTTGCTGTACAAAAAACCCCAGTTTCTTGGGGGAAAACCTTGCTATCTACGCCTGAGAGGTACCAACTCAGCCACTGAGTGAAAAAAGCCCATTAAAGTTCCTCACAGCATCGACGTGATTCGAACCCGGGCCTTTTCAACCCAGTGTGGGGAGGATGGTGGCGATACCACTGCGCTACCTGCACAGTCAATCGGTGTGATATTAGAACTTGTTAAGTCGGTAGGAGGGGAAGGTTTTGATGATGTGACTACTGAAGCCCTCCAGGGTAGCACAAGCACAGTTGGCAGAATCGCTGTCCCCTCCTCCACACCGAGAGGAATTTTTATGGGTCTCTTTCATAACATTGCCGAATTAGTCAGTCTCAGGCAAGGGTAGCATTTTCTCCCAGAAACTCTGGTTTTTTGTCCAGCAAAACAGAAAATCGATCTCAGAACATGCACAATTTATAGACAATATACATGGAGCAACATGGCCTTAGTCGCCAATGCTCCTAATAAAAAAAAAAAATAAATAGTTATGATTACTGAAAAATATCCCGTATAGTTATGATTACTGGTACTTAGTCCAGTAAAAAATATGGTTACTGAAGCTGTTCAAGAATTACTGGTAGAAAAAGAGGCTGGTGAAGCTGATTTGGTGGAAATGGTATCAGAGGTAAACAAATCAATTCATAGGATGATAGCACTGACAAAAATTCTGAACTTCCAAATTTTATACTAAAAAGCATACAAGAAGGCATAAACTTAGCCGAGCAATTAGAATCTCATTTTTTAAATACAGATCCTTCAACTGCAAGGAATCCAAAGTTTACAAAGGAGCTTCAAAAATGCTTAGTTCCATACGATGAAATTTACAAAGAATTTATCAAGCAAATTCAAACAAACTGAGATTACTGATATTTTAAAGAGAGCAGAAGATGCACAAAATCTAGAAAGATATATTTTTGTTAACGAAATGGTGAATTTTTGTTGGTTATGTTAGTATTTTGTTAACGAAATACTGTATGTATTTTTGTTAGTTTTTTGAACACAACTCCCCCTTTTTGTACTGGTACTTAGTCCCGTATAACATGGTTTCGCACTACACAAGATTTTATAGGAACCTAACTAACGTGTTATACGAGGATTACCTGTATTTGTGTTGTTTAGAAAGATTTATCTAGCCATTCCAAATTTCATAAAATATGGACTAGTAGATGACTTGTTTCATAATAATAGATAAATAATAATCAAGACACTATTTGAAAAAATTAAAAATTGAAGTGACTAATTAATTTCATATTTATATCTTATGAAGACATGATAAACATATCATTTATTTAAGGCGCCTCCGTAGCCAGGTGGAAAGGAGCAGCAGTGCGTAGCACATGCTTCTTGATTAAACCAGGGTTCGAGCCCATCACCACCAAATACGGAGGATGCGGAAAGGTCAGGGAATGACCACCGCATAACCCGGAGCAATATGGCCTTAGTTGCTAATGCTCCTTAAAAAAAAAAAAAAAAACAAACAAACAATATCATTTATTTAAAGAAGTAATCCATTAGTAAAAGATCAAGGATTGGTGCAGTTCAGACAGAATTTAAAAAAATAAAAAAAAAAATTTTTTTTGCCCGAAATAAGAACAAATTCATTAGGTGCTGCACAACTGTTCCTGTAAGTGGCACAACCACCTTTGGATTAAACTGGATTTTTCCATGTGTTCAAAATAGTATTGGTACTTGTTCAAAAGTACATAAACATTGGTGTTAAAAATGGGCACAACTGCTAAAGTTTACGCACATACGCTTAACCAAAATTCAGTAGGTTACATTGCAAATCTCTCCCCCTCCCCCACCCAATCTGGTGTGTGCTTGTAAAAATGAGGTTTTAATGTAATTTTCCTGAAGAATTTCAATGAAAAATTTGTATAAATTAGGTGTAATATAAGAATATTTTATGTAGAAAAGATAAATGAAAGACTAAAGATAGTTATATTTATGATCAGGAATGGAGTCTGCTGTTTCTTGATTTCCTGGTCCTTGAGGGTGCCGCGGACATTCTCCAGATATGCCAAGCTGTGCGTGCTACCTGGGAGTCTAAAACGCTGATGAACTGGTGTTTGGGTGACACTCAAGTCAGTGGACCTAATTTCCTAAGTCTAGTCTGTCTGTAACAGCCAATCCTGTGCTTGCACCTTCATGATGGTGGGGCTGTAATTACGTGAGGAAAAGGATACAAACAATAAAATGCTATACTTAACCTTGGTATTACCCCCATGTGCAAGTCCTCAATGGGTGACCACACGGACTGATTCCACTCCTCCATGTTATCAGTCAATACCATCACTTTGGTTATTGGAGGCTTGAAGTGGTGGAACCCATGTTTAGTCTCCAGAGCAAAACTCCTGTAAATCCTCCGCCCATCTCTTCCATCATGCAGTATGATTGTCTTTTGTGTTATGATGGAAATTATGGCACAATCCAGTGTTCCTTACATTTTGAGGGTACAGCTCTAAAACAATTATTCACAGACTGTCCACTGGTTAGTACACTGGACCGGAACCTATTGGTAACTCTCTGGGATGCTTCCGGATCACCTAGTGTATAATCTTGCTGCCTGTACTCTGCAGTTAAATAGCAATCAATAGCCCAAAATGCCAATGTCTCGGATCACACTCAGATGACTTTAAAAACTATCAGGGATGCACTGTTCGGCACCCTGACATAAGCCAAAGTTTGACTAAACTGTATTGACTGGGGTCCCCCACTAGGAGCACCCTGCCCTGTGTGACCCCACACCAAATAAGTAACTATGTAGGGAAGGGAGATCTGCAGACAGCCAAGGAAGAAAATTAGCTGAAAAAGAATAGTAAGCTAGTAGCAAGGAAATACAGTGTAGAATGAATGTGAGAGGGTGAAAGAGTGACCCATTATGAGAGCTAGAGAGAGAATGAATGAGTGTTAGGGTAAATGGGAATAGGTGAAGGAACAAATGTAATTGGCTGAATGAATACAAACAAATGAATATATAGCATACATTAGTTATATATACTAACAATAACAAAAATTACCATAATGCTAACAACACCAACCATCCCACTACATTCTCCCCCAGCCTGCAAAAATTGTAACTATACCTGCACCTCAACTGGAGAATACTAGTAAGTTGTGTACAGAGAGTGCAGTGCAGAAAGTAAGGGTTGAATAAATAAAATGAAAGCCAGATGAATGTATGAGTGTATGTAAACATGAGGAAAAGGACACAAACAATAAAATGCTATACTTAAATATATTCTAGCCCTAGTTTTAATCTCTAATAACTTTATTTATTTAGCTTTGGTTATTATGTATTAATATTATTATTAATAAATATCTGTATTGCTCTGCTTTAGAGCCACCCCCTAGACGGCAGTAAGCTGGAGGGGGTGGTGATTATATTAATTTTCATTACACACCATTGCATCCCCCCCCCTCGATGTGTGAAAAAGAATGAATGAGGGAAAAAACAGTTGATATAACAACAGAAAATATAAGAAAAAAGTAAAAAAATAGAATGGAAATAGTATGAATGCGGATTATATCTCTAAATATATAATCATATTGATTATATATTTAGACAATTCATATTGAACAATTAGACTTTACACCAGCCGGTATTCAAATAAACAAATTCCAATCCTGCAACTAAAACACTTTATTTACAATAAAATAAAATAGGAGCGTATAAAATGAAATTAAATGAAATAAAATATATAGTAGTCTAAAACTGATGTGATTTAATTTACAATAAAATACAAAAAATATAAAATATATATATATAAAAAATATATAAAATATGATGATAAAAGCGATAAAAACGGTTAATAAAATACCGTAACAACTGTAGCTTTCGGAGATAGCGATCTCCTTTCTCAACAGCATATTTCTGCTGTGTGGCACATCCTTAAATAGCAGATCCATGGCACTCGTCACATGGTTCCTCGGGAGTATGGCCGGAATTTCCCATTCATGCACCGGAACCAAAAATGGCTCGGGAGCACGCTAGCTGAAACCGTTCATCTCGCCCAAGAACCACGGTTTCAAAGAGGGGATGTAAGCGTGCACCCTTGTCTCTATTAATGGAATTACTAGCTGCCCAAATACGTAAACTCTCAAAAGCCCATGTGCCGAGGTCAATATACTCATTATACCTCGGCACAACCCAGCCAACACAAGGGTAGTGTTGTCAAGGCTTTAGTAGATGGGGTGTGGTCCCACTGTAGCACCTCCGAGGACAGAGATAAAGAAGGGTATTTCAGAGACTGCTGGGAGTCATTGCGGTACAAGTAAACACATGGGTTATGTTAGTGTAGCTAAGAATAGGAACAGGTGCATGTATACTTGCATATACACCAATCCTAGGAGTTCAACATCAGCATGTTCGGGAGCCAACTAGAGGGAGTAATACTCTTAATCTGATTATCAATAGTGATTCGTCATGCATTAAGAATCTGCAGATAGAAGAACCACAAGGTGGCAGTGATCACAGTGATGGGCTGAAAAGTGGCAAATGAAGTTTAACATTGATAAATGTAAAGTACTACATATGGGAAGCAGTAATCCCAGAGTAACGTATCAACCCTGTGGTACTACACTGACAGTGGTAGATAATGAAAAGGACCTGGGGGTAATTGTGCAGGCAGATATGAAGTTTTCTGAGCAGTGCAAACGGTCTGCAAGAGTAGTTCATGGTGTCTTGTCAATGATATACAGGAATTTTTCTAGCAGGGATAAGGCGGTGATTATCCCCTTATATAAGGCAATGGTCAGGCCACACCTTGAGTACTGTATACAGGTCTGGAGGCCTCATTTTAAGAAGGATGTAGAGCTGTTGGAATGAGTACAGACAAGGGCAACAAGATTAGTGAATGGAACAAAGGGTTGCTCTTATGAAGAAAGGCTTAAGTTTTGCAAATTACAGTGTCTGGAGACTAGGCACCTGTGAGGTGATCTGATTGAGGTGTATAAAGCCTTGAGTGGTTTGAGCATGCTCAATGCTGATGGGATTCTTCCTGTTGCTGAGGATAATCATTGGAGAGGGCATAAATTCAAATTGAGGAAAGACAGATGTAGCATAAATGTGCAGAAGTTTGCCTTTAGCCAGCGGGTAGTTGGTTGGTGGAACAAAGTTCCATCCCTTGTTGTGGAAGTTGATAGCCTAAATAAATTTAAGGCTGAGCTGGTCAGATATTTGGAACGAACGAGGGGTGAAATGGGAGCGTGTTTTTTTTTTTTTTTTTTTTTGACTGATGCTGCATAAACTTGCTATCTTGCATCATATGCCTCTACTAATGCTGAAGGTAGCACATTGCATTCAACCTTCCAGTTTGAGAAAAACTTTCCCTGCACAAACAGCTTTAACTTCTCGAATATCCACTACCAGTTCCTTAAATGCTGATCTCCAGTTTGGCAAAGATAACTTAGTTGATTCAATCTTTCTAAAATTCATTCTTGTCTTGCAAAAAAGCATTCTTCTGCTTCTATACTTATATTTGATGGCACTTCGATTTCTAGAATATGTCATATATCTCTGTTGGGGATTACCCTGATCTCTAATCTCTCTTATGCATAAGCACATTACAAATATTGTTTGCTCTCAGCATTACTTTTTTTTTTTTTTTTTTTTTCCGAAACAGCTGTTCACTCTGTACAAATTGCAAATTCACCCTATCATGGAATAATTCTCACATATCTGGGGGTGTGTGCCCCAAAACCGCTGTCAGGCTTCTAGACTCCGTTCAAAAGTGGGCAGTTAGGTTAATTAATGACTCATCTCCGACAATCTCTCCACTCTGTCTCATAACATTCTGTTTCTGCTGCATGCCTTTTCTATAGATATTTCCATGGGCACTGTTCTGAATTGGCTTCTATAATTTCTGCTCTCTCTCTTTCAGAGCAGTCCGAACATGTGCCACAACCATTTGACATTCTTTTACTGTCCAACTTCAAATTCACAGAACCAAGTTTTCTTCTTCTTTTATTCATTCAACTTCCGGTCTTTGGAACAACCTTCCTTCATACATATTTCCTTAAAATTTCAGTCTACTGAAGTTCAAGTGTAATGTCAACAAATACCTTTTTTCATCTTTTCAACCTCAACCCATGCACAGTACTAAGTACTATAAGTTCTAATTTCTAAATACTATAAGTTCTTGTGTTTGGGATTTTCATACAGCAATAAATAATGATTGCTTTTAAGAGCTAATCTTTAATTCCAAGTTTTGTTTGCTCTGGCACTATTAAGCTTGCAACTTTTATATTCATGTTTCCAAAGAAATTACTGAGAGAACACAAAGCATAAACAGTTGACACAAGTGTGCTAAGCACAAAAGACAAGAGAGGAAGGATATCCCTAGGGAACTCAGTAGTGCAATGTTTTGTGACTCGGTCAAGGTTGACTCATTGTCACCTTAAGCTTTTAGGGTAGTGGGGCTTTTGCTAAATTCGTGAAGACCAAAGCGCTGTGCATACATTGTAATGAAGTACCTGTTTATCATGTCACGAAGATGATACCACATCAAGCTTGAACAGAAGAATTCACTGGTGGACGAATCATTTTATAACTTTAAGTGCCTGCCTGGCAACCCAAAGGTTGCGGGTTCAGATCAGAGTAGTGCAAAAACATTGGGAGATGCATTATGGTCACAGAAGCCGATGTGCCAACAACTAACAAAGAAAATAATGATAATAACTTTATAAGTATAACTATCTAAAACTGAATTAATATCTGGAGCATTAACAAAAACTGTATGCCACAATACGCGCATGATGTAACAGTTTGTTTTATGTATAATTTAACAACATTAATATTGGTTTGTTTTTTTTTTAAAATACAGTTGTGCCCCCGTTTCCATTGATTCAGTTACCCACGGTTAAATGCAGAAAAAAAACTTAAAAACTTAACACGTACTACTTGTGTAAAATCAACATCATAAAAAATTAAGGGAAGCATCGTATTCATGCTTCCCTTTATTTTTCGATATCAATTTTAAATATAATAGCTTCCCTTTATTTTTTACAATGTCATGTTATGGTTTGGTCACGAACATTATAATGGTTCTTTAGAGCTTTAACGGATGGAACCGTTTTCACTTTTGAATAATTTCAAAACAAAAAGGTTGTTTAATTTGAAAGGACAACTCTTGCGTTTGCCCATCATTTTCGTGATTTCTAAACAAAAAAAATAATAATAAAAAATAATTACTATAAAAAAAAAAAAATTCCAAAATCCCTGACATAAATAACTAAACAAAATTTGTCGTTTTGTTGTGCGATAGCACACAACAATCGACGACGCACTGAATCAAACTAAACATTTGGTCTCTCTCTCTCTCTCTTTTTGTTTTGAGCCTAGATGTAAAGACAACTGGGGTTGCAGGATAATAGGTACAGTCAGTCCTCATAGAGCACGATAGTTGTTTCTAGAAACCCTCGTGCAATATAAACAACAGGCCCTATGGGAAAAATAGGGTTAGGTGCTGACCACCCAAGATTGAACACCCCACTCTCAGTTCCATCTAAAATTACATCAATCGATAAAGTACAAAGGAAACCACAAAGGCAATGCGCCATTGAATTGCAATAACCGAATTCAAGCAGCATGGACAGCGAAGCTGTAAATGCACAAGAAGAAACAGTCCTTGATCTTCATGCAGAAGATGACATGGAGACTGGATGTTCATCTACTGCTACCAATGATGTAGAAGGGAGTACAGAATATGGACACCCTTATTTTCCAAGAAAGGATAAGATAAAACATGATCATCAAAAGCAAACTGCTCCCTCTTACAAGAAACAGACAGAATCATCTTCCCTCTCTAAAACCAAATAATGAAGCACATTGTACAATGGAATTGCAGAGTATATACAGAAGCAGTAATATATATATATATATATATATATATGCAGTAATATACCGATGATATATACGATTTGATCTCACAATATTATCCGGTAGCCATTTGCTTGCAAGAGACTTACTTAAATCCACAGGTAACTTATTCGATTAAACATTTTACAGCCTATAGAAAAGATGGAACTTCTTCAAGCCATGCACATGGTGGAGTTGCAATTCTAGTGAATTGTAAATTTCCAGCAAGAAACATTCCTCTTCAGACCCACTTAGAAGCCGTTGCAGTTCGTGTAGCAATGGGAAAAACAATAACTCTCGTCTCATTGTACCTTCCACCTAACAGTATTTACACGTTGAAAGAATTAGAAGATCTTATAAAACAAATACTGTCTCCTTTGTATTCTTGGTGACTTAAATGCGCATCATCCGCTATGGGGATCTGCTCACATGGATAATAGAGGGCACTTGCTAGAAAAGCTCATAGACCAACTAAACCTAACTTTGCTCAACACTGGTCATAACACGTACACTCATCTCTTCACGAGATCTATGTCAGCAATTGACTTAACTATTTGTTCCCCTGAGTTACTACTTCCTATTATAGATTGGACGGTTTTAAATGATCTGCACAACAGTGATCATTTCCTAATAATATGCAGAATTCAAACAATGCAGACATCTTGCCCTGATCATTGGGTGTTATGGAAATTTTCTAAAGCAGATTGAGAAAAGTTTTCTCTCTCCATCTCCTTTGATAGTCAATTGATACAACTAGGGTCTATTGATGATGTCACTGAGCACATTACCAAACAAATACTAGCAGCAGCTTCCAAAGCAATACCAATGTCTTCTGCTTTCAAACACAGAAATATTAAATACTGGTGGAATGACGCTTGTACCATAGCGAAAAAAGAAAAAATAAAGCCTGGAATCTGTTCCATAAGTTTCCAACCACCGACAACCTAATTCAGTTTAAAAGGTTAAAGCAAAAGCACGACAAATTAGAAGACAAGCCAAAAAAGAATCATGGATAGTTTGCCTCTTCAGTCACAAAAGGCACTAGCAGTAAAATAATTTTGAAAAAAATTAGACAACTAAATGGCAAATATTTACCCATTTCTGCTCCAATTTTAATCAAGAATGGACAAGAGATATCTTCTCCACAAGAAATAGCAAACGAGCTTGCAGAGACTTTCTCTGAAACTTCCGCCACTACAGCTTATGATACTTCCTTTCTACAAATTAAAGCCATAGCAGAAAAATATAAGATAAATTTCCAAACTACCCAGTCTCTAGCCTACAATCAACCTTTTCGTCTTTTTGAACTCCAAACAGCATTAAACAGATCACTAAATAGTGCTGATGGAATCTATTATGTAATGCTGAAACATCTAAACAATATAGCTTAGAATTTGCTAATAACTTTCTTTAATCATATCTTTCTTGAAGGTACATATCCCTCTACCTGGCATCACTCCGTTATTCTAGCCTTTCCCAAACCAAGAAAGGATCAATCACTCACACAAAATTACCAACCAATCTCACTCATCAGTTGTCTAGGTAAAACTCTAGAAAAGATGATACACAGGTGACTTACCTGGGTTCTTGAAACTCAAAAGCTGCTAAACAACAATCAATTTGGATTCCAACAAAACAGAACCACTTTAGATCTCATGGTGAAAGCAGAGACTAACATCCGTAATGCTTATATGTAATGGTAAGTTTGGATATTGAAAAGGCTTTTGACACAACCTGGAGGTATGGCATATTGCGAGAACTTTATTCCCTAGGATTGTGGGGACATTTACCGAAATTTATTCAAAACTTTCTCCAAAAGAGAACTCTTCAGGTTTGCTATCAAACAGTACTTTCTCGTATCTATACCCAAGTTGAAGGTGTCCCACAAGGGTCAATATTTAGCGCTACTCTTTTTTTCACTTAGGCTGAACACTATAACCCAATACTGTGGAATTATACATGTATGCTGATGATCTCACTCTATCTTGCAGTTCAAAAAAAATATATATTCCTACTATTGAAAGACAGCTGCAACTCTCCATAAATAAGCTAGAAATATGGACACAGCAGAATGGATATCGTATGTCAGAACAAAAAACAGTTGCAATTCACTTCTGCAAAAAATGCAAGCTGCATCCGGAACCGGAACTTCAGCTAAAGAACCACCTGATACCACCAATAATCTTCATTTCCTAGGTTTAATGTTGGACACCAAACTTAACTTTGTTTCTCACATAACATATCTCTGAACTATTTGTTTAAAGAAACTAAATATTCTTTGGTCCATTTCTGCCATGAAATGGGGTGCCGATAGATACTCACTCCTACATCTGTATCGTGCTCTTATCAGGTCTCGATTAGATTATGGAGTTGTTGTCTATGACTCTGCTAGGAAAAGTGCACTAACCAGACTGAACACCATCCAACTTAGTGCCCTTCGTACTTCGCTAGGAGCCTTTAGAACATCCCCTGTCCAGAGTCTGTATGTAGAGACGTATGAACCTCCACTTCACCTTAGAAGGAAAATGCTGCTCCTTAATAATGCAGCCAAAATTCAAAGCTTTCCAGCCCATCCTGTTCGACCATTGCTTCTCAACCCTGATTGGATCACTTTCTACAACAGCAAAGTTACAGAAAATAGACCCACTGGTATTCGATTAAAAGAATTGATACATGCCTGGGACATAAACTTTGCCAATATGCTTCAAGAGAATGATGTACCTGATCCAGCCTGGTCTGTAACTCTCCCTCACTTTGATACCTATTTTCAGCAATTGAGAAAGAAATCCCTGCCAGATGAAAGTATTAAACAGCTACATAAAGGCCATGCCCTCAACAATGCTCAATGCTGTATAATATATACAGATGGTTCGAAAACAGACTCTTCTGTTGGTGCTGCAGCTGTCTTTTCCTCTTTTACACTTTCTATATCACTTCCAGTTGAGTGTAGCAGTTACACTGCAGAATTATACGCAATAAAATTAGCCCTAGAAAATATAAACACTTCCCACAATGCTAGCAGCATAATATACACAGATTCCATGAGTGCAGTCTCTGCATTAGACAATAAACTTTCAATATCACATCCCATCATAAAACATTTTTTCCTGCTTAAACCACCTACGAAGTAAGAAACATGCAGTGTTATTTTGCTGGATCCCAGGGCACTCTGATATCACAGTAATGAGAGAGCAGATCAGGCAGCCAAACAACCAATCAGTACAATACCATCACATTACCAAGTACCATACATAGATTACTTGAAGCGCATTAAAAAAATCTATACAATTCAATGGTCTGAAATCTGGAGTTCACAAACGAACAACAAATTGCTCGAAATCAAAGAGGAACCAGCACTATGGAAATCTAGCTTCGGGCAAAACAGACAAGAAGAGGTTGAGCTAGCAAGATTACGCGTAGGGCATACACATCCAACCCATATATATCTACTCAAGCAGGACGTCCCACCTCAATGCACGCATTGTACTTTACCACTTACCGTCAAACATATACTCTTAGATTGTAAGCAGTATTCCTATTTCCAGAAAAATAGTTTCCTTTCACTGTCACGACTGAAAGAGCCTCTATCACTTGCCCATATTATTGGAAACAATGCAAATTTAACTGAACTATTTACCTTTCTTAAGCAGATACAAATATATGATTTTCTATGATGACAAACTGACCGAAATTTTATATTAAAACATGTCATAGGAACAGGCACATTTTGGCCCTAGTTGCCCTTGTGCCCAAAAACGCCAATACCAATACAATTGGTATTGGTGTTTCAACACACATTTGTAACCAAAACATTACCAAACACAATAAATCGTAATAAAACACTTATTATGTAATAAGTATTTTATTAACACAATAAATAATCCTAATAAAATACTTTATTACGTAATAGTTGAAGAACAGGGTGGATGCCCTCAAAGGATCTAAGTTGAGGGGCCCCATCAAGCTCTCAGCTGCCCACATCAAAGCCAGAGCTTGCACTTGGTCATCACGCAACACAGAAGCAACCCCCAAGGCAGAATGCGCTGGTCCCACAGGAACTAGTAGTTGTTGGTGACTCTATTGTCAGGGAAACGGGAAACATGCTTTGTAAAAAGGATAGGTGAAACAGGACCAGGGTATGTCTGCCAGGAGCAAAGGTTGATGACGTTGTAGAGCAGATATCATCTTTTAAGGGCACAAAAGGTGATATAGTTGTATACGTTGGCACAAATGATATTAAGAGTAGGAGACCCTGCAGAATTACTTAACAAGTACAGGTCACTGTTGAAAAAAAGTCGTGAATTAGGGTTGAATTTGAAAGTGTTTGCAATTCTGCCCAGATACGATACGAGGGAGTACATGAAGAGTGCCTTGTCCATCATTTCGGCCCTGGAAAGATTGTGCAAGGCTCAAGGGGTAGAATTTTTTTCAGCCTGGTCTGTACTTGTTAACAGGAGAGACTGCTTCTACAGGGATGGGATACACTTAAATAGAAAGGGTGCATGAATATTTCCTGATGCTATCGAGGCAGTGTTAGGTGGGTTGGAAAACTGCTAGCTTGAGGGGATACAAGAACTACTAGATTAACAGTAGCCACTGGCAGAGGTGAAAGTGATTCTTGCACTGCTTCTATTGGAATGAGCAGAAGCCTGGAAAACAAGATGCAGGATATTTCAGAGACTGCTCGGAGTCATTGCGGTACAAATAAACACATGGGAGTTTGGTAAATAAATTTGATGAATTTGAGGTATTGCTCAAAGCATCAAAGGTGGATATTGTTGGGATATCAGAGACGTGTCACACAGATATAAGGAATGCAGAATTGGAATTTCGGGAGTACAATGTGTACAGAAAGGATAGACAGGATAGGAAGGGAGGAGGGGTTGTGCTATTAGTTAAGAAACGCACAAAATCCAAGGAAGTGAAGCCAGTCAACATTGCTGGACAGTGCAGTGTCGAATCAGTTTGGTGTGACATTAGAATTGGGAGATCAAAATTGAGAGTAGGTGTGTGCTATAGGCATAATGACTCTGATGAGTATAAGAAGGAACTGTACAGGCAAATAGTGGTCCAGTAAATCAGAGTGTCTTATAATGGGGGATTTTAATTTCCCAGATATTGACTGGAATTTGTGGGTTGGTCACTCACACACTAGCAAAGCTTTTGTGGATTTATTGGATAATTGTTTTCTACATCAGCATGTTCGAGAGGCAACTAGAGGGAGTAATACTCTTGATTTAATTATCAGTAGTGAATCTTCATGCATTAAGAATCTGCAGATTCTTAATGCATGAAGAATCACTACTGATAATCACATCAAGAGTATTTCTCCCTCTAGTTGATTTACCCACTCTATTTCTCTGTAAAGTTGTTTATTATACTCATCAGAGTCATTAGGCCTATAAAACTCCTATTCTCAATTTTGCTTTCCCAGTGCTTATGTCACACCAAACTTACTGGATGCTGTACTTCCTTGGAAGACTTTTGATGTGGAGCCAGTAAAAAAAAAAAATCTGGCTCCTTGGCTTTAACTTGGTCAGTCATAATCACGAGGTTGGCACATATGTTATGCGCTTTGATGTTTCATGGTGTAATGTCATTTCCCTGTTCTTTTTGTTTATTATTAATTTTTTTTATTTATTTCTTTCTTTATTTATTTTTTGTCTAAACCATTGAGTGGTTTTCGAATAATGCACATTTTATTTTTTCGTAAATGTCAAATGTGTGGAAGCCCTCTACATTGAACAAAGTATTTGAATACTTTTCTGAACATGATAAATAATATATTTGCACATGCCAAGTAAATGACACTGATGGTGAGATTTTGACTTGTGGAGCAAAAATTAGTAAAACTTTGACCAATAAAATCAGTTTCAACATATGCCCAACATACAAGCAAGTACCTTCATCAACTGGTGAAAGGTATTCTGGAAAATTTTGAAATAGGAAAAGAGCATGTATTGGGCATTGTGACTGGTAATGCCTCCAACACCTCAAGAACTATTGAGAAGTTAAATAAAGACCAAGAAAGAGAGGTGATTCAGTAACAGATAGTGAAAGAGATGAATCACGTGGTAAAACTCCAGAAATTAGAGCCTTATACGACGTAGAAGCAGAACTGGATTTAAACGACATCCTGGATGAAATTTCAAGCCTCTCGAGAGTCCAACACATGCGTTGTGGTGTTCATACTTTACAGCTGGCAATCCGTTGATGCCTTAGGAAATAAGCATGCAATTGATCTTGTAAGGTGAGACAGGTTGTACTAGCTGCTAAAAGCCAAAAATAGAAACAATTGCTGGAAAAGCAGCAATTTTGGATCAGGCTACTAGGTTAGGTAGCACATATATGATGAGGACCACTTACTGGAACAAATTCGTGGCATGGACTGGGACTAGGAAGCAGCTTTCCTGGTGATTGCTGCTTCTTGGTAGCTAAATGGCCAGAAACAACATGCAACAAACATAAATTTATCAATTTATAAATTGATATGCTTACAAAAATGAAATCTATCGTTTTGCAGTGTAAAACAGACTTTTTCGAGTGTGTTAAAGAAAGTGACTTTATTGTGGACAAGTTCTTTCTAACCTGTACAAAATATGGCTGCGAATAACAAGGGAAATGTGAAAAGATCAAAGAAAGTGATGACATTAGCGAATAAAATTGAGTTATTAGACAAAATTTCTAATGGCGAAAGTGTCTCCTCAGTAGCAAAACATTATAACATCAATGAGTCAACGGTACGTTCAATCAAGAAATCGGAAGAAAAAATCCGCCGTAGTGTCCGTGAAAATGCGCTAATTGCTTCAAAAATTTGCGTGATGTTAAATTAGAAAAAATGGAAAAGGCTTTAAATCTGTGTATAGAAGACCGAACTCAAAATAAAATTCCATTAAGTTCACTCATCATAAAAAAATAAATAGCAAATGCTACACTAAGCATTTGCTATTTATTTTTTTTAGTCAGAATTATCACGGTATTATAAGGATACTATAATTTCACTATTGTTCACTCATCATTCGTGAAAAGGCAAAACTCCTTTATCAACACTTTAGCGAAACTTGTTATAGCACTGGTGGGATAAGTTTTTTTGCTAGCAAAGGCGCTGGTTTGAAAGATTTGTTTGAAATTTCTAATAAATATTACATTTAATATTAAATTGTTTCTTATTTTCATTTCGATGGCATATGCTTGCATTTCACTGTGTACATAGTCATAATATGAAGGTACACTGGACTCCCGCTAGTCCGAACTAATTGGGACCGAGCCCTGTTCGGATTAGCCGAATAACGTACCCCAGATTTTAAAATGAATAAGGAGTGAGTGACGTTGATAGCTTGAAGTAATGCTTCAGGAAATAACAAGCTACCTTTGATGATGATCATTAAATCAGCGAAGCCGAGAGCGCTTTTAAAAATATGAACATTAACAATCTTCCAATTCATTACAAAAGTCAAAAAAAAGCTTGGATGAACGGACAGCTTTTCATTGAGTGGTTTCATAATCAATTTGTCTCAGCAGTGAAACTTTTCAGCAATGAAAATGATTTGCCACCTCGCACCATTCTCCTCATAGACAATGCGCCATCCCACCCAGACGTTTCAGAGTTTACATCAGGGGATATAAAGGCAGCTTTCTTACCGCCTAATGTAACACCGTTATTACAGCCCATGGACCAGGGGGTGTTACAGTCTATCAAGTTTGCATACAGAAAGAAATATCTTAGGTCCTTGATAGAAGATAACACCAATTCACTTTCTTTACATGAGAAAATGAAACAAGTGAACTTAAAAGATGTTGTATATTGGGTTGCTGAGCTGTGGGAGAGTGTAACCGGTGGCAAAACATAGCATCTTCTAATCGATTTTCATCGTTACGTCAAAAGAAATTAACAGTTTGTTACTTCTGAAAAATGGCTTTTGTTCCTGTTTTTGTGTATAAGTATTGATCTGTAGTTTTAATAGGCCATGTCAAACACTGATTTATTAATTTTGTATTAGTACAGTACTACAATAAAATAGAATTTTTTTGTGGAATTCTAAATGTCTTTGTACCATTAATACCATTTAAATTTAACGTATTTAACATATATTTTGCGAACTAAAAAATTTCCTCTCCGCTGACCGAAACGTGTTCGGATTAGGCGGACGTTCGGATTAGCGGGAGTGCACTGTACATATAATACAGACAAAATTTTAGACTAGTTTTTCTTATATATTTCATACTTTGGAACGGAACCCTTTTATTACTATGGGAGCCATAACTCAGTATTCGCGTTTTCATTATTCGCGACATTTCTCAGGAACGTAACCCCCGCGAATAGCAGGGGTTTACTGTACTTTTGAATTCCAAAATGTTGTTTTTAAAATCTTTATGGACCAGAAACCCAACTCCACCTTCACTCCTTTCACTGTTTCCATTGGTGTACGGCAGATTTCCACTTGATAAACTTATAAGTGATTCATTTCTTCTTGTTTCAGCCAAACCGATGATATTCCAATTCACATTTTCTAATTCCTTTTCCAGCTCTAATATCCTGTCTTCACCAATGAGTGATCTTACATTATAACAGGCCAAGTTCAGTTTCCATGGGCGCCTCCATAGCCAGGTGGGAAGGAGCAGCAGTGCGTAGCACAGGCTTCTTGATTAGACCGGGGTTCGAGCCCCTCACCACCAAATACGGAGGATGCGGAAAGGTCAGGGAATGACCACCGCATATCCCGGAGCAATATGGCCTTAGTTGCTAATGCTCCTAAAAACCAAATAACAAATAACAATCAGTTTCCATGCATGGCAGCCTGGTCGTACCCAGAGATTCTTAGCACCCTCTGCTTCGCTCTATTCCTCTCGCTGCCGTAAGAGGGGGAGTGAAAGCTGCTGGGGACTGAGGGCCATTTGTTTTGTCGTGCTGTCATATGCTGGAGGGTTTGGTCTTTTCCTCTTCACACTGACCAGGTGTCTTGAAGAGAACCACTCTACACGTTCGTTGCCACCTAAGTGACGTAGCAGGGCTTACCACCGTGAAGGTGTGCATGAGTGGATTTTACGGAGCAGGCCAACCGGACTTCTCCTAAATCTTCTGTAATAGAGATATATTGGATCCATCAGTGTTTTAGTCTGAGTGTCTGATAACACACAGGATACCTGTTTCTCTCTAAAAATGCATCACAGAAGTCATTACATCATCTGTGGCTTCAGCCAGAGGAGCTTCACATACTCCCATCACTAGTCTGTGCCGAGTAATCACTAGTAGTTTGACTACAGTCCGTGATGCATTTTTCATGACCAGTATAACATTTCGAGTTCTAGTGAAATGATTTACCCGGTTCAAACTCTGTTCATTTGAATTTAGTCAAACTGCTTTAGAAAAACAATTTAAAAAATGTGTGTACCTTATAAAGATGTTTTATTTTATGTGAAAACATCCTTGGCTTGGAAGAGCTTAGTATAATCCAAACCAATAGCCTAATTACTCATTTGATTGTAGCCATTTTTTTGAATAATATGATGTCACAATCCTGCAGTTACTACTGCATGATTGTGACTTCATGGCAATCTTTCTTCCTGTATTTACTACTGCAGGAAGTATGATTGTAAAAATGCAAATATTTGTCAATTTCTTTTTTAGTCTCACAATTTCATTACATTCCATTGTTAGGTGCATATAGATGTTTTCATATCAATTTTCGAAAAAAAATTTGAGTATTCAATGATGCTGGAGTCAGGCGCAGAGTATTGTCAAGAGTATTGAGCAAGAATGATAGCAACAAAGCCTAAGAAAATAAGGACACCGGCCGATTGAGGAAAACAGGTCAGTTGATCTGCCCAATTGACGCTGTCAATTGGGTACCTCAACTGACTGTTTTCCAGAGACATTTAGAAACATTGCAATTGCAAGTATATGGCTCTTACTTTAGTTATTCATTGTAGGTACCTCCAAGGATGTTTCACATAAAACCATCTACTGTGTGTGCTTGGCACAGATTATTTTTATTTTTTTCATACTATACTATTATTATGATGATACCTGTTGTATTTAGAGCTCCAAAGCCTTAAACTGCACTTGGTATATCTCATATTGTGAAATTAATTCAACTTGGTTTTCAGCTGTTATATCTTTAAGGATAACTACCTCTTCTCCGATGAGGTACCAAATAATGCTGAAACGGCTGCCTGAGTAGCTACTGAGAATAAATAACAGTAGTCTTCTCTAATGGAGAAGCAGCTCATTGCAAAGGAATTCACAATATGATATGTTGTTGTGCCTGCACATGCATAAATTATGAATATATTTAGTCAAATTAAACTTTTTATATATATATACAGTCGATTCCGGTTATTTGGGACACATCAGGACTAGTGCATTTTGGCCCGATTAAGTGGCTGCCCCAATTATCCGAAGTTTCACGTAAATAGTTAAAAATACAATTGATCCCCGCTTTACATTTGATTCACGTTACAATGGACTCACCATAGTAAAGTACCATTCACTATACAATGTGTAGTAAGCGCCATCATTGTGATCACATTTGTGAATTGAAGTTTAATTCTCTTAAAACGGCGATTCTAATTAGCAAAAATAGGAGGAAATTTATCCACAGACTATAAAAGTAAAGATATATTAAGCACAAATTTACCTGTTATTACCTTACCAATTAAAAAATTAAATCATACGTGATAATCAGAATAATTAATACGTACTGTTATATGTACATACTAACTAGTTGATATTTCTGTTCACTGACATTTGTGGAAGGGGGTTAAAATTTAAAACAGTAAAAAGATAAGCAATCAATAACAAGGAACACGACACACACAGATTGCAAGTAACTCGATACGCGCAAGTGAGAACGGAGTGAGTAACGAGTTACAAAGTTTTAAAAATAGGAATGAAGAGAAGATTCTGAAAATTAATTTTTTTATATGATTGAAGATTCCATGGAAGTGTAAACACATTTCAGCACAATAACCCACAGAATTCCAGCTGTCGGTATTATCGCAAATTCAATAAGATCGAATTTACTATTCATTTATGATAGATTGCACTAACAATAAAAGCCCAATAAACAGGTGACTGCTAATTGTTTTATGGTTGTGATCTCCACAAATTCTACCGAACCACGTACGGTTGGAGAAAAACATAGGGTAATCTCCAGTGCTGCGGTCTCCTGCTCCGATTAAACGCATGTTTTCCTAATTAAGCGAAGTAAACCCTGGCTATTTTCTCGATTGGGTTCTGTTTTTTAAGATTTGCCCCAAATAAACGGCTGCCCCAATTAACTGGTGGCTCAAATAACCGGAATCCACTCTGTCTGTGTGTGTGTGTTAATTTCATATAGTATGAAAATTATTTTATTAAAAAAATAATGAACCATGCATTTGCTTTGTTAACTATAGCAATTAACAACAACTGCTTTTTGGTATCCTTCAGTATATCTGTTAGTTCTTTCCTAGCAGCATTTCAGAGTCTTTTGTATCGAATGGCCTTATCTGAAATACTGATTCAAGTCAGCGAAGTCACTAATGAAATTAGTGAACAGATTTTCAAACCATAGCTGTTTAATGTTTTTAGTAGAAATTTATTTTGTTTTTTTTTATGATAGTTTGTGATATCAGTTTATTTATTTTTACAGATTTGTCGTTTTTGCTGGCATAGGATTAGAACAGATGAAAATGGTTTGTGTCCAGCATGTCGAAAGGTATGAGATCTAGTGTAATGTATTTTAAATAATAATTTTCATATTACATCAGTGGGAGTCCACTCTTGTCAATAAAAGCTGCATTGGAACTTTCAAGTTATGATGTTTGCAGTATAATATAGAATTTGTAGGCATTAATGTATTGGTAGCATTTAACTCCAGATAATTTAATTTAGTTTCTACAAGACAGTAATGATATTACAAAGGGTACTAGGAAAGTTTTGCAATACAGCTTTATTTAATTTTTTCAAAGTAATTTCCTCTACATTCAATACACCTCTCCATCCTCCGAAACCAATCTTTAAACCAGTTCTGCCAAGTTTCACTAGGGAGTAAAGCACACTCGTTGTCCCAAGCCTGTAGAAGGTCCTCATCACTTGAAAACCGCCTCCCTTTTAGCTTCATTTTCACATGCGGGAACAGTGCAAAGTCACAGGGAGCAAGGTCTAGACTGTAGGGAGGGTGCTCGAGAAGTTTCAGTCCTGTCGTGGTCAAATATTCGGTGCAGGCTTTGGCGCTGTGAGCTGGAGCATTTTCGTGATGGAGGTACCAGGTGTCCATTCTTGACTTTGGCCGCAGGTTCTTCATAGATCCAATGACTTTAGGCAGGCATTGTTCAGTATACCACTTAGCTGTGACTGTCTTCTGCGTGTAACCGGAATCCACTAGGCCCAAAACGACACGTTCCACAATTCCACTCGATTTGAAAAATACAGCTATCATTTTCTTCTTTACAGATCGGGATTTTCTGACATTTACGGGTGTGTCGTCATCATCAAAGACCCAAACTTTGTTTTGAGCCTTGGTCGGCAGATCGTAATAGTACAGCCAAGTCTCGTCACCTGTCACGATGTTGTTCACATACCGAGATTGTCCCTTATCAAACTTTTTTAACATCTCCCGGCACCAAGTCACACGTCGTGTCATCTGCTCTTCAGTCAGTTGATGCGGCACCCAGAGAGAACAAAGTTTCTTCACGTGCAAATGATCTTGCAGAATCGAACGAATTGCTGGTGCATTTAGACCCAAAGTATCCTCTATCTGTTGGTAGGTCACTCGCCTGTTTTCGTCAAGCATTTTCCTCACAGCAGTAACGTTTTCCTCCGTAACTGACGTTCGTGGCCTTCCCGGCCTCTCAGAATCCTCCAGAGTGAAATTTGCCCTTTGGAATTCTCTATACCACCTGAATATCGTTGTACGATGTGGACAATCATCATCTAGTGCAAGAGTCATTTCTTCTAAGCACTGGTCTATGGTTAAACCACGCACAAAATTATACCGCAAAACTGTCCTTATCTCATTTCGTGACCACGATGCCATCGCAAGCACTTTACACTCTCACTACTAATGAATAACTGAGCCCATCGACTTGGCGCGGCGGCTACTATGCACGTATGAACATGTCTCAACATGCAGCAACAAGCAGCTTCCTGTGATTCATTGTTGCGTCATATTGCAAAACTTTCCTAGTACCCTTTGTATCTCCCTGAACCCTTTGTTGTTCAGGTGAATTACAGTCATCTCTTGAAATTTTCCTATATAGCATTGCCATTTTTGTCTCTTTTCAGTTTTATCAATTTACAGTTACAAATTTGGCAATGCTCAGGAAAGTCATTTGGATTATCTGAGACACGAGAACATCTAATAAAGAATTAAGATGTCATACAACAGAGTAGTTTTAGTAGAGCCAGTAGTTACTGAGCTATAGACAGGTGAATGTATCTTGTTCTAGGTTAGTCAATAAACAGTTCCCCAGGGGTCCTAATTACCTGAAGTAATAACAAGTTCCTGCCATGATTTGATTTTACAGTCATTGATGGTTTTAGCATAGTACCTTTTTATTTCATTGTAGTTCTGCCGAAGGCAGTCAACCTCAGAAGATGGCAAACTTATTTGGTGTCTCTGGAAGGTCATCCGTGCACGATGACGAACCTGGTGACATAGGAGTGTAAATATGGTTCCACCACAGGGTAGGATGTTTAGAGAGTAGTGCGAGAGCAAGCATAATATAGAGAGGAAGTCAGAAAGAATGTGAGATTAGTAGCATGTGTGAATGTGTTCAGAAAACCTAAGAGTTGGAAGGAAAATCAAAAATCAGAATTAGACTCTTCAAAGCAATACCACAAAATTAGCTTTAACAAGAAGCATTGCAGGTTATAGAAAAGGTGATAGCCCCCAGTGGTCAATAGAGCAAAGCTCCTCAACCACAGACTGGTCAGCAACAAATGAGTAAATATACAGAAAAGTAACAGTAATACCAATGTTACTTTCCCCACTTAAGTAACTAAAATTACAGGTCATTCCTAGTTTGTTTTGAACAGCAAGTTAATGAGAGTCTTCTAGCAGAAGAACCTTGGAGTGAGTAGCACCAGAGAACCAGAAACTGTATTTAGCTTTTACATCAGCCATGATTACTAAACAAAAAGGTCCAACAAGTGAGATAACACAATCCGGGTAATTCAGATGCTGAGTAATATCAGAGGTGAGAGGGCAGTGGAGGGATACAAGGAACAGTGAACCAAATGAAGCTGGAACATTGATGCAGACCTCAACTTGATTATTTTGACAACATCCGGAGTGTTATTCATTACAATCAGAGCCAAATGTGGATCAGAATGATATAATTGTATGACCCTTAAAGAAACCGTGTATTCCAGAACCTTTCCACCATGGTAATATTTTGATATAACCTGATTATAGGTACAATACCTGTAGTGAGATTACATAAAAATTAACATCATCAAGATATTTGTGCACTTCATGGGCAACAGCCTGGAATGTTTATGTTCAGCTGCAGTATCTTAATATTAATGTTATTCATCTTATTTGTTAATACCGCACCAGTGTGTGTGCAAAGAGGTTAGATGTAGAATCCATATTCTGTTCTTAAGCATACCATTTCCTGTGCACAAAGATCTTCTGGGCAGGTGGGATCTTTTTTTTTATAAAAATCCCAAACACAAGAGGTATTAGAACCTATAGTACTTAGTGCCGTGCTTGGGTTGGAGGTTGAGAAGATGAACGAAGATATTTGTTGACATTAGACTTTAAACTTCTGTAGACTGCAATTTTCAGGAAGTACGTATGAAGGCAACTTTGTTCCAGAAAATAGCAGTTGAATAAACAAGGGAGATGAAAAGTTGGTTCTGTGAGTTTGAAGTTGGACAGTAAATGGATGTTGATTGGCATGTGTTCGAACTATGTTGAAAGAGAGAGCGGGAATTATAGACGCCAATTCAGAAGAACAGTGCCCATGGAAGTATCTATAGAAAAGGCATGCAACAGAATCAGTTTGTCTATGAGACAGTGAGTGGAGAGTCTCTGTTACAGACGGTCATTAATTAGCCAAATTGCCCTCTTCTGAATGGGATCTACAAGCCTGAGAGAAGTTTTGGGGGCACCTTCCCAGATGTGGGAACAATATTCCATGGTAGGGCTTATTTGCAATTTGTACAGAGAACAGCTGTTTGGAAGAAAAGTAACGCTGAGAGCGAAAGAGAAAACTAAGTTTTTTAGGTGCAGAGGAAGCGATATTTGTAATGTGCTTCTGCCAAAAGAGATTAGAAGTCAGGGTAATCAAAAAAAAAAAAAAAAAAATATATATATATATATATATATATCATTTTGCCTAGAAATCAGAGTGTCACCAAAGATAAGCATAGGAGCAGAAGAATCCTTTTTGCAAGATATGACAAGACTGAGTTTTAGAAAGATTGAAATCTACAGGTCTGGGGGCCTCATTTTACATAGGATGTGGAGTTGCTAGAACGAGTGCAGAGAAGGGCAACAAGATTCAGGAGAGGAAAAGAGGGGTGCACTTACGAAGAAAGGCTTAAGTTCTGCAAGTTTCAGCATCTGGAGATTTAGGCACCTGCAAGGTGATCTGATCGAGGTGTATAAGGCCTTGAATGGTTTGAGCAGGCTCAATGCTGACAGGATACTTCCGCTTTCTCAGATTAAGAACATAAGGAGGCATAGTTTCAAATTGAGGAAAGTCAATTGTAGAATAGATGCTAAATTTTCCTTTAGCCAGCGGGTAGTTGATTGCGGGAACAGACTTCCATCTGTTGTTGTGAAAGTTGACAGCTTAACTAGACAAACATTTGGAGTAACCGGATGGGTCAAATGGAAAGAGTGTTTTTTGTTTTGTTTTGTTTTGTTTTGTTTTGTTTTTTACTGATGCAGACAGCTTGCTTTCTTGCATCATATGCATCAACTAATGCTAATAATCACTTCCTTATCCCTGCTAGAAAAATTACTGAATATCATTCACAAGACACCATGAGCTACCCTTGCAGGCTGTCTGCACTGCTCAGAAAACTTCATATCTCACTGCACAATTACCCCCAGTTCTTTTAAATTCTTCACTATCCATCTGGGAGCCGACCGGGCTAGCCAGGTGGATAAAGTGCCTGCTTGGCAACCCAAAGGTCACGGGTTCGAATCCCGCCTCGGGCTTGGATCACAGTAAAATACAAACACTTTGGGAGGTGCATTATAGCCACAGAAGCTGATGTGCCAACAACTAACAAAAACAAAAAAAAAAAAACCCATCTGGGAGGTGCCTCCGTAGCCAGGTGGACAGGAGCAGCAGTGCGTAGCACACATTTCTTGATTAGACCAGGGTTCGAGCCGGTGCCCATTGAACACAGAGGATGCGGAAAGGTCAGGGAAATGACCAGCGCATATCCCTGAGCAATATGGCCTTAGTTGCTAATGGTCCTAAAAACCAAGTAACAAACCCATCTGGGATTAATGCTACCCATATGCAGTACTTTGCATTTGTCAATGTTAAAATTCAGTTGTAAACTCTCAACCCATCTCCTCAAATTTTCTAGATCCTGTTGCAGAAGCATACTGTCATTAACAACCCTACCACCCTTTGTAACAGCTGAAAACTTGGACATTAAGCCTGATATGCCTTCATCAATATCATTGAAAAATACAGAAAACAACAGCGAGCCCAACACCGAACCCTGAGGACTCTACTAATAAGATTGGTCCACAAAGAGCACTGTCTATATGTCATCCTTTGATCCCCTTTGTGAATTAGAGATACATTAGCATATCTCCTGTTCATGAGGACTTCCCATGTGTCCAAGGATTCTCTCATAATTATACCTGAGGGTTTTCTTACTTCCTTTGCTGCCTCCTTTAATATAACTGGATAGATCTCATCCACCACAGGTGCCTTATGTTAAGCTAGAACAATTTCTCCTCCACTTTGCTCTCAGTTATTACAAAATCCTTTAGCTTCCTATTACAATTTCATCAACTTCTGGCATTCACTTCTCTTAACTTCTCATTTTTAAACGTAGATGCAAAATACTTATTTGGTTTGTCAGTTACCCCAGCAGGATCATCATCAGCAGCAGTCAAACCACCATTATCAAGGCAATCAATCTGATTCATCCCTTTCCTTCAAGAGTTTACATAAGTAAAGAAGCCTTTGGTGTTTTGCTGTTTTTCTTTGCATCCTTTGCTAAAGATTTCTTGTAATCTGCTTTTGCTTGCCTAACCTCCTTTGTGATTTGATTACAGACTAGTTTATATCTACCATAGGCTTCTCTATCATCTGTTAATTTATAAATTGGACATTAAGCCTGATATATATGGCTTATATATATCAAACCAACTCATGTAAATAGCAAACCAACTCACGTAAATAACAAAAAACAATGCTTGTAAATAACAAACAACCAAATCACGTAAGAATTTAATTTTCACCATGGAGTTATATAAAAAAAAAAAAAAAAAAAAACGGAAATACCCCCCACCCACCCACCCACCCCTGCTGACGTAGGAATCAGCCCACTCATCGGATGACTTGCAAAAACATCTCCCTGCAACAATAGGCGCGGCTGCGCACTCAAAACCAAACCCGTGATAAAACAAACAATGAGTAAGGCTAACCCCTCATTTACCGAAAGACCACCACCAGACAGATAAGTATAACTCCACTCGCTTATTCCGATAATTACCCGTTGGGCTTTGTTTCCCCTCTACCAGTTTGCCGAATCCGATGTTAGATAAAAATTTTTTTCAAAAATTAAAATTAAACTAAAAGACAAATTGAAATAAAACTATCCTTATTCAATTAAATAAATAGTCTAAAAGAGCAAAATAATCTCACTACTAAGGCAAAACTGATAAGGAGTTAACAGAAACGGGTAATTATGAGACATGCCTTTAAAACTGGCTATCGATCCGCTCAAAGCCCCCGATGAAGTAGCGGCTAGATGACCAGGTAAGGGAATGTTAGTTAGTATTGAATGATAATTAATTAATGTTAAAATAATTATAATTAACTTCATTAGATATTATATAATTTGAATACCATTACAGACCCCCAGGAATAGGTTAGACTAAAAACGCTAACTAAATCTCCTGTTCCGTATACACCTTAATACCCTATAGAAAATAGATACCAAAAAATTAATCTAAGCAATCAAAATAATATATAAATATATATATATATATATATATATATATATATATATATACAAAGGGTACTAGGAAAGTTTTGCAATATGACGCAACAATGAATCACAGGAAGCTGCTTGTTGCTGCATTTTGAGACATGTTCATACGTGCATAGTAGCCGCCGCGCCAAGTCGATGGGCTCAGTTATTCATTAGTAGTGAGTGTGTAAAGTGCTTGCGATGCCATCGTGGTCACGAAATGAGATAAGGACAGTTTTGCGGTATAATTTCGTGCGTGGTTTAACCATAGACCAGTGCTTAGAAGAAATGACTCTTGCACTAGATGATGATTGTCCACATCGTACAACGATATTCAGGTGGTATAGAGAATTCCAAAGGGGAAATTTCACTCTGGAGGATTCTGAGAGGCCGGGAAGGCCACGAACGTCAGTTACGGAGGAAAACGTTACTGCTGTGAGGAAAATGCTTGACGAAAACAGGCGAGTGACCTACCAACAGATAGAGGATACTTTGGGTCTAAATGCACCAGCAATTCGTTCGATTCTGCAAGATCATTTGCACGTGAAGAAACTTTGTTCTCTCTGGGTGCCGCATCAACTGACTGAAGAGCAGATGACACGACGTGTGACTTGGTGCCGGGAGATGTTAAAAAAGTTTGATAAGGGACAATCTCGGTATGTGAACAACATCGTGACAGGTGACGAGACTTGGCTGTACTATTACGATCTGCCGACCAAGGCTCAAAACAAAGTTTGGGTCTTTGATGATGACGACACACCTGTAATTGTCAGAAAATCCCGATCTGTAAAGAAGAAAATGATAGCTGTATTTTTCAAATCGAGTGGAATTGTGGAACGTGTCGTTTTGGACACGCAGAAGACAGTCACAGCTAAGTGGTATACTGAACAATGCCTACCTAAAGTCATTGGATCTATGAAGAACCTGCGGCCAAAGTCAAGAATGGACACCTGGTACCTCCATCACGATAATGCTCGAGCTCACCGCGCCAAAGCCTGCACCGAATATTTGACCACGACAGGACTGAAACTTCTCGAGCACCCTCCCTACAATCCAGACCTGCTCCCTGCGACTTTGCACTGTTCCCGCATGTGAAAATGAAGCTAAAAGGGAGGCAGTTTTCCAGTGATGAGGACCTTCTACGGGCTTGGGCAACGAGTGTGCTTTACTCCCTAGTGAAACTTGGCAGAACTGGTTTAAAGATTGGTTTCGGAGGATGGAGAGGTGTATTGAATGTAGAGGAAATTACTTTGAAAAAATTAAATAAACAAAGCTGTATTGCAAAACTTTCCTAGTACCCTTTGTATATATATATTGTTTTTAAATTATTATTATAAATGTCTAAATGATTATTTTCAATTTATCACTTGTATACACCTTAATGTTCCGTATACACCTTAATACCTATATAGAAAATAAATACCAGAAAATTGCATTAGTTTAAACAATCAAACTATATATATATATATATATTATTAGTGGAGTCCCTCAAACCCTGGGGGACTCCACTAATAAAATTAGTACACATAGAGCAGTGTCCATTTATCACCTCTCCCTGCTGTCTCTCACTCAACCATCCTTTTATCCGTTGCACCCAATTTGATTGGATGCTATGATGTGGTCACAAAGGAACTGGATGCAAAAAATTATTTTGATACCATATACTTTAATTTCAGGAAAGCTTTGTTGATACTGTTTCACATGGAAGACTGCAGTACAAATTGGATTGGTATGGCATTAAGGGCAAGTTGCTGCAATTGATAAAGGGATGATTGTGTGCGAGACAGCAGGGAATGATAATAAATGAACACTGCTCTATGTGGACTGTTTGTTATTTGGTTTTTAGGAGCATTAGCAACTAAGGCCATATTGCTCCGGCGATATGCGGTGGTCATTCCCTGACCTTTCCGCATCCTCCGTATTTGGTGGTCACAGGCTCGAACCCCGGTCTAATCAAGAAGCGTGTGCTACGCACTGCTGCTCCTCCCCACCAGGCTACGGAGGTGCCTCTGTGTGGACTAATGTTATTAGTGGATTACCCCAGGGTTTGGTGTTAGCCAATTGTTGTTTTCTGTATTTATTAATATCGATGAAGGTAGATCAGGCGTAATGTCCAAGTTTGCAGATGATACAAAGGTTGGCAGGGTTGTTAGTGATAGTAAAGGCAGTATGCTACTACAACAGGATCTAGAAAAGTTAGGCAGATGGGCTGAGAAGTGGCAATTGAAGTTTAATATTGACAAATGCAAAGTACTGCATATGGGTGGCAGTAACCCAAGAGAAACATACCAACTGTGTGGTACTACACTCTGGGAGATGGAGAATGAAAAAGACCTGGGTGAAATTGTGCAATTGGATATAAAGTTCTCTGAGCAGTGCAAACCAGCTGGCAGAGCAGATCATGGAGTTTTGTCAAAGATATATATAGAAATTTTGCTAGCAGAGACAAGGAGGTGATTATACCTTTGTATAAGGCAATGGTTATGTTACACCTTAAGTACTGTGTTCAGGTCCAGTGGCTCATTTAAGGAAGGATGTAAAGTAACTGGAACTAATGTAGAGAAGGGCAACAGGATTTCCAAGAGGATGAAAGGCTTTCTCCTACCAACAGTGGCTTAAATTCTGCAGGTTGGTGCATCTGGAGACAAGGCACCTGTGAGGTGATATCATTGAGGTGTACAAGGCCTTGAATGGTTTGAGCAGGTTCAATGCTGATGGGATACTTCCACGCTCAGATTAGGAACTGGAGTTGGTATAGATTCAAATTGAGGAAAGGCAGTTGTAGAATAGATGTTTGGAAGTTTGCCTTTAGCCAGTGGGTAGTTGATTGTTGGAACAGACTGTCATTAGTTGTTGTAGAAGTTGATAGCTTAAATATAAATTTAAGACTGAACTAGACAAACATTTGGAGTGACCGAATGGGTGAAATGGGAAGTGTCTTTATTTGGCTGTTGCTCTAGGCTTGCTTTGTTGCATCATATGCTTCAACTAATGTTAAAACATCCCATGCACTTTTCTTCACTGCCACAAATCACATTAGTTCATCTGACATCCATTTTGGCCTAAACCTTGAACAGTATTTCTTAGTTGGTATAAAAAGCCAAGATTAATTCCTTGAATGCTTCCCATTTAGAATTTGCTGTTGGTAACATCATTAGTTCGTCCCCAGTATAGAATTTAAAAACTATCTGACAACACTGAAGTCACCTTTACGAAAGCAAAACTCTTCCCTGATGGTAGTTACATCTTTGAGTAAATCCAGTATTAGTACACTGTGATCACTGTAACCTAGTGGTTCCTGTATTTACAGATTCTTTATGCGTGAATAACTGCTTATAATCAGATCAAGAGTATTACTCCCAATGGTTGTCTCTTGAATATGCTGTTATCGGAAACAGTCATCCTTGTCAATCAATTCAACTCTGTTGAGAGAGAGATTGTGCAAGGCTCATGGGATAGTTTTTTTCTCAGCCTGTTCTGTGCTTTTTAACAGTAGAGACTGCTGCTAATGTGATGGAATACACTTAAATAGAAAGGGTGCAACAATATTTGCTGATGCTATTGAGTCAGTTTGGTGGGTCAGAAAACTGCTAATTTAGGGGGATGAACTAACTGATTGCTTAATATTAGCATTAGCAGAGGCATTTGATGCAAGAAAGCAAGCTTATGCAGCATCAGCCAAAAAAAAAAAAAAAAAACACACTTCCACTTCACCCCTCTGTTCGTTCAAAATACCTGTCCAGTTGAGCCTTAAACTTATTTAGGCTATCAACCTCCACCACAAGGGATGGAGTCTGTTCCACCAACCAACCACCCGCTGGCTAAAGGCAAATTTCCGCACGTCTATCCTACATCTGTCTTTCCTCAATTTGAATTTATGCCCTCTCAGGTGATTTTTCTGAGCTAGAGGAAGAATCCCATCAGCATTGAGCATGCTTAAACCATTCAAGGCTTTATATACCTCTATCAGATCACCTCGCTGGTGCCTAGTCTCCAGACACTGTAATTTGCAAAACTTAAGCCTTTCTTCGTAAGAGCACCCCTTTGTTCCATTCACTAATCTTGTTGCCCTTCTCTGTACTCGTTCCAGCAGCTCTACATCCTTCTTGAAATGAGGCCTCCAGACCTGTATACAGTACTCTAGGTGTGGCCTGACCATTGCCTTATACAATGGAATAATCACCTCCTTATCCCTGCTGGAAAAATTCCTGTATATCATTGACAATACTCCATGAGCTACTCTTGCAGCCCGTCTGCACTGCTCAGAGAACTTCATATCTGCCTGCACAACCACCCCCAAGTCCCTTTCATTCTCTACCACTGTCAGTGTAGTACCACAGAGTTGATAAGTTGCTCTGGGGTTGCTGTTTCCCATGTGTAGTACTTTACATTTGTCAATGTTAAACTTCATTTGCCACCTCTGAGCCCATCTGCTCAACCTTTCCAGATCCTGTTGCAGCAGCATAGTGTCAGTAGTGTCCTTGACAACCCTGCCAACCTTTGTATCATCTGCAAACTTGGACATTAAGCTTGATATACCATCATCAATATCATTTATAAATACAGAAAACAATAATGGACCCAACACTGAGCCCTGAGGGACTCCACTAATAACATTAGTCCACGATGAGCAGTGTCCATTGATTACCACTCTCTGTCTTCTCCCGCTCAACCACCCCTTTATCCATAGCAGCAATTTGCCTCCAATGTCACACTGCTCCAATTTGTGTAGCAGTCTTCCATGTGCAACAGTATCAAAAGCCTTTCTAAGATCCAAGTATATAATATCAAAGTTATTCCCTGCATCCAGTTCTTTTGTGACTGCATCATAGTATCCAATCAAGTTGGTCAGGCAAGACTTCCCCTTAACAAAACCATGCTGTGTCTGAGCTATAACTGAAGTCTTGTCTAAATGATCCTGCATTGCTTCTTTAACCAGTGCCTCCATTAATTTTCCTGGAACAGAAGTTAAGCTCACAGGTCTATAATTACTTGTGTCAGTTTGATCCTCCTTTGTGAATTGGGGTCACATTTGCACATTTCCAGTCTATGGGTACCTCCCCTGAGTCCAAGGAAGCTCTCATAATTATAGCTAAGGGTTTGCTTACTTCCTTTGCTGCCTCCTTTAATATAACTGGATAGATCCCATCCACCCCGGGTGCCTTTCTTGTGTTTATCTTCAACAGTTTCTCCTCCACTTTACTCCCAGTTATTTCAAGATTCTGTAGCTTACTACTAGAGTTGAATACACCTCTGGCATTCCCCTTGCTGAATAACTCCTCATGTGTGAATGTCGATGCAAAATATTCATTTAGTTTGTTAGCTACCTGAGCAGGATCATCAACAGTTGACCCATCAATATCAAGTGGACCAATCTGATTCATCCCCTTCCTTCTAGAGTTTACATAAGTAAAGAACTCTTTGCTGTTTTTCTTTGCATCCCTTGCCAAGGATTTCTCGTAATCTGCCTTCGCCTGCCTAACCTCCTTTGTAACTTGGTTGCATATCAACTTGTATCTATCATAGGCTTCTGTGTCGTGTTAATTTGTAAGTATCCCATGCATTTTTCTTCTCTGCCATATGCCTCATTAGTTCATCTGACATCCATTTTGGCCTAAACCTTGAACAATATTTCTTAGTTGGTATGTAAAGCCTAGTAGCTTCCAAGATAAGTTCTTTGAATGCTTCCCATTTTGAATTTGCTGTTGGTAACATCGTCAGTTGGTCCCACTGTATAGAATTTAAATACTGTCTCAGTCCATCGTAGTCGCCTTTACGGAAGCAATAACCCTTCCCTTGACCCCTAATGGTAGTTACCTCTTTGAGTAAATCCCACTTCAGCACACTGATCACTGCTGATAATCAAATCAAGAGTATTACTCCCTCTAGTTGCCTCCCGAACATGCTGATGTAGAAAACAAAGACACAAAAGGTGATATTGTTGTAGACGTTGGCACCAATGATGTTAAGAGTAGGAGAATGGCAGAATTACTTAACAAGTACAAGTCAACGGTGAAAAAAGGCCGGAAAGTAGGGTTGAATTTGAAGGTGTCTTTAATTCTGCCCAGACGTGATAGGAGGAAGTATATGATGAGAGCCTTGTCAATCAATTTGGCCCTGGAAAGATTGTGCAAGGCTCGTAGGGTAGAATTTTTCTCAGCCTCTTATGTGCTTGTTAACAGAAGAGACTGCTTCTGCAAGGATGAGATACACTTAAATAGAAACGGAGCAAGAATATTTGCTGATGTTATTGAGGCAGTGTTAGGTGGGCCAGAAAACTGCTAATTTGGGGGGGGGGATACACAGACTAATAGTTTACAGTAGCTGCTGGCAAAGGTGAAAGTGATTCTTGCACTGCTTCTATTGGAATGAGCAGCATCCTGGAAAACAAGTTTTTTGGAATTTCAGAGACTCCTAGGAGTCATCACAGAACAAGTAAATACATGGGCTGTGTTAGAGTAGCTAAGCATATGAACTGATGCATGTGTACCCCAATGCCAAGAGTTTAGTAAATAAATTTGATAAATTTGAGGTGCTGGTCAAAATATCAAAGGCAGATATTGTTGGGATATTAGAGACATGGTATCACACAGATATAAGGAAAGTGAAATTGAATTAGTGGAGTGCAATGTGTACCGGAACGATAGATAGGATAGGAGGGGTTACATTGTTAGTTAAGAAACACAAATTCTAGAGAAGTGCATCAGGTTGACATGGGTGGGCAATGCAATGTTTGGTGTGATATAAAGCACTGGAAAAGCGAAATTGAGAGTAGAGGTGTGTTATAGGCCTAATGACTCTGATGACTATAATGAAGAAGTCTACAGAGAAATAGTGGGTTAGTAAATCAGAGTATCTTATAATGGGGGATTTTAATTTCCCAGATATTGACTGGGAGTTCTGGATTGGTCACTCGCACACTAGCAAGGCCTTTTTGGATTTATTGCATGATTGTTTTCCACAGCAGCATGTTCGAGAGGCAACCAGAGGGAGTAATACTCTTGATCTGATTATCAGCATTGATCCTTCATGCATTAAGAATCTGCAGATAAAAGAACCACTAGGTGGCAGTGATCGTGTGTTTGTGTCGGATTTACTCAAAGTTGTTACTACCTTCAGGGGTAAAGGGATGGATTTTTGCTTTCATAAAGGTGACGATGGTTTGAGACAGTTTTTAAAGCCTATACAGTGGGACCAACTGATAATTTTACCAACAGAAAATTCTAAATAGTTAGCATTCATGGAAGTAATCTTGGAAGCTACTAGGCTTTTTGTCCTAATTAAGATACTATTCAAGGTTTAGGCCTAAATGGATATCAGATGACTCTTGGCAGAGAAGTAAAATGCATGGGATACATGTAAATTAATGTGTGACATGGAAGCCTATGATAGATATAAGCTGGTTTGTAACCAAGTCACAAAGGAAGTATGGCTGGCAAAGGCAGATTACGAGAAATCTTTGGCAAAGGATGCAAAGAAAAACAGCAAGGACTTTACTTATGTAAACTCTGGAAGGAAGGGGATGAATGAGATTGGTCCACTTGATATTGATGTTTCGGCTGTTGTGGCTGACAAACTGAATGAATATTTTGCATCTACCATTCACACATGAGGAGTTATTCATTGAGAGGAATGCCATAAGTTTATCAAACTCTGGGATAAACTAAATTAATTTGTAACTGAGAGCAAAGTGAAGGAGAAATTGTTCAAGTTAAACATAAGAAAGGCAGCTGGAGTGGATGGGATCTATCTAGTTAATTGAAGGAGGCAACAAAGGAAGTAAGCAAACCCTTAGCCATAATTATGAGCTTCCTTGGACTTGGGGGGGGTTCCCATGGACTGGTGATGTGCAAATGTGACCCTAATTCACAAAGGGGTATCAAAGGGTGACAAGTAATTAGAGACCTGTTAGTTTAACTCCTTCCAGGGAAATTAATGGAGGCACTTGTTAAAGAAGCACTACAGGATCATCTAGACAAGACTGCAGTTATAGTTCCAACACAGCATTTGTTAATGGAAGTCTTGTCTGACCAATTTGATTGGATACTACAATGAATTCACAAAGGAACTGTATGCAAAAAATAATTTTAATATCATATACTTGGATTTCAAGTAAGCTTTTTAATACTGTTGCACATGGAAAACTACTGAACAAGTTGGAGCAGTATGGCCTTAAGGGCAAGTTGCTGCAATGGATAAAAGGATGGTTAAGTAGAAGTCAGTGTTGTGATCAATGGACACTGCTCTTCGTGAACTGATGTTATTGGTGGAGTCCCTCAGGGGCCCTTGTTGTTTTCTGTATTTATCAGTGATATTGATGAAGGTATATCAGGCTTAATGTCCAAGTTTGCAGATGATACTAAGGTTTGCAGGTTGTTAATGGCACTAATGACAATATGCTTCTGCAATGGAATCTGGAGAAGTTTAACAGATGGGCTTGAGAGGTGGCAACTGAAATTTAGCATCGGTAAATGTAAACTACTACATATGGGTACAGTAATGTATCAACTTTGTGGTACTACACTCAGGGTGGTAGATAATGAAAAAGACGGGGAATTGTACAGTCATATATGAAGTTTTCTGAGCAGTACAGATGGTCTGCGAGAGTAGCTCATGGTGTGTTTTCAATGGTATGCAGGAATTTTTCTAGCAGGGATAAGGAGGTGATTATCCCTTTATATAAGAATGCACATTGAATAATGTATACAGATCTGAGGTCTCATTTTGGTAAGGATGTAGAGATGTTAGAATGACCATAGAGAAGGCAACAAGATTGGTGAATGGAAGAAAGGGGTGGTTTTACAAAAAAGACAAGTTCTGCAAATTGCAGTGTCTGGAGACAGCACCTGCCAAGGGATCTGATTGATGGTATTCTTCCTCTTGCCCAGATTAGTTGCCTGATGGGGATATGGATTCAAATTGAGGAAAGGCAGTTGTAAAGTAGATGTGTCGAAATTTGCCTTTGGCCATTGGGTTGTTGATTGCTGGAACAAACTTCCATCTGTCGTAAACAATGACAGCTTAAATAATTTCAAAGCAGAAATAGACAAACATTTGGAGTTAATGGATGGGTGAAATGAGGTGTTTTTTTTTTTTTTTTGCTGATGCCATATAAGCTTGCTTTCTTGCATCAGATGCCTCTGCTGATGCTAATAAATCTACAAGTCTTGTTGGTTTGCATGTGCGACCATTCCACAAGTTCCAATCAATATCTAGGAAGTTAACCCCCCCCCCACACACACACACAATTAAATTCCTTTCCAGTTGCTTATTTTGTTCCAAATTGAATGAGTAATGCATAGTCTACCAATGTGAACTGGGTGCACTCCTTACATTTTATGTTTCTTAACTAACAGCGTAACACCCCCCCCTCCTCCCTTTCTGTCCTGTATATCCTTTCTGTACACATTGTACACCCCAAATTCCAATTCTGTCTTTGATGTCTTAACCAGCACTTCATATTCATTAAATTTATTTACTATACTCCTAGCATTGGTGTACATTCAAGTATATATATGCACTTGTTCTTGCTCTTAGTTACCCTAACACAGCCCATGTTTTTACTCTTTCCATGATGACTCCCAGTTGTCCTTGGCATCCCCAGCACGTTGCGCTCCAGGCTGCTGCTCATTCCAGTAGAAGCTGTGCAAGAATGACTTTTACCTTTACCTGTAGCTTCTGTTACTCTGTGAATCTCCCAGCTAGCAGTTTTTTCCGGTGCCTCCGTAGCCAGGTGGGCAGAAGCAGCAGTGCATAGCACACGCTTCTTGATTAGACCAGGGTTCGAGCCCGTGACCACCAAATACGGAGGATGTGGAAAGGTCAGGGAAATGACCAACGCCATATCCCCGGAGCAATATGGCCTTAGTTGCTGATGCTTCAAATCCACCTAACACTGCTTTGATAGGATCAACAAATATTCTTGCACCCTTTCCATCCCTTAAATTCTATGAAATAAACAATTTTGATATTGTTTGCCTTACATTGTGATTTTATGCTGGTAACCGGAAATTGGTTTTCCAAGGTTTTCTTTAAGACATAAATTTCATTGAATTCTTTTAATTTTGGGAACAATTGCCTTATTTAAAATTTATATCTTGAAATCTTTCTCAGAGATTAACAAATCAAAAGAATGGACCAATTACATTTACCTATATTTGGTCAAGCTCTTGTACAACTTACAGTCCAGCATAAAAGCAGTCTTTGCCTGCTACACAAAAAAAAAAAGAAAAGAAAAAAGAAAGTAATTTCCACATGTTGGTTACGTTGTTAATTAAGGCTCTGATTGTCTCTAACTATATTCATCATCATTAACTGGCTAAATGGAAATCTTGACCTGCCCAGATAGTACTGAACAGTTAGTGCAAAGAGTTATGTCAACGCTGCTTTGCTGCTGCCCCAACCATGGCAAGTCATGTGTATCTCTTGAGTCCAGAGGGAGTGAGGTCTGCTGACATTAATGGCTGGAAAATCCAATGTCTCCATCCTATTCTGTTGATTCTACTAGTGCCAGAACCAGTGTAAGGATAGGCATGATCCCAATCCTGAGGAACTGTGATGTAGAAAATAAGGTTTTCTGCAGATGGAGATGGATTTATAACCAGCATGTGGTAATTTCTCTCTGTTTTGATGCTTGATTTACAGATTTACCAAAGCATGCAAATGTATTCAGTTTACTCCTTCCATCTGTCAAGCCTCCAATGAAGAGCCGACCGGGCTAGCCGAGTGGGTAAAGTACCTACCCGGCAACCCAAAGGTCGCGGGTTCGATTCCCGCCTCGGGCTTGGATCAAAGTACTGCAAAAACCTTGGGAGGTGCAATATGGCCACAGAAGCCGATGCGCCAATAACTACCAAATCAAAAATCAAAAAATCCAATGAAGATTTCAAGAAGAAAAAATCACAAAATAATGTAGTTACGTGTTATATTACTTCCTTAAAGTTAATAAATCCGTCGTGATTTCAAGTTACCTAAAGAAAATATGCTTTTAACTTCTGCATCAGAAATAAACATTTTTATCTAGGCACAATAATTCAAGATAACCAATAAATGGTAACTTATAAACAAAATTATTTATTATCCTCATGTCTGATCTACCTTCAGCAATAAAGTCAGCAGGAAAATTTTCATCAAATAAACTTCTGTTTTCAAAAGGGCTGTGCATATGGCATACTTCCAATTTCAAACCATCAATCAAACACTTTAGGTTCTTGATGAAGTTCACCTTTCTCCATATGGGATGGAATTTTCAATTTATCTACCACTTCTCTGTGGTATTCATTTGTTAAACAATTAATTATTCTAATTCTTTAACAAATCCAACACACACACACACACACTCCTGAATCATTTAGTGGTAGATTTGTAAGAATTTTGGAATGCAATTTAAAATTATCATTAGTAGAGGCACATGATGTGAGAAAGCAAGCTTATACAGCATCGGCCAGAAAAAAAAACCCGCTTCCCATTTCACTGATCCATTCATTCCAAGTATTTGTCTAGTTCTGCCTTGAATTTATTTAAGCTATCTACTTCCACAACAACAGATGGAAGGTTGTTCCAGCAATCAACTATCTGCTGGCTGAAGTCGAATTTCCCCGCATCTATTCTACAACTGTCTTTTCTCAGTTTGAATCTGTGTCCCCTCAGGTTTGTAATCTGAGCAAGGGGAATATTCCATCAGCATTGAGCCTACTCAATCCACTCAAGGCCTTATACACCTCAATCAGATCACCTTGTAAGTGCCTAGTCTCCAGACACTGCAATTTGCAGAACTTAAGCCTTTCTTGGTATGAGCACCCCTTTGTTCCCCTCACCAATCTGGTTGCCCTTCTCCGTACTCATTCTAGCAACCCCACATCCTTCCTAAAATGAGGCTTTCAGACCTGCATGCATAATCAAGGTGTGGCCTGACTATTGCCTTATACAAGGGGGTAATCGCCTCCTTATCCCTTCTCGCAAAATTCTTGCATATCATTGACAAGACCTCATGACTAACTCTGGCCGCCTGTCTGCACTGCTCAGAAATGACCTTGAAAAACATAAATCATTTGGCGAAGCAGATTGGCCTGACATAACATAAAGGGAAGTCAATAGAGAGCGAGAGAGAAAATTCTTATTATTTTAAAACATTTTATAGTCTAACAGGAAAGCATTAGAAGTAGAATGCCCTTTTGTGGGTCTTTTTTTTTTTTTTTCATGTTTCATCGATGGTATTTTGATGGTTTGCTAGTTAACTTTTTTCCTTTTAACAATAAATAGTGTGCTGAAAACCTGCTTGATGTTGGAAAATAATTTTTTTTTTTTTTTTAAATTATTATTTTAAACAACCATATCTTGAATATTTATAAGTGTGAATGTAGTGTTAACATAATAATAATATTAATCATTAATGAGATTTGTCATTAAAACAGTATACTGATGCCATGTTGAACACACAAATCACATTGTTTCAGCAAGGAAAGTGAATAATGATAAGTTAAAAAAAAAAAAAAAAAAATTAAATTACGGAACATGTAAATGCAATGATAAATAGCTAAACACCTAGTTGCATAAACAGTTCCTAGAATTAGTGTCTAGTCATCATTTATCAAAATGGAAAATCAAGAGGAAACAGAATTATATCATGGCTTGTTCCTTCTTGGTACTACAAAAAAAAAAAAAAAAAAAAAAAAAAAAAAAAGCAAGCGCATCAAAAGTGTTTTAAACTGTAGTGCTATATACATTAAAAAATGCATGCCACTTCATAGTGTCAGAAGAAAATAATATTAAAAGCATGAAGCACTATAAGCACATGTAATAACAGGATTTTACTGTATATGCATACATACCTCAGAAAATCTTAAAAAGACACGGAAGATTTCCCATGCATTTTATAACCTGAAAAAGGTCATACAGTTACTTTTTGGTATTATACAAAGGTATGGTTTTTTTCTCCCCATTTTGAGTGACAGGGAAAAAGTACATTATAATGAGATATTTTCAAACAAATAAGCATAAGAAAAATGTGCAGTGCATATATGAAAATAGATGTGGACACTGATCATTAAAGTGAAGATGATACTGTCAGTGCTTTTTCTGTTTAAAAAAAAATGTTCTGGAATGTACATCCACAGTCCTCCATTTATCTGATAATTTGAACTAGTACCTGTTATTCTTCTAATGTTAGTCTGACAGTGCATATGGTTGTACTAACCTAGAAAAAAAAAAACTTTTAGCGACTATATAATTTAAGAATTGTAATTTTGTAATAAACAGGTTTCGTTAAGTTATAATTTTAGAAAAATTAATTTTTTTTTATATTTTTAATGTAAAATATATATTATTAAAAAATAATTTCTTTGTTTAACTTCTTATTTTTACACTCCATGTAGTTTGTACTAACTATAGAAAAAAAATTTCAGTGAACAAATCTATTTCAAGTGGCATATGAAATTGGTCCACTTTATATTGATGTTTTGGCTGTTGTGGCTGACGAACTGAATGAGTATTTTGCATCTACCATTCACACATGAGGAGTTATTCAAGGAGGGGAATGCCAGAAGTTTATCAAACCCTAGCATGAAACTAAATTATTTTGTAACTGAGAGCAAAGTGAAGGAGAAATTGTTCAAGTTAAACATAAGAAAGGCAACAAAGGAAGTAAGCAAACCCTTAGCTGTAATTATGAGAGCTTCCTTGGACTCTGGGTGGGGGGGGGGGGTCCCCATGGACTGGCGATGTGCAAATGTGACCCTAATTCACAAAAGGGTATGAAAGGGTGACAAGTAATTAGAGACCTGTTAGTTTAACTTCTGTTCCAGGGAAATTAATGGATATCGTCCATTTATTTTGCCACTTATCTGTCACACGCACACCGCAGTCTTTGATAACTCACATTAGATCATATTGGTGTTAAATTATGTTGCTTTGTGTATTTAAAAAAAAAATTCTTGTTTGTATCTAGCATGACCACCAGCTCAGAGGAGTTTACAATAAATTATCAATAAAAACATTAATCATGTTTAGCAGTCATGGGCTTGAACCCTGATTCACTCAAAGAACACGTGCTACTGTACCCTCACTCCTGACCACTCGGCTCTTAGAAGTTCTCAGTTTTTTCCTATTTTTGTTGGAACCTTATTGCTGTCAACTATTTTGCATATTTTCTAGAATATATTTTTTAGAATCTTCAGATTAATTTGCTTCTTACTACTATTTCTAAGTAAGTTCATTTGCAAGTGTTTAAAAGTATATATACTCTGCTTGATTTTGACATCTGAATGGCATGTAACAGTAATTAATAATTTTGTGTTAAAATAGAAAAAAGGTTAAAAACATAACTGAGTTGAAGCAGAAATTGAACATTGTTCACAGGTTTGTAGCCAGCGGATGTTATTTCTCCATACAGCTAACTTTGGTGAGGTGTTCCTTAAAATTTAAAAAAATAATAAAAGACAAAAAAAAAAGCAGCATCATTTAGAAGTGCACACAGTGTTACTTCCATGGATGCTGCCACCAAGAAATGTTAATCCGAACAAGAAGCAAAGTTATGGAAACTTTTAGTCATCTGGATTGAAGATAGGAATCAACAGTGTATGCCCATTATTAGTGTGAGGATAATTATGAACAAGTGTGTGTGTGTGTGTGTGTGTGTGTGTAAAGCAAGAATTTGGTGAGGTGTGGATGAGGAAGCAATTAATTGCTAGTCATGGATAATTTCACTGCTCTAAGTGCAAAAAAAGTTCCTGTTATGAGGAACTTTACTATGAGAATGAAAAGCAAATAACACAACCAAAAATTAGTTCATTTCTTTAAAAGAATGAGGCCACATTATTTGAGATCTTGTGCAAATAAAGTGATGACTTCTTTGTTTATTTATAGCTTACATTACATGAAGTTTGTACTGCGGAGGAAAAACTCGATAACATGAATATCAAACTTATCACTTTATTAAAAGTGATAAATGTGATCTTAAAGAACATCTGCATGTAAATAAAGTATTTTAATCTTTGGAACATATCATTCATGCTATGCATGTCATGTTCAAATCAATACATATGGAGTTTGATGGGCCCCATTGTTTGCCACAGTTCTAGGAATATAGCTATGACAAATGAGGGCTTCCTCTATTTTCTGATTGTTGTTTTACTTTTATAATGCATACAGTAGCAATAGCAAAAAAAAAAAAAAGACGACGACAATTGATATCTGCATTATAAGCTACAAAATTATAACATATAATACAGCGATTCGCAAAGTGTGCACTGCAGCACCCCAGGGTGCCACGGAATATTTTGAATTTTCAAGGGAAACCATCGACACTCAACATCTGTCACACATCCTGCGAAGTACTTAACATTACTTATTAAGTTGTTTGGACTGAACTACGTAATAAATGGAAATGTTAGATATTTCTTTTGGCCTAGGGGTGCTGTGAAAAAATTAGTGAGACACTAAGTGCACTGTGAACTGAGAAAGTTTGGAAACTTCTGATATGATAAGTTGATGCCGAATGATTTATATACTTTCTTTTATTTTTATAGTTAAACTGCTGCAGTTAAGAATATAGTTGTTTATACTTATAGGGAAAAAAATCAGTAAGAAATTGTGTGCAAAATCAGCCTGCATAATCACTTAAGTTAATGCAAACCCAAAATCCAATACAAAAATGATATTTTAATTTTATAATGGGTATAATGTGTTGATCAAGGAAAGAAATTTTACACGGAGCATTTATATGAAGATTTTTTTTTTTAAATGGGAATTTTTAAAATTTTATTTTTATATAAATTTTCTAAATTTATACATTTGATGTAATAATTGATAACTTTAAATACATTGAGCACATTTTCTCCATTAATTCTGCCATTTCTTATATTTTCTCCTTTGCAGACAGTAGTTGTGTATATACTTTAATTGTGTTGTATTATATCATATTATTTATGTCTGAATTTGATTTGTTACAAATTATACTTCTTAAAATTAAGAAATACTGTCTTTCAACTTTAGCAATATCCGGAAGACCCTGCAGATTTTAAGCCACTTACAGCTGAAGAGTAAGTGTTTATATGTATTGTATAATTTATTTGTAAATTGAATTAAGTAAAACACAAAAATGGAAGGTGGAATTCACATATTTCAGATTCAGAAAGGTTTCAGACATTTTAATGAAAAGTAATAAATGTTTAATATTTAGGTCAGTCTTTACTAAAAAGGCCTCTGTGGTCAAGAAATCTATCCATAATCGATGCCGCCAACTCTGACCAATTATAACTTTATAAACATAAACAAAATCGACTGTAAAGTGTAATATAATTTAAAATACAAAAAATTATATGAATCCATATCAAATCATATAAAAACTATGCATTAAACCCATACTACTGTAAAACTGAAGTTTTCGGCAGATGCTGACGAAAGCTTCAGTTTTACATAGTAGTGCTGCATCAACAATTCATTATAAAGCACTAAGCCTTCCCAGCAGGTCAGTCTTTATTTATAAGCTAAAACCGTAGCGGTGTTCTTAGCTGTTTTTGTCAATACTTCCTATTTATCTACCAACTCTCCAGATTTACAGCTGTGACTGTTTTGACACAGTTTTCATCTTACCATCCCGACATAGTTTTCCTCCATTCTTTTTGCAAAAAAAAAATAATAATAATTATAATAAAAAGCAAAAAAATTTAAGAGCTTTTCCTATTCAAGGCTTTATACACCTCAATCAGATCACCTCGCAGGTGCCTAGTCTCCAGACACTATAATTTGCAAATCTTAAGCCTTTCTTCGTAACAGCAACCCTTTGTTCCATTCACTAATCTTGTTGCCCTTCTCTATACTCATTCCAACAGCTCTACATCCTTCTTAAAATGAGGCCTCCAGACCTGTATACAGTACTCAAGGTGTTTCCTGACCATTGCCTCATACAAGAGGATAATCACCTCCTTATCCCTTCTCGCAAAATTCCTGTATATCATTGACAAGACCCCATGACCTACTCTGGCAGCCTGTCTTGCACTGTTCAGAGAGCTTCATATCTGACTGCACAATTACACCCAGGTATTTTTCATTCTCCACCTCCCTGAGTGAAGAACCACATGATTGCTACGTTTCTGTTGGGTTACTGCTACCCATATACAGTACTTTGAATTTGTCGTTAAACTTCAGTTGTCACTTGTCAGCCCATCTGCCTAAATTTTCCAGATCCTGTTGCAATAGCATACTGTCATTAACAACCCTGCTGACCTTCTTATCATCTGCAAACTTGGACATTAAGCCTAATATATCATCATCAATATCATTAATAAATGCAGAAAACAATCGACCCAGCACTGAACCCTGGGGGACTCCAGTAATAACATTAGTCCACGAAGAGCAGTGTCCATTGATTACCACTCTGTCTTCTCCCACGCAATCATCCCTTTATCCATAGTGGCAGTTTGCCTGCAGTGCCACACTGCTCCAATTTGTGCAGCAGTCTTCCATGCGCAACAGTATCAAAAGCCTTTATAACATCCAAATATATGATATCAAAATTATTCTTTGCATCCAGTTCCTTTGTGACCACATAATAGTAGTATCCAATCAAATTGGTCAGACAAGACTTGCCCATAACAAACCCATGCTGGGTCCGAGGTATAACTGAAGTCGTGTCTAGATGACCCTGCAGTGCTTCTTTAACCAGTGCCTCCATTAATTTCTCTGGAAATTAATGGAGGCACTTCCTTTGCTTTAAAATAACTGGATAGATCCCATGCTTTTTTTTGGAATGATACGGCATACCGGCACCTTTATTAACAGTGACTTCTAACATTTGGATGCAGTGCACTTCGAAATTTGTAATATTCCGTAAATATTTTCACTTGTTTACCTAATATTCAAATAAGCTTAAAATTATTTAAGTAAATTTGCATTTTTTACTGTCTATTGTTAAAATATTTCTATATAAAACTGTATAACCATTTTTATCATTCTAAATTACTCAGTTGGACCTCTGTTTAACGAAGTCCTTTTATAGCAAATTATTTTGACTTCCCCTTGGCAGTTGCATTTAAAATACTTTCCGTTGAGCGAAAAAAATTTTCATATAGTGAATGGATTAGGAGCGAATTACCTTGGTACGCACTGTTCACCTTTCTTGTCTTTAGGCAATTAATCCTGCTACATGAATTAAGAGAGCTAAAGCATTCTACAACTTGGTACCTGGTAAAACCTATCTGACCACCTATCCCACATACGGAGTCGTGCTAGTCAAGAGTGAGCAGATCAAGGTGTATTCCCAATGGGCTCTAGTCCACCTTCTACTGCAGTTGATGTCCAACCTTTTCCCGTACAGTGGCCATATTCAAAAAAAATTCAAAGTTAGATTTCTTTAATGTGTTAAATTTTCCATATCTTGTTGCGTGTAAAAGTAAAATTGAAAATATTCGAAAATTTTATTAAATACAATACACAATTACATTTACTGAACAAAACATTTAATGAATTTTTTTGATAATTAACAAAATTTAAAATTCTGTTTTAGTTCACTTTCCTCGCGAGCCAGAGGTTCACCAACCTCTGGCTCGCGAGCTGCATGCATCCCTTTTAACAAGTAACTTCGGTTCTTTAACTTTACAGTTCACATGAAACACAATTTGAAATGGGGTTAAAAGGACTTAAAAATCAAGGACATGTGGAGTGCAAGACTAAAATGCCTTAAAACCGAAATTGAGGATTTGAAGAGGCAAAAGGCTGCCCTTGCAATTCTAGACAAATGGACGGCAGTAGATGAGTTTAAAATGCAAACCAATTTGTGTTCACTGCGTTGTGTAGCTTACCGGACCCATATATAAATTTGAAAATATTTGCGTTTGGACTTCTTTAAATTTTTTTTTTGATGTATTCCTGCAAGCAAATATTTTTGAACATGAATTATATTAAAAATAAATCAAGAAACCGTCGTCTGAACAATGCGAGCATGTTTAATTACAACATATTGGCATGATGTTGAGAGACTCGCTCAAGAAGTTCATCAGCAAAAGTCATATCAATTTGTACCTAATTGGGTGTTTGTTACGTTTTTTTTTTTTTTTTTCAGTATTAATAAATATTTCAAAAAATATATATTTTTTTGTAATAAACACCTTCCCATTCTATTCTATTTCTTTAAAAAAATTTGCTCCCCCCCCCCCCTCCGACTCCTCCCAGCTTGAGCTGTGGTGTGGCTCTTCGGATTCGCTCTCTCTCTCTCTCTTTTTTTTTTTTTTTTTTAATTAGATGAAAAATAGCTATTCACTCAACAAAGGTTGCCGACACCCTGGCACAGGGTGTCTGATGAAAACTAAATAAAAATTAAATTTTGGAATATTCTACAAAAACTTTATGAAATTATTTTTACTTATGTTATTATGTTTTAGCATTAGCATTAGTAGAGGCATTTGATGCAAGAAAGCAAGCTTATGCAGCATCAGCCAAAAAAAAATAATAATAATAATAATAATAATAAATAAATAAATAAAAAATCACCACTTTCACTTCACCACTCTGTTCGTTTGAAATACCTGTCCAGCTCAGCCTTAAACTTATTTAGGCTATCAACTACGTACGTTGGCATTCGAGGTGAGCGGACGCGCTTAGACAGGGCTCCTCAGTTAAGTGGTTTACTTTTGGATAGTGCTTTTAAATATTTGATTTATTTAAATATTGTTGGATTATTTTGTTATAGGTTTTCCTGTAACTGTTTGATTTTAATAATATTATAGATATAATTTTTTAAAGTTACTTTCATTGATATTTATTTAATTTTATAATGGTTGTTACGAGATCTGCCTTAAACACGTCACAGGGTATCGTGACTCACACGGAAATAGCAGATGGCGATTTACGGGTGAGTCATGATTTAATCCGTTGTGGAACCTGTGGAATGTTTTCCAAGGTCGACCTGGTGACTAATCCTACCTCACCTGGGGATTCTTTTCTTTGTGATCGATGTAAGGAGTGCACCAATCTTAAATTACAATTTGGTGCACTGAGGGAACAATTTGAGTCCCTGAAAAAACGAGTGCTTGCCCTCGAAAATAATGCTTCTGGGAGCTCGTCAGGGACTCAAAACTCCAGCAATCTACCAAGGGATGCACACCCGATTCGAGCCTCAAAACAGAAAAACCAAGTGCAAACTACCCTGGTTAGAAAGGACATTGTTTTATTAGGAGACTCCATTGTCAGGGAAACGGGGAATATTTTTTGTAATAAAGATAGGTGGAGCAGAACCAGGGTATGTCTGCCGGGAGCAACTATTGATGATGTCACCAACAGACTGTCAGATTTTAAAGGGGGTAAAGAAAATATTATTATTCATGTGGGGACAAACGATATTAAACGTACACGATCTGACGATTTGTTGGAAAAATACAGGACCATGCTGAGGAAATGTCGCGAGCTAGGCCATAATGTCTATGTGTCTGCAATTCTGCCCAGACACGATAGGAGGGATTATATGTTAAGAGCCTTGTGGATTAACTCAAGACTTGAAGGAATCTGCAAGGCTTTAGGGGGTAAATTTCTATCAGCATGGCCCACACTTGTAGGTAGAAGGAATTTGTTTTGTAGAGACGGGATACACTTAAACAAAGGTGGTGCAAACGTTTTTGCCAGTGTTATTGAGGATACCTTAAAGGCTCAGGGAAACTGCTAGTTAGGGGGGATGTGGGTAATACTGACACGCGTTTATCTAATAATATTGGTCAATGTAACTCTTGCACATACCTTAAGAGTTCTTATCTGTTACCCCAACTGGACGTATTATCTAGATGTTCTGGGGGCAAAGACGTTTCACGTGAGCAGGTAGCTAATATCAGGGAAGAGAGCCTAAATAACTTCAAGGGTTGTGTTAGGGTTGTTAAATATACAAGAACAGTAAATCTTAATTGTTTATACAGTAACGTTAGAAGTGTCGTCAATAAAATGAGCGAATTCGAACTGCTGGTTAAAACAAGTAACGCGGACATAATAGGGCTTACGGAGACGTGGTGCCATCCGGAAATTGGGGATGATGAGTTTCAGTACGGCTTGTATAATGTATTTAGGAAGGATAGAGTAGATAGAAGGGGTGGTGGGGTAATGCTTCTTATCAGAAGCAGCCTGAGTGCGACGATAGCTTTCCCAGATTCAGACATTTCACATGCTAGTATAGAGTCTGTATGGTGTGAGATAGTTGGAAACAAAGGTATAATGCGAGTAGGCGTAATCTACAGACCAGGTGATTGTGAAGACTATGACAAAAGCCTCTACATGCAAATGGAATGGGCAAGTAAGCGTCAATGCCTTATTATGGGTGATTTCAATTTGCCTCTAATTGATTGGAGTAAATGGGAAGGAAACTCGACATGCGGAACAAAATTTTTAAATCAACTAGATGACTGTTATTTGTATCAACATGTCAGGGAAAGTACTAGAGAAAAGAATATCCTAGACCTCATCATCACACATGAATCAGATGACATAACAGGGCTGACAGTAGAGGAACCAGTAGCAGGAAGTGATCACGGAGTTCTACGGTGGATGATGACGAGAGAGGTAGCAGAAGTAAAAGGCAAAGGAATGGGTTTTAATTTCAGAAAAGGAAATTACGATGCCTTAAGGTACTACATGGCCTCTATTAACTGGGTAGATATCGCGCAGAGAATGAATACAATTGAACTGTGGTACGCTTTTAAAACATTAATCACAGATGCCTTGAATGCGTATATACCATTAAAAAAATACTCCACGAGAAGGGTTCCAAGTTGGATGAATAGTGAAGTTGCCACATTACTTGAGCAGAAAAAGGTGGCATGGAAACGTTACAGAGCAATAAAAAGTACTGAAGCCTATAACAGCTACAAGGTGGTGTGTAATAGAGCCACAGAAAAGGTTCGACAGGCAAAGGCAGTTTATGAGAAATCACTAGCAAACAGAGCAAAGAGGGGGGATAAGGAATTCTTCACATATATAAATGCCAAGAAGAGCAGGACAAACCAGATCGGACCTTTACGTAAGGGAAAGGGGATAGTAATAAATACACCAGCTGCCGTTGCAGATGAACTCAACAGTTATTTTGCATCGATATTTACAAATGAAAAGCCTTTTGTGGCAATGGGAAATTGTGGGAGCAAAGTTAAAAAATATGTAATTAATGATATTGAAATTTCGCAAGATTATTTAATGAAAAAACTTTCAAGCCTACAGACTAGTAAGGCTCCTGGAATTGATGGAATATACCCTATAATCTTGAGAGAGGCGGCAAGCGAGTGCATTGAACCACTGAGGCTGGTTATGCGAGCATCACTAGACTCTGGGGAGATTCCCTTGGATTGGAAAAGTGCAAATGTATCTCCCATACATAAGGGTGGCTCTAAAAGTGAAGTGGGAAATTATCGACCTGTCAGTCTGACTTCAGTAGTAGGGAAAATCATGGAGGCATTGATCAAGGGTGGAATTCAGGATCATTTGGATCGAATTGAAATTCTCAAGGATACTCAGCATGGTTTTGTAAAGGGAAAATCATGTTTAACAAATCTGGTTCGCTATTTCGAAAGGGTCACTCACGAGCTGGATTTAGGGAATAATTTCGACATTGTTTATTTAGATTTCAGCAAAGCTTTTGACTCAGTCCCACATGAGCGGTTGCTTTATAAGCTGGAACAGGTCGGAATCACTGGGAAAATCCTTAGATGGATAGAAGGATGGCTTCAGGGCAGGAGGCAGAGGGTTGTGATAAATGGCTATTCCTCAGATTGGGTTGATGTAAGAAGTGGGGTTCCCCAAGGATCAGTATTAGGACCACTGTTGTTTTTAATTTTCATAAACGACATTGATGAAGGGATAGAGGGCGTGATGTCTAAATTTGCAGATGATGTTAAAATTGGTAGAGTAGTTAATGATCACTGTCAAGCTGAGCTTCTTCAGAGAGACCTAGATAGACTTCAAGAATGGTCAGAAAAATGGCAGCTGTGCTTTAATCCAACAAAGTGTAAGGTATTACACCTGGGAAACAGTAATCCCAAAATAACTTATTCACTTGGTGGAGTTCAACTAAACCCAGTACTGGAGGAAAGGGACTTGGGTGTTACGATACGGTCAGACATGAAATTCTCTGAGCATTGTAAACAGGTTGCAAGGAAGGCCCATGGTGTCCTATCGATGATCTATCGAACTTTTGCAAGTAGAGATAGGGACGTGATAATCCCATTATATAAGGCCTATGTTAGACCACACTTGGAATACTGTGTTCAAGTATGGAGACCGCACCTAAAGAAAGACATCGAGCTTCTTGAAAGGGTGCAAAGAAGGGTAACTCGCCTGGTGAGATCGGCAAAAGGGCGTCCTTATGAAGAAAGACTTCGAATATGTGGGTTGCAGACTTTGGAAACTAGACACCTTAGAGGAGATTTGATTGAGGTGTTTAAGGCTCTGAGAGGCATCAGTAAACTGAATGAGGACAAAATTTTCAAGATTATAAATGATGCTAGAACTAGGGGACATAAATTCAAGTTACGCGGGGAAATGTTTAGATTGGACTGCAGGAAGTTTTATTTTAGCCAGCGAGTTATAAATTACTGGAATAAGTTGCCTTCATGGGTGGTAGAGGCCGACAGTTTGGGGAAATTCAAAGGTCATCTGGATAGTACTTTCGGGTAAGGGAAGCGCATAGGATGATAGGATTAATTTCCTTTTTATTTAATTTTTAATTTCATTTTATTATTTTTATTTCTTTATTAATTATTATTATTTATTTATTTAATTTTTGTTTTTATCATTGTTTTGTTCGGATTTTTTTTTTTTTTTTTTTTTTGGCTGGTGCAGCATAAGCCATAGGCTTTCTTGCACCATACGGCCGTTACTAATACTAATACTAATACTAACTTCTACGACAAGGGATGGAAGTCTATTCCAACCAACCAACCACCCGCTGGCTAAAGGCAAATTTCCTCACGTCTATTCTACATCTGTCTTTTCTCAATTTGAATTTATGCCCTCTCAGTTGATTATTCGGAGCAAGAGGAAGAATCCCATCAGCATTGAGCATGCTCAAACCATTCAAGGCTTTATACACCTCTATCAGATCACCTCGCTGGTGCCTAGTCCTCAGACACTGTAATTTGCAAAACTTAACACTTTCTTCGTAAGAGCACCCCTTTGTTCCATTCACTAATCTTGTTGCCCTTCTCTGTACTCGTTCCAGCATCTCTACATCCCTCTTGAAATGAGGCCTCCAGACCTGTATACAGTACTCTAGGTGTGGCCTGACCATTGCCTTATACAAGGGAATAATCACCTCCTTATCCCTGCTAGAAAAATTCCTATATATCATCGACAATACACCATGAGCTACTCTTGCAGCCCGTCTGCACTGCTCAGAAAACTTCATTTCTGCCTGCACAACCACCCCCCAGGTCCCTTTCATTCTCTACCACTGTCAGTGTAGTACCACAGAGTTTATACGTTGCTCTGGGGTTGCTGTTTCCCATATGCAGTACTTTACATTTGTCAATGTTAAACTTCATTTGCCACCTCTCAGCCCATCTGCTCAACCTTTCCAGATCCTGTTGCAGTAGCATAGTGTCAGTAGTGTCCTTGACAATTCTACCAACCTTCGTATCGTCTGCAAACTTGGACATTAAGCTTGATATACCATCATCAATATCATTTATGAATACAGAAAACAATAATGGACCCAACACTGAGCCCTGAGGGACTCCACTAATAACATTAGTCCACGATGAGCAGTGTCCATTGATTACCACTCTGTCTTCTCCCCCTCAACCACCCCTTTATCCATAGCAGCAATTTGCTTCCTATGCCACACTGCTCCAATTTGTGCAGCAGTCTTCCACGTGCAACAGTATCAAAAGCCTTTCTAAGATCCAAGTATATAATATCAAAGTTATTCCCTGCATCCAGTTCTTTTGTGACTGCATCATAGTATCCAATCAAATTGGTCAGGCAAGACTTCCCCTTAACAAAACCATGCTGTGTCTGAGCTATAACTGAAGTATTGTCTAGATGATCCTGCAGTGCTTCTTTAACCAGTGCCTCCATTAATTTTCCCGGAACAGAAGTTAAACTAACTGGTCTATAATTACTTGTGTCGCCCTTTGATCCTCCTTTGCGAATTGGGGTCACATTTGCACATCTCCAGTCCATGGGTACTTCCCCTGAGTCCAAGGAAGCTCTCATAATTATGGCTAAGGGTTTGCTTACTTCCTTTGCTGCCTCCTTTAATATAACTGGATAGATCCCATCCACCCCAGGTGCCTTTCTTGTATTTATCTTCAACAATTTCTCCTCCACTTTACTCTCAGTTATTACAAGATTCTCTAGCTTTCTGCCGGAGTTGAATACACCTCTGGCATTCCCCTCACTGAATAACTCCTCATGTGTGATTGTCGATGCAAAATATTCATTGTTTGTTAGCTACCTGAGCAGGATCATCAACAGTTGACCCATCGATATCAAGTGGACCAATCTTATTCATTCCCTTCCTTCTAGAGTTTACGTAAGTAAAGAACTTTTTGCCGTTTTTGTTTGCATCCGTTGCCAAAGATTTCTCGTAATCTGCCTTTGCCTGCCTAACCTCCTTTGTAACTTGGTTACAGATCAACTTGTATCTATCATAGGCTTCTGTGTCACGTGCTAATTTGTATGTATCCCATGCATTTTTCTTCTCTGCCATATGTCTCATTAGTTCATCTGACATCCACTTAGGCCTAAACCTTGAACAATATTTCTTAGTTCGTTTTATTTATTTTACTCACATTTTACTCATTTTTTTTATATACTTGAATAACAAATTATGCTTAAACTGTTAATATACTTAATTGTTGTTCCTATTCTAAAAACATTACTACTAAATTAACAATATCAGAAAAAGAATTTTTCGAGTACTTTTCATATCCTTTTAATTTTCAAATTTTCCTGATAGCACTGCTGCTACCCATGTACAGTACTTTGAGTTTTTCAATGTTAAACTTCAGTTGCCACTTGTCAGCCCATCTGCCTAAATTTTTCAGATCCTGTTGCAATAGCATACTGTCAATAACAACACTGCTGACCTTCATATCGTCTGCAAACTTGGACATTAAGCCTGATATACAATTATAATGGACCCAACACTGAACCCTGGGGGACTTCACTAGTAACATTACTCCACAAAGAGCTGTGTCCATTGATTACCACTCTGTCTTCTCCCACTCAATCATCCCTTTATCCATAGCAGCAGTTTGCCTACAGTGCCACACTGTTCCAATTTGTGCAGCAGCCTTCCATGTGCAACAATATCAAAAACCATTTTAAGATCCAAATATATGATATCAAAATTATTCTTTGCATCCAGTTCCTTTGTGACCACATCATAGTAGCCAATCAAATTGGTCAGACAAGACTTGCCCTTAACAAACCAATGCTGTGTCCGAGCTATAACTGAAGTCTTGTCTAAATGATCCTGCATTGCATCTTTAACTAATGCCTCCATTAATTTCCCTGGAAATTAATGCAGGCACTGGTTAAAGAAGTTAAACTAACAGGCTTGTAATTACTTAATACCCTTTGATCCTTTGTGAATTGGGGTCACATTTGCACATCTCCAGTCCATGGGTACCTCCCACCCCCAAGTCCAAGGAAGCTCTCATAATTATGGCTAAGGGTTTGCTTACATCCTTTGCTGCCTCAATAACTGAATAGATCTCATCCACCCCAGTTGCCATTCTTAAGTTTATCTTCAACAATTTCTCCTCCACTTTGCTCTTGGTTATTACAAAATCATCTAGCTCACTGCCAGAGTTTAATTCACCTCTGGCATTCCCCTCTCTGAATAACTCATGTGTGAATGTAGATGGAAATTACTCATTTAGTTGGTTAGCTATGTGAGCAGGATCAACAGTTTAACCATCGATATCAAGTGGACCAATCTGATTTCCCCTTCCTAGAGTTTACATAAGTAAAGAATTTTTTTCTGTTTTTCTTTGCATCCTCTGCCAAAGATTTCTCATAATCTGCATTTGCCTACCTAAGCTATTTTGTGACTTAGTTACAGACTAGTTTATATCCATCATAGGCTTCCGTGTCATCTGTTAATTTATATGTATCCCATTCATTTTTCTTCTCTGCCACATGTCTCATTGATACATCTGACATCCATTTAGGCCTAAGCTTCAACAATATTCCTTAGTTTGTATGAAAAGCCTAGTAGCTTCTAAGATTAATTCTTTGAATGCATCCCATTTTAAATTTGCTGTTGGTAACATCATCATCAGTTGGTCCCACCATATGGAATTTTAATAATGTCTCAGACCACTGTAGTCACCTTTACGAAAGCAAAAACCCTTCCCTTTACCCCTGATGGTAGTTACCTCTTTGAGTAAATCCCACTTCAGCACACTGTGATCACTGCCAACTAGTGATTCCTTTATCTGTAGATTCTTAATGCATGAAGAATCACTACTGATAATCACATCAAGAGTATTTCTCCCTCTAGTTGCCTCCCGAACATGCTGCTGTAGAAATCAATCATCCAATAAATCCACAAAAGCCTTGCTAGTGTTTGAGTGACCAACCCACAAATTCCAGTCAATATCTGGGAAATTAAAATCCCCCATTATAAAATACTCTGATTTACCCACTCTATTTCTCTGTAAAGTTGTTTATTATACTCATCAGAGTCATTAGGCCTATAAAACTCCTATTCTCAATTTTGCTTTCCCAGTGCTTATGTCACACCAAACTTACTGGAATCTGTACTTCCTTGGAAGACTTTTGATGTGGAGCCAGCAAAAAAAAAATCTGGCTCCTTGGCTTTAACTTGGTCAGTCATAATCACGAGGTTGGCACATATGTTATGCGCTTTGATGTTTCATGGTGTAATGTCATTTCCCTGTTCTTTTTGTTTATTATTAATTTTTTTTATTTATTTCTTTATTTATTTATTATTTGTCTAAACCATTGAGTGGTTTTCGAATAATGCACATTTTATTTTTTCGTAAATGTCAAATGTGTGGAAGCCCTCTACATTGAACAAAGTATTTGAATACTTTTCTGAAGATGATAAATAATATATTTGCACATGCCAAATAAATGACACTGATGGTAAGATTTTGACTTGTGGAGCAAAAATTAGTAAAACTTTGACCAATAAAATCAGTTTCAACATATGCCCAACATACAAGCAAGTACCTTCATCAACTGGTGAAAGGTATTCTGGAAAATTTTGAAATAGGAAAAGAGCATGTATTGGGCATTGTGACTGGTAATGCCTCCAACACCTCAAGAACTATTGCGAAGTTAAATAAAGACCGACCAAGAAAGAGTTTTGTTTGTTTGTTTGGTTTTTAGGAGCATTAGCAACTAAGGCCATATTACTCCGTTTTTTTTTGCGGTGGTCATTCCCTGACCTTTCCGCATCCTCCGTATTTGGTGTGACGGGCTCGAACCCCGGTCTAATCAAAAAGCGTGTGCTACACACTGCTGCTCCTTCACACCTGGCTACAGAGGCGCCTACCAACCAAGAAAGAGAGGTGATTCAGTAACAGATAGTGAAAGAGATGAATCACGTGGTAAGACTCCAGAAATTAGAGCCTTATGACGACGTAGAAGCAGAACTGGATTTAAACGACATCCTGGATGAAATTTCAAGCCTCTCGGGAGTCCAACACATGCGTTGTGGTGTTCATACTTTACAGCTGGCAATCCGTGATGCCTTAGGAAATAAGCATGCAATTGCTCTTGTAAGGTGAGACAGGTTGTACTAGCTGCTACAAAGCCAAAAATAGAAACAATTGCTGGAAAAACAGCAATTTTGGATCAGGCTACTAGGTTAGGTAGCACATATATGATGAGGACCACTTACTGGAACAAATTTGTGGCATGGACTGGGACTAGGAAGCAGCTTTCCTGGTGATCGCTGCTTCTTGGTAGCTAAATGGCCAGAAACAACATGCAAGCACGCCACAAACACAGTACTACACTCATTTCTGGCCATTGTACAGAGTTTTGTATATCATCACAGAGAACTATGGCTGAGATGAACTAACGTTTAGAGGCCACCTTACATAAGACAAAACACATGTCCACATATCCTTATTGACATTGCCAACCCTGAACTAACACTAACAGAAGTACTGTGGGACCAGGTGCAGAAATTTAAAAACTTGTTTTACCAACCACATGCTACTACAAAGAAAATTCTTGGTAGTAGTATGTGGAAAGAAAGAACTTTCTTTCCTCCTCCCTCTGTTTTCTCCCTTCCACTTTAAATAGTTTATTTCCCATAAATAGTTTATAAACAAACAACCATTTATTCCTTGGAATTAATTTTTTTTTTTGCCCCATCAGCATTCCCAATAAGGTTATCAGGGAGAGTTCTGTTAAAGTCTTGTTCAAAAATAAATTGAACATAAAGGAGAAACTGTTAACATGTTGGAGAACTGGTTGCTCACAACCTGCCAGAATAGCAACAAACACATCTAAAATGCAAAATGGGGATGGGGTAAAGTGGTCATAATTAAACATGGAGGAGATTCCTTAGCCATGCCTTGGATCTACATAGACATGATTGTCAAAAATTGTGGTAATGCTATTGACACCTGATGTCATATGTTCAAAGTGGTAAGCAAGTTGTGGAATTTTGTGTGTTGCATTAAATTCCCTCTCCAAAGCCCTGCAGATAAAATGAATGGCATGCACAAGAGAAATTGAAATGCGAAAGGATACCGTATTAAAAAAAATAATAAAATAAACAGAACCTCATCCATGCAATGGTAGACAAAAAAAACTGTGTCACCTTACAAAAAGTAACGTTTGTAGTGAAATGTATAAGATAGTGTTTGATTACAGCCAAAGCAACAGTATTGCTTTGACTATAATCAAAGCAACGGTATTGTGCCAGATAACGCTTCTATTGCTATAGCCATTTCTATAAATACAACGTTGGAAGGGTATACACGTTTATTAGTATCCTGTTTTGTGGCAGTATAAGCATGGCTCCATATGTTCAGTTTAACATCAATAAAAAAAATGTAGCTGTTGCTCTGTCCCAGGAAGGGCTTTCTGCGCATGCTATCACTGATAACATAGGCTGCCACCAGTCAACAGTATCCCAGGTGCTGAAATTAAAGAGTGAAACTGATGGTGTGAAGAGAAGAGCTGGATCAGGCCATAAGAGAGTCACTATGCCTTCCGAAGATCAATATTTGAAACTGCTATGCCTTCGCAATCACCATGCTAGTGCTCTTGATCTAAAACTTCACTTTGAGATGGCCTCTAGTGTTGAAACAATTTTACAAACTCTCCAAAGACGGCTTTTGGAATGTGGTCTGCATGCCTATCGACCCAAGAAGAAGCCTTCATTGAACCAACAAATGAGGAAGAAGTCACTTGCTTGGGCCAAAAATGCATGTTTCGTGGACAAAAGAGCAATGGAACACATTCATCTTTTCTGATGAATCGAAATTCAGTCTGCATGGCTCGGATGGATAGTGATATGTCAGAAGACGAAAATCGGAGGCATGCCATCCTGACTGTGTAACAAGCAAAGGGGCAGGGGAAATTAAGTTTATTAACGGAACAGTGAATGCAGAAACCTACACTGCTATCTTGGAGGAGTGCCTGAAACCCGTTATTTGGGATCCACCACACATGTCCAAAACTGAATTTTTCAACAGGACTCAGCATCTTGCCACACAGCAAAATTGGTAAGTTTTATGCTCTTTAGATTAAATGAGTTTGTCTTCTTGTCTCATAAAGCCTAAAACATACTTACATGTTTGTATATAATGCTGGCATTACTGTGTTGGACTAGCCTGGCCACAGTCCTGATTTGAACCCTACTGAAATTTGCTGGGACATAATGCCGTTTAAAATTGCTCTTATAAAGCCAAGCTTGGTCCATGAGGTTGTCACACACACATTCTCTCAGATATGCCAGACAAGCTGTACTTGCTACCTGGGAGTCTAAAACGTTGATGGAACTGATATTCGGGTGACACTCAAGTCAATTGGACCCAATTTCGGCGAAGTCCGGACGGTCTGTGACAGCCAAATCCTCTACTTGCACCTTCACAATGGTGGGACTGTTAGTAATCCTGGGTATAACCTCCATGCACAAGTACATGGTGGGTGACCACCCAGGTGTGATCCAACGTAAGCAGGGTTCAAGGTGTGGTGCCCAAACCACATGGAGGAATGCCGCCCCTGTATGTTATCAGGCAGTACTAGGGGGTAGATGACTCCTCAACCAGTGCAATACCACTACTCTGCTTATTGGAGGCTTGAATGGTGGAACCTATGTTTAGTCTCTAGAGTTACGTTCCGGTCAACCCTTCCCCGTTTCTTCCATCATGCAGTATGATTGATGACTTTTGAGGTTATGATGAACATCGTAGCAAGATCCATTATTCCTTACATTTCGAGGGTACAGCTCTACAGTGTTCGCAGGCTGGCCGCTAGTTAGTACACTGGACCGAACCTATTGGTAACTCTCTAGGAAGCTTCCGGATCAGCTAGTGTATAATCTTGCTACCTCTACTCTGCCAGATAGTGACTCGAGGGAGTCCGACTAGTGTGTATGCGGGGGGCCGGACATTGTCGAGGCCACGTTATGTCAGGGATCTGGATATATTCTTACCATGTGTACGCCATATCCTAAAATTTCATTACTTCATAGAGCATGTCCCACCCACTTTTTCTTACTGTTGAATACACCATGAATTGTCAAACTAATAGAGCAAGCTTATCTGAGAAAAGATCTAAACCTCCCAAGCACTTCCTAATTCATTTCACAAATGTACATGGTCTCAGTTCTAATCTCAATGATGTCCATTTCCACTTGCAGTCTGACAAACCCCTTATACTTTTTCTGACAGAATCTCAGTTATTGGTTGATTCAACTGCTGCTCATCTCAGATGCCCAAATTATTCGCTGTATGATTCCTTTCACCTCAAAGGTGGTATTTGTGCATATATCCATTCTGATATTAGCTGTCAGAGACTTGGCAATTTGGAATCTGTCTACCTCATTGAAGATCTCTTTGATCTTCTCTGGCTTAAAATCTCTCTACCTCATTGTGTCAAATTCATTTGTTGTCTCTAGCGTTCTCCGAACTCCCCTAATCACTTGGAGCTCTTTCACTTCCTCTCTTGGCAACTTGACTTTCTCCAGTCCAACTTTCCTAATAGTTAGGTAATTTTCCTTGGTGATTTTAATGTTCACAACTCCACCTGGCTTCCGTTTTCTAGTCACACCGACCCAGCTTGTTGTGATGCTGAGGCTTTTGCAATTACTAATGACCTTGCACAGATTGTTCATTTACCTACAAGAATACCGGACAATCCTAATCATACAGCCAACATGCTTGATCTTTTTCTCAGAAACAACCCTTCTAAGTACATGGTTAAAGTGATAGGGCCTTATGTCCTTTAGGCACTTCAGATCACAACTTTTTGATTGTCTCTTCTCCAATGGAGTCTTTATTTCATGGCTATTCACAACTTCGTGTTGTTTGGCATTACAAGAATGCAAAATGGGAAGACCTGTGAGATTTCGTTTCCTTGGTCGGATTAATGTTTTAAAACTTCTGATGTCAACGTTTGCTCAGATCGTGTCAGTGAAATTATTCTTGCAGGAATGGAATCCTTTATCCCACACTCCACTTTAAAATCTCGTCCTTTATCTAAACCTTGGTTTTCCAATAAATGTGTTAAGGCTGTTCAAGAGAAGAATGTTGCATATCATAATTGGCTTGTTTCTAATTCTTCAGTATCATTTTCTGCCTACACCTAAGCTCGCAACAATTGTAAAGCAGTTATTAATCAGTCCAAACTAGATAAAGGTCTTCTAAACAAGGTTCCATCTTATGGTTTGCCAACTGTTTTTAGTAATTGGTTATCCAGTTTTCTCTCTGATCGCTCACTGAGGATGATGGTAGATGGCTCTCTGTCTTCTAACTTCTCCACTGATGCTGGTGTCCCCCAAGGTTCAGTTCTTTCCCCCACTCTTTTCCTCATGTATATTAATGACCTTCCATTCACTGGAAATCCTATCCATAGTTTTGCCGATGATAGCACATTGCATTCTACTTTCCATTTTGAGAAACCTTGCCCTGCTCAATCAGCTTCAACTTCTCGAAAATCTGCTACCAATTCCTTAAATGCTGATCTTCATGTAATTCTCCAGTGGGGAAAAGACAACTTAGTTGATTTCCACCCTTCTAAAACTCGCAAAAAGGATTCTTCTGCTCCTATGCTTATCTTTAGTGACACTCTGATTTCTTGGCAAAATGATATATCTCTTTTGGGGATTACCCTGACTTCTAATCTCTCTCTTGGCACAAGCACATTACAAATAATGCTTCCTCTGCATCTAAAAAACTTAGTTTTCTCTTTCGCTCTCGGCGTTACTTTTCTTCCAAACAGCTGCTCACTCTGTATAAATCGCAAATCCGCCCTATCATGGAATATTGTTATACACATCTGGGGTGGTGCCCCCGAAACCTCTCTCAGGCATCTTGATTCCATTCAGAAAAGGGCAATTAGGTTAATTAATGATTCATCTCTAACAGAGTTTCTCCACTTGCTGTCTCAATGACATACTGTTTCTGCTGCATGCCTCTTCTACAGATACTTCCACGAGCGGGAATTATAGAAGCCAATTCTTCTGATTTGGCTTCTATAATTCCCACTCTCTCTTTCAAAACAGTCCGAACACGTGCCACCACCAGCCAACTTCAATTTACTGTCCAACTTCAAACTCACAGAACCAACTTTTCATCTTCCTCATTTATTCATTCAACTACCATTTTCTGGAACAACCTTTCCTTCATACGTATTTCCTGAAAATTACAGTCTACAGAAGTTCAAGTCCAATGTCAACAAATATCTTCTTTCGTCTTCTCAACCTCCAACCCAAACACAGTACTAAGTACTATAGGTTCTGATACCTCTCGTGTTTGGGGTTTACATAAAAAAAAAAAAAAAAAAAAAAAATACATCGAAATTCTCTAAAATTTTCATAATAAGGAAGCACATCAGGGTCTGATGATGATTGAATAAAATGTAGATGTCATCCATGTGTTGTCTTATAACAGACAAACTTAGGATGAGGTGCAACTTATTCTTTGTCATCGTCATCATCGTCCTGTTGTTCCTCGTGAAGAACATTTTCTGCAATCTTTCCCTCAGAAAAAAATTTGATAGCCCGGATCACCATTTTCGAGCCATTGTTCCACATCATTCTCAGTTGCATTTTTGTTGCCAGCCATCAGAAGAGTGTCCCGAAAATTAGATGCTTAACTCCCTCAAAGTACATTTAGTTTCTATGTCATACAACTTCTTCAAAGCATTGGCCAAGGTAGTAATATTCATATCTTTCCATGCAGCTGCTAAGTTGAAGATAGCAGATCTGATGTTGTATGCATGTAAATTTTGCCTATGTTCTGGGGCCTCTTGTATCTTCTTCGTCTTCTGTTTCTTCCAAAATAACCATCACCTCTTCCAAAAACTTCTTCTTATACAACCTCTTACATGCAACTATTACACCCTGATCCATTGGCTGTATCAGTGAAGTAGTGTTAGGAGGCAGATAAGTTTAATTTAATTCTTCCATTTAATTCTCCCATTAGAAGGAATTTTTCAGCACATCTGTTAACGTCGCACATAAGACAGATGTGCTGTCTGATGTGTGACTGCTATCAGATATAGGCCTCCTTAGCCAGGTGGGCAAGAGCAGCAGTGCGTAGCACACGCTTCTTGATTAGACCGGGGTTCGAGCCCGTGACTACCAAATATGGAGGATGTTGAAAGGTCAGGGAATGACCACAGCATACCCCCGGAGCAATATGGCCTTAGGTACTAATGCTCCTAAAAACCAAAACAACAACAGCTATCAGATATAAAAATAGGTTCTAAATTTTTCCTTTAGGACAGAAATTTTTTGTCCGTTAAATCGAGGGCTTACTATATATGTATGGATATATTGGGCTTGCCTAGAATATGTATGTCCAAGGCCAGGGAAAAAAAGTAAATTAAAAAAGTAAAGCTTCACAAGGTTTCTTAATATATGAATAAGGAAACACGAATTTGTGAAAATGGTAATCCTACATATCTTTACAATAATCATGCATTTATAATAAAAATATCTATAGCATGAAACTTTTGTTATTGATTTTAACAGCAGAATATTTTCAAACATCAAAAGTGTACTGCTAATCTATTTCCAGATTACAAAGGATAAAACATGAAAAACGACAAAAGGATATGAAACGTAAACAGAAGTTATCGGAAAGCAGAAAGCACTTATCTAATATTAGGTAAGTCCACTCCCATTACTTGAACATAATTTAAATTATTTGATTTTAGGACAGTTCAGTTAATTATTTGCGGCAACAATTATTAAAAGAGAATTGCCAAGGCACACTGTTTTCCATGCTAAACTTGTTGTTTTTGACTTGCGCTAAAGCTTAAAATTTAGCATACTATTTAAGTATGTAAATAGTGTAGATAATTTTTATGCTTGTGGTGAATTGTCATTTGAATCACAGAAGCATCATCCCATTACTCCAATAATAATTTTTAAAAAAATTCACAACTATTTTGGCTGCAAGGTTGGGGACAAAGACAAAAAAAATTCACTTTTTTTGTGTCAGCAAATTGCAGCAAATGAAATGCTGGAAATTTCATTTGCTGTAATTCTAATCTCCACAGCTAGTTAAATCACAAGCCCCATCTTTTAATGTGCCCATGATATGGAGAGAGCCTTCAGATCATATAAAAGTCTGTTATTTTTGTATGGTATACTATCTCTTCAGCATGGGATTTCCAAGAAGAAAAATTGGACCTTAAGCTACCTGAATGTATCATCTGCCATTCATCCAGTACACCATGGAGAACAACTTCCTGTTGATGGCTAAGATAAATCACTTGAACTTTGCACATCAACAGATCCTGATTATACAAAGTGTACTAGGAAAGTTTTGCAATATGACGCAACAATGAATCACAGGAAGCTGCTTGTTGCTGCATGTTGAGACATGTTCATACGTGCATAGTAGCCGCTGCGCCAAGTCAATGGGCTCAGTTATTCATTAGTAGTGAGAGTGTAAAGTGCTTGCGATGGCATCGTGGTCACGAAATGAGATAAGGACAGTTTTGCGGTATAATTTCGTGCGTGGTTTAACCATAGACCAGTGCTTAGAAGAAATGACTCTTGCACTAGATGATGATTGTCCACATCGTACAACGATATTCAAGTGGTATAGAGAATTCCAAAGGGGAAATTTCACTCTGGAGGATTCTGAGAGGCTGGGAAGGCCACGAACGTCAGTTACGGAGGAAAACGTTACTGCTGTGAGGAAAATGCTTGACGAAAACAGGCGAGTGACCTACCAACAGATAGAGGATACTTTGGGCCTAAATGCGCCAGCAATTCGTTCAATTCTGCAAGATCATTTGCACGTGAAGAAACTTTGTTCTCTCTGGGTACCGCATCAACTGACTGAAGAGCAGATGACACGACGTGTGACTTGGTGCCGGGAGATGTTAAAAAAGTTTGATAAGGGACAATCTCGGTATGTGAACAACATCGTGACAGGTGACGAGACTTGGCTGTACTATTACGATCTGCCGACCAAGGTTCAAAACAAAGTTTGGGTCTTTGATGATGACTACACACCCGTAATTGTCAGAAAATCCCGATCTGTAAAGAAGAAAATGATAGCTGTATTTTTCAAATCGAGTGGAATTGTGGAACGTGCCGTTTTGGACACGCAGAAGACAGTCACAGCTAAGTGGTATACTGAACAATGCCTGCCTAAAGTCATTGGATCTATGAAGAACCTGCGGCCAAAGTCAAGAATGGACACCTGGTACCTCCATCACGATAATGCTGCAGCTCACAGCGCCAAAGCCTGCACCGAATATTTGACCACGACAGGACTGAAACTTCTCGAGCACCCTCCCTACAAGCCAGACCTTGCTCCCTGCGACTTTGCACTGTTCCCGCATGTGATAATGAAGCTAAAAGGGAGGCGGTTTCCCAGCGATGAGGACCTTCTACAGGCTTGGGACAACGAGTGTGCTTTACTCCCTAGTGAAACTTGGCAGAACTGGTTTAAAGATTGGTTTCGGAGGATGGAGAGGTGTATTGAATGTAGAGGAAATTACTTTGAAAAAATTAAATAAACAAAGCTGTATTGATTAAATAAACAAAACTTTCAAAGCTGTATTGATTAAATAAACAAAATTAAATAAACAAAAATTAATGTATTGATTAAATAAACAAAACTTTCCTAGTACCCTTTGTATCCTGAGTCAAAGGTCATCTGGATAGTACTTTCGGGTAAGGAAAGCGCATAGGATGATAGGTTTAATTTCCTTTTTTTTTTTTTTTTATTAATTATTATTATTTAGTTATTTATTTTATTTTATTTGGATTTTTTTTTTTTTTTTTTGGTGCAAGAAAGCCTATGGCTTTCTTGCACCAAAAAAAGTGCAAGAAAGTGCATGGTGCAAGAAAGCCTATGGCTTTCTTGCACCATGCGGCCGTTACTAATACTAATACTATTTCCAATTTACCCTCTGCCAAGCCACACAAAATTTGGTAAATCAATATCTCTGATAAGAGATAAATTTGGTAAATCAATAAGAGATATTGATTTACAAAAAAATAAGGCAGAACTTGTAGGTTTAAGGTTGCAACAGTGAAACTTTCAAGATAATGTTAGTATATGTATACTGGTGCTGCCAAAACAATTTCACCCAGGTTTTTAAAATGGAAAGTAATCCTCGCTGCATTGACATCAATGGTTTAATGGACTCATTTAACATTGACCACAACTGCAATTGCAGAATAGATTTTTCGAGGGTCTTGTCTAACCAGTCTGATAGGTTACTGTGATGCAGTGACCTATCAGATTGGTTAGGAGGAACTGAATGCAAAAAATTATTTTGACATTATATACAGGGTGTTTCAGTTAAACGTTTCAGAACTTCTAAGAGGGGTAGGGTACATCCTGACAACTTGAAATCATATAGCAATGTGGGGTCGGAAATGCTTTCCTGAAGCGGTATTGTACACAGAAGTCGTCGTGCGATGTTGTGCAGCACAGATTCGATTTTCAGTCAGTGTATGGGCCGGTATTATGGGAGATCACCTCATCGGACCTTACCTGTTACCGTGTCGTCTAACCGGACCTATCTACTTGATCTTTCTGCAGCAAGTATTGCCACAACTTTTGAGAGATGAACAGATTTCTGCATCGACGCAACAGACAATGTGGTTCCAACACGATGGAGCCCCTGCCCATTATAGCGGAGATGTTCGTAACTACCTGGATGTCACATTTGGTCAACAGTGGATCGGACGTGGTGGTCCCGTGCGTTGGCCTGCTCGGTCACCCGACCTATCATGTCTTGATTTTTATTTCTGGGGTCATATGAAATCACTAGTTTATGACACTCCTGTTGACAATGCTGAGGAGCTGGTTGCAAGAATCGCAGTAGCTGCCGAAGAAATTCGCCTGGAGTATTCCAGAATGTTCGGATGTCCATGCGTCGGAGATGTGAGGCGTGCATTGTAGCCCGTGGAAGAAACTTCGAACACTTACTTTAATCCATGTACCTTTTGCTTCTTTTCATGTATTATTAAAACGATTTCTCACTTACGGTCTCTTTTCTTTATGGTGCTTCTGTGTACAACACCGCTTCAGGAAAGCATTTCCGACCCCACATTGCTATATGATTTCGAGTTGTCAGGATGTACCCTACCCCTCTTAGAAGTTCTGAAACGTTTAACTGAAACACCCTGTATATAGATTTCAGGGAAGGATTTTGATACTGTTACACTAAAGACTGCTGTACAAACTCTGGAGCAATGTGACATTAAGGGCAAGTTACTGCTATTTATAAAGGGATGGTTAAGTGAAAGAAGAAAGTGAGTAGTTATCAGTAGGCACTGCTCTTCATTTGTAGACTAATGTTATTAGAGGAGTTCCCCAAAGTTCATTGTTGGGTCCATTGTTGTTTGCAGCATTTATCAATGCTATTGATGAAGGTATATCAGGCTTAATATCTAAATTTGCAGATGATACAAAAGTTGGCAGGATGCTTAACGACAGTCATCAGGATGAGCTACTGCAACAAGATCTGAGAATATTGGCTCAGTGAGCTGAGAAATGGCAGTTGAAGCTTAGCTTTGATAAATGCAAGGTATTACATGTGGCTAGCAGTAATTCCAGATTAACTAAACTGTATGGTACACTCAGGGTAGTGGACAATGAAACCGGGAGGAATGTGCAGTCAGACATGAAATTGTCTGAGCAGTGCAGACGTGCAACCAGGACAGCTCGCGTTTCATCAGTGATATACAGAAACTTTGCTGGTAAAGTTAAGGAGCTGATTATCCCTTTGTATAAGGCCATGGTTAGGCTGCATCTTGAGTACTATATACAAGTCTAGAGGCCTCACTTTAGGAAGAATATATATCTGCTGGAAAAGGTGCAGAGAAGGGCAAACAAAAGGGTGCTCTTACCTAGAAAGGCTTCAATTCTGCAGATTGCAGAGTCTCGAGACCAGGCACCTGCAGGGAGATATGATTGAAGTGTTTTTAAAGCCTTGAGTGAATTGAGTTATCTTCCACTTGGTGAGACTACGCACATGAGGGAGCATAAATTCAAGTTGAGGAAGGAAGGTTAGAGGATAGATGTGCAGAAGTTTGCTTTCAGCCAGCAGGTGGTTGATTGTTGGAACAGGCTTCCATCTGTTGTTTTTGTGGAAGTGGATGGGTTGAATAAATTTGAGGGAGAACTAAACAAATTCTTGGGGAGTACAATTGAGGGAAATGTGGGGTGTTTGTTTTTTTTTTTTTTTTTTTGTTTTTTTTTTCGATAATGCTATATAAGTTTGCTTTCTTGCATCATATGCCATTACTTCTACAAGACTGGAGATTCTTCTGAATTGAGTTTAAAAGCAGTGCTTCTACATAATGGCAATAAACTATCATCAAGAAAGCGAGTGATTATTGACACTGCTCATCGTCGATTAACGTGATTAGTTAGGTCCTCCAGGGTTCACTTCTCGGCCCATTGTTGTTTTCTGTATTTATTAAGGATATTGATAAACATGTATCAGGTGTGATGTCTAAGTTTGCAGATGATGGATTGGCAGGGTGATTATGACAGTAATCAAGGTAAGCTGCTTCAACAAAATCTAAACAAACAAAACAAAATGTCAATTGAAGTTTAATTGATAAATGCAAGGTACTGAATGTTATTCTAGAATTACTGGGTAGCAGTTGTCCATGAATAACTTATCAACCGTGTGGTACTATACTGAAGGCATTTGAAAGGGACCCAAGGGTAATTGTGCAGTCAGATATATAATTCTATAAGCCAGGGTTTCCCGAAGTGTGGGCTACGAAAAGAAAATACCGGTCCGCAAACAAATTATTTGAAATATACCTACATAAAACTTTCGGCAAATTTCCTTTCCTAAAATATATCTATTTTATGTAAACTTTTGTTAATAAACAAAGAATTGAATTGCCTATCTTTTATTTATATTTACTGATGTTCATGAATATATAATTGCATTATTAATGGTGTGTTAAATGCCCTAATGGTAGTGTCATTATTTCCTAATCCTATGAGTATAACTATTTAAAATACATTAATTTATAGATATAGGTGGACCGCAGAAAAAAAAAATCTACAAACACCGGTCAGTGTTTGAAAAAGTTTGGGAAACCCTGCTATAAGCAATGCAGACGAGCTACCAGAACAGCTTATGGAATTTAGCATTAGTAGAGGCATATGATGCAGGAAAGCAAGCTTATGTGGCATCAGTCAAAAAAAAAAAACTCTCCCATTTCACCCGTCCGTTCGTTCAGCTCAGCCTTAAATTTATTTACGCTATCAACTTCCACAACAAGGGATGGAAGTCTGTTCCACCAACCAACTACCTGCTGGCTAAAGGCAAACTTCCGCACATCTATCCTACATCTGTCTTTCCTCAATTTGAATTTATGCTCTCTCAGGTGAGTATTCTGAGCAAGAGGAAGAATCCCATCAGCATTGAGCATGCTCAAACCATTCAAGGCTTTATACACCTCAATCAGATCACCTCGCAAGTGCCTGGTCTCCAGAAACTGTAATCCGCAAAACTTAAGCCTTTCTTCATCAGAGCAACCCTTTGTTCCATTCACTAATCTTGTTGCCCTTATCTCTACTCGTTCCAACAGCTCTACATCCTTCTTAAAATGAGGCCTCCAGACCTGTATACAGTACTCAAGGTGTGGCCTGACCATTGCCTTATACAGGGGGATAATCACCTCCTTATCCCTGCTAGAAAAATTTTTTTTATATCATTGACAATACCCCAAGAGCGACTTTTGCAGACCATCTGCACTGCTCAGAAAGCTTCATATCTGCCTGCACAATTACCCCCAGGTCTTTTTCGTTCTCTATCACTGTCAGTGTAGTACCACAGATTTGATACGTTACTCTAGGGTTACTGCTTCCCATATGTAGTACTTTACATTTGTCAATGTTAAACTACATTTGCCACCTCTCAGCCCATCTGCTCAACTTTTCTAAATCCTGTTGCAGCAGCGTACTGTCATTAGCATCCTTAACAACCCTGCCAAACTTCGTATTGTCTGCAAACTTGGACATTAAGCTGGACATACCATCATCACTGTCTTTTATAAATACAGAAAACAATCGACCCAACACTGAACCCTGAGGGACACCACTAATAACATTAGTCCATGAAGAGCAGTGTCCATCGATTACCACTCTGTCCTCTCAACCATCCCCTTATCCATAGCAGCAATTTGCCTCCTATGCCACACTGCTCTAATTTTTTCAGCAGTCTTCCATGTGCAACAGTATCAAAAGCCTTTCTAAGATCCAAATATATGATATCAAAGTTATTCCCTGCATCCAGTTCCTTTGTGACCACATCATAATATTCAATAGAATTGGTCAGGCAAAACTTTCCCTTCACAAAACCATGATGTGTCCGAGCTGTAACTGAAGTCTTGTCTAGATGATCCTGTAGTGCTTCTTTAACCAGTGCCTCCATTAATTTTCCTGGAACAAAAATTAAACTAACAAGTCTATAATTATTTGGTCCTTGAGGTTGTCACAGACATTCTCTCAGATAGGCCAGACAAGCTGTACTTGCTACCTGGGAGTATAAAACGCTGATGGAACTGATATTTGGATGACACTCAAGTCAAGTGGACCCAATTTCGGCGAAGTCCGGACGGTCTGTGATAGCCAAACCCTCTGCTTGAACCTTCACGATGGTGGGACTGTTAGTGATCCTGGGTATAATCTCCATGCACAAGTACATGGTGGGTGAACACCCAGGTGTGAGCCAACATAACCAGGGGTTGAGGTGTGACGCCCAAACCACATTGAGGAACGCCGCAACTCTATGTTACCAGGCAGTACTAGGTGGTAGATGACTCATCAACCGGTGAAATACGACCACTTTGCTTATTGGAGGCTTGAAGTGGTGGAACCCATGTTTACTCTCTAGAGCTGAGTTCCGGTCAACCCTTCCCTATCTCTTCCATCATGCAGTATGATTGATGACTTTTGAGGTTATGATGAACGTCGTGGCGAGATCCAATATTCCTTACATTTCGAGGGTACCGGACCGAACCTATTGGTAACCCTCTAGGAGGCTTCCGGATCAGCTATTGTATAATTTTGCTACCTCTGCTCTGCCAGATAGTGACTGGAGGGAGTCCGACTAGTGTGTATGCGGAGAGAATTGTCGAGGCCATGTTATGTCTAGGATCTGGGTATATTCTTACCACGTGTGCACCATATCCAAAAATTCATTACTTCATACAGCATGTCCCACCTAATTTTTCTTATTATTGAATACACCATGAATTGTCAAACTAATAGAGCAAGCTTATCTGTGAAAAGATCTAAACCCCCAAGCACTTTCTAATTCATTTCACAAATATATGTGGTCTCAGTTCTAATCTCAGCGATATCCATTTCCACTTGCAGTCTGCCAAACCCCCATGTACTTTTTCTGACAGAATCTCAGTTATCGGTTGATTCAACTACTGCTCATCTCAGATGTCCAAATTACTTGCTGTATGATTCCTTTCACCTCAAAGGTGGTACTTGTGCATATGTCCATTCTGATATTCCCTGTCACAGACTTGGCAATTTGGAATCTCCTCTCTTTGATCTTCTCTGGCTTAAAATCTCTCTACCTCGTGTCAAATTCATATGTTGTCTCTACTGTTCTCCCATCTCCACTAATCACTTGGAGCTCTTTGACTTCCTCTCTTTGCAACTTGACTTTCTCCAGTTCAACTTTCCTAAGAGTGAGGTAATTTTCCTTGGTGATTTTAATGTTCACAACTCGAGTTGGCTTCCATTTTCTAGTCACACCGATCCAGCTGGTCGAGATTCTGAGGCTTTTGCAATTACTAATGATCTTGCACAGATTGTTCATTTACTTACCAGAATACCGGACAATCCTAATCATACAGCCAATACGCTTGATCTTTTTCTCACAAACAACCCTTCTAAGTACACGGTCGAAGTGAGAGGTCCTTTAGGCACTTCAGATCACAACTTGGTGATTGTCTCTTCTCCAATGGAACCTCTATCTCATGGCTATTCCCAACGTTCTGTTGTTTGGGGTTACAAAAATGCAAAATGGGATGACCTGCAAGACGTCTTTTCCTTGGTCGGATTACTGTTTCAAAAGTTCTGATGTCAACGTTTGCTCAAATTGTGTCAGTGAAATTATTCTTGCAGGAATGGAATCCTTTATCTGTTCAAGAGAAGAATGTTGCATATCGTAATTGGCTTGTTTCTAATTCTTCAGTTTCATTTTCTGCCTACACCAAAGCTCGCAACAATTGTAAAGCAGCTATTAACCAGTCCAAACTAGAGTTTGAACAGGCTAAGTGTAGAAAACTTGCTTCTTGCCCTAATGGTAGCCGAGCATTCTGGTCTCTTGCCAAAGCTATTGGCCGCAACTTTTCCCTATCTCTGCTCCCACCTCTGTCCAAACCAGGTGGTTCTGTTGTCACTTCAGTCAAGGATAAAGCTGACCTGCTAGCATCCCGTTTTTCTTCAAACTCATGTATTAATGATCTTGAAAAAACACCTCCCACCATTCCCAACACGCTCCATTCAATGGCTCATGTGGTCTTCACTCAAAAGGATATCAGAAGGATTTTGATGAATTTTGATGCTAAGAAAGCTCCAGGTCCTGATGGTATTTCTCCACTTGTTCTCAAAACCTGAACTTACTCGTATTCTTTGCCGCCTTTTTTCACTTTTTTTCCAAAGGTGTTTTTCGTTCTACTTGGAAATTTGCTCATATCCAGCCAGTTCCTAAAAAGGGTGACAAATCCCTCCCATCCAATTATTGTCCCATTGCAATTACTCCTACTCTTTGTAAAGTAATAGAGAAATCAATTAACCGCCAACTCTTAAACTACCTAGAAACCTTTTGTCTGATCAACGATCGCAGTATGGATTTCGTCAGTGTCGATCCACTTGCGATATTCTGGATTATGTTACCCATTTATGGACTAATTCAATGGAGAGGTTCGGTGAAACACAGCTCTTGACATCTCAAAGGCTTTTGTTCATGTTTGGCATAAAGGTCTTCTAAACAAGCTTCAATCTTATGGTTTGCCAACTGTTTTTAGTAATTGGTTATCCAGTTTTCTCGGATCGCTCACTGAGGGTGATGGTAGATAGTTCTCTGTCTTCTAACTTCTCCACTAATGCCGGTTTTCCCCGAAGGTTCAGGTCTTTCCCCCCATTCTTTTTCTCTTGTATATTAATGACATTCTTCCATTGACTGGAAATCCTATCCATAGTTTTGCCGATGATAGCACATTGCATTCCACTTTCCATTTTGAGAAACCTTGTCCTGCTCAATCAGCTTCAACTTCTCGAAAATCTGCAACAAATTCCTTAAATGCTCACTGCCAGAATTTAATTCATCTCAGGCATTCCCCTCCCTGAATAACTCCTCATGTATGAATTTAGTTACTCATCTTCAGATAATTCTCCAATGGGGCAAAGACAACTTATTTGATTTTAACCCTTCTAAAACTCAGTCTTGTTTTATATCTCACAAAAAAGCATTCTTCTGCTCTTATGCTTATCTTTAGTGACACTCCGATTTCTAGGCAAAATGATATATCTCTTTTGGGGATTACCCTGACTTCTAATCTCTCATAGCACAAGCACATTACAAATATTGCTTCCTCTGCATCTAAAAAACTTGGTTTTCTCTTTCGCTGTCGGCGTTACTTTTCTTCCAAACAGCTGCTCACTCTGTGTAAATTGCAAATCTGGGCTGCCATGGAATATTGTTCCCACGTCTGGGGTGGTGCCCCCAAAACCTCTCAGGCTTTTTGATTACATTCAGAAGAAGGCAGTTAGGTTAATTAATGATTCATCTCTAACAGAGTCTCTCCACTCGCTTTCTCATAGACGTACTGTTTCTTCTGCATGCCTCTTCTACAGATACTTCCGTGGGCACTGTTCTTCTGAATTGGCTTCTATTATTCCCGCTCTTTCTTTCAAAACAGTCCGAACATGTGCCGCTCCCAGCCGACATCCATTTACTGTCCAACTTCAAATCCATAGAACCAACTTTTCATCTTCCTCATTTATTCATTCAACTGCCATTTTCTGGAATAACCTTCCTTCATACATATTTCCTGAAAATTACAGTCTACAGAAGTTCAAGTCCAATGTCAACAAATATCTTTCATTTTCTCAACCTCCAACTCAAGCACAGTACTAAGAACTATAGGTTCTAACACCTGTCGTGTTTGGGGTTTACATAAAAAATTTAAAAAAATTGTGTCGCCCTTGGATCCTCCTTTGTAAATTGGAGTGAATTGCACAACTCCAGTCCATGGGTACCTTCCCTGAGTCCAAAGAAGCTCTCATAATTATGGCTAAAGGTTTGCTTGCTTCCTTTGCTGCCTCCTTTAATATAACTGGATAGATCCCATCCACCCTGGGTGTCTTTTTTATGTTTATCTTCAACAATTTCTCCTCCACTTTCCTCTCAGTTATTACAAAATCATCTAGCTCACTGCCAGAATTTAATTCACCTCAGGCATTCCCCTCCCTGAATAACTCCTCATGTATGAATTTAGTTACTCATTTAGTTTGTTAGCCACCTGAGTAGGATCACCAGTTGAACCATCAAAATCCAGTGGACCAATCTGATAATGTAAACTCTAGAAGGACCCTTCTAGAGTTTACATAGGTAAAGAACTCTTTGCTGTTTTTCTTTGCATCCTTTGCCAAAGATTTCTCATAATCTGCCTTCGCCCGCCTAATCTCCTTCGTGACTTTTTTTTTTTTTTTTTTTTTTTCTATGTGAACCCCAAACAAGAGAGGTATTAGAACCTATAGTACTTAGTACCGTGCTTGGGTTGGAGGTTGAGAAGACGAAAGAAGATATTTGTTGACATTGGACTTGAACTTCTGTAGACTGTAATTTTCAGGAAATATGTATGAAGGAAGGTTATTCCAGAAAATGGCAGTTGAATGAATAAATGAGGAAGATGAAAAGTTGGTTCTATGGATTTGAAGTTGGACAGTAAATGGATGTCGGCTGGGAGCGGCACATGTTCGGACTGTTTTGAAAGAAAGAGCGGGAATAATAGAAGCCAATTCAGAAGAACAGTGCCCACGGAAGTATCTGTAGAAGAGGCATGCAGAAGAAACAGTACGTCTATGAGAAAGCGAGTGGAGAGACTCTGTTAGAGATGAATCATTAATTAACCTAACTGCCTTCTTCTGAATGTAATCAAAAAGCCTGAGAGGTTTTGGGGGCACCACCCCAGACATGGGAACAATATTCCATGGCAGCCCAGATTTGCAATTTACACAGAGTGAGCAGCTGTTTGGAAGAAAAGTAACGCCGACAGCGAAAGAGAAAACCAAGTTTTTTAGATGCAGAGGAAGCAATATTTGTAATGTGCTTGTGCTATGAGTGATTAGAAGTCAGGGTAATCCCCAAAAGAGATATATCATTTTGCCTAGAAATCGGAGTGTCACTAAAGATAAGCATAGGAGCAGAAGAATCCTTTTTGCGAGATATAAGACAAGACTGAGTTTTAGAAGGGTTGAAATCAACTAAGTTCTCTTTGGCCCACAGGAGAATTACCTGAAGATCAGCATTTAAGGAATTGGTAGCAGATTTTCGAGAAGTTGAAGCTAATTGAGCAGGACAAGGTTTCTCAAAATGGAAAGTGGAATGCAATGTGCTATCATCAAAAAAACTATGGATATGATTTCCAGTCAATGGAAGAAGGTCATTAATATACAAGAGGAAAAGAGTGGGGGGAAAGAACTGAACCTTGGGGGATACCGGCATTAATGGAGTAGTTAGAAGACAGAGAGCCATCTACCATCACCCTCGGTGTGCGATTAGAGAGAAAACTGGATAACCAATTACTAAAAACAGTTGGCAAACCATAAGATGGAAGCTTGTTTAGAATACCTTTATGCCAAACATGATCAAAAGCCTTTGAGATGTCAAGAGCAACTACTTTTGTTTCACCGAACCTTTCCATTGAATTAGTCCATAAATGAGTAACATAAGCCAGAATATCACCAGTGGATCGACACTGACGGAATCCATACTGGCAATCATTTATCAGACGGAAGGTTTCGAGGTAGTTTAAGAGTTGGCGGTTAATTGATTTCTCCATTACTTTAGAAAGAGTAGAAGTAATTGCAATGGGACGATAACTGTTTGGAAGGGATTTAGAGAGTGGTAATCAATGGACACTGCTCATCGTGGACTGATGTTATTAGTGGAGTCCCTCAGGGCTCAGTGTTGGGTCCATTATTGTTTTCTGTATTTATAAATGATATTGATGATGGTATATCAGGCTTAATGTCCAAGTTTGCAGACGATACAAAGGTTGGCAGGGTTGTCAAGGACACTACTGACACTATGCTGCTGCAACAGGATCTGGAAAGGTTGAGCAGATGGGCTGAGAAGTGGCAAATGAAGTTTAACATTGACAAATGTAAAGTACTACACATGGGAAACAGCAACCCCAGAGCAACGTATCAACTCTGTGGTACAACACTGACAGTGGTAGAGAATGAAAGGGACTTGGGGGGTGGTTGTGCAGGCAGATATGAAGTTCTCTGAGCAGTGCAGACGGGCTGCAAGAGTAGCTCATGGAGTATTGTCAATGATATACAGGAATTTTTCCAGCAGGGATAAGGAGGTGATTATTCCATTGTATAAGGCAATGGTCAGGCCACACCTAGAGTACTGTATACAGGTCTGGAGGCCTCATTTCAAGAAGGATGTAGAGCTGCTGGAACGAGTACAGAGAAGGGCAACAAGATTAGTGAATGGAACAAAGGGGTGCTCTTACGAAGAAAGGCTTAAGTTTTGCAAATTACAGTGTCTGGAGACTAGGCACCAGCGAGGTGATCTGATAGAGGTGTATAAAGCCTTGAATGGTTTAAGCATGCTCAATGCTGATGGGATTCTTCCTCTAGCTCAGAAAAATCACCTGAGAGGGCATAAATTCAAATTGAGGAAAGACAGATGTAGGATAGACGTGCGGAAATTTGCCTTTAGCCAGCGGGTGGTTGGTTGGTGGAACAGACTTCCATCCCTTGTGGTGGAGGTTCATAGCCTAAATAAGTTTAAGGCTCAGCTGGACAGGTATTTTGAACGAACAGAGGGGTGAAGTGGAAGTGGTTTTTTTTTTTTTTTTGGCTGATGCTGCATAAGCTTGCTTTCTTGCATCAAATGCCTCTACTAATGCTAATGCTAAAAACTAACTCAAAACTAATTTGTCACCCTTTTTAGGAACTGGCTAGATATGAGCAAATTTCCAAGCAGAAGGAAAAACACCTTTGGAATAAGAAAGTGAAAAAAGGGGGCAAAGAATAGGAGTAAGTTCATGAGCACAGGTTTTGAGAACAAGTGGAAAAATACCATCAGTACCTGGATCTTTCTTAGCATCAAGATTCATCAAAATCCTTCTGATATTCTTTTGACGGAAGACCACAGGAGGCATTGAATGGACAGTGTTGGGAATGGTGGGAGGTGTTTTACCAAGATCATTAATACATGAGCTGGAAGAAAAATGGGATGCTAGAAGGTCAGCTTTATCCTTGGCTGAAGTGACAACAGAACCATCTGGTTTGGACAGAGGTGGGAGCAGAGATGGGCAAAGGTTGCGGCCAATAGCTTTGGCCGCAACTTTTGCCCATCTCACGACTTGGTTACAACCAGCTTATATCTATCATAGGCTTCCATTTCACCCATTAATTTTTATGTATCCCATGTGTTTTTCTTCTCTGTCATACGTCTCATTGGTTCATCTGACATCAATTTAGGCTTAAACCTTGAACAATATTTCTTAGTTGGTATGTAAAGCCTAGTAGCTTCCAAGATAAATTCTTTGAATGCTTCCCATTTTGAATTTGCTGTTGGTAACATCATCAGTTGGTCCCAATGTATAGAATTTAAATACTGTCTCAGACCACCGTAGTCGCCTTTACGAAAGCAAAAATGGCTTTACCCCTGATGGTAGTTACCGCTCTGAGTATATCCCACCTCAGTACACTGTTATCACTGCCACCTAGTGGTTCCTTTATCTGCAGATTCTTAATGCATGAAGAATCACTACTGATAATCAGATCAAGAGTATTACTCCCTCTAGTTGCCTCCCAAACATGCTGATGTAGAAAACAACCATCCAATAAATCCACAAAAGCCTTGCTAGTGTGTTGATTCCCCCATTATAAGACTCTCTGATTTACTGGCCCACTCTATATTCCTGTACAGTTTCTTATTATACTCATCAGAGTTATTAGGCCTATAGCACACTCCTACTTTCAATTTTGATCTCCCAATGCTTATGTAACACCAAACTGACTCGACACTGCACTGTTCAGCCAAGTCGACTGGCTTCACTTCCTTGGATTTTGTGTGTTTCTTAACTAATAGCATAACTCCTCCTCCTTTCCTATCCTGTCTATCCTTCCTGTACATATTGTACTCCCCAAATTCCAGTTTTGCATTCCTTATATCTGTGTGACACCGCGTCTCTGATATTCCAATAATATCTGCCTTTGATATTTCTAGCGATACCTCAAATTCATCAGATTTATTTACCAAACTCCTAGCATTGATATACGTCCTTTCTTGGGAACAGGTGCATGTACCTATTCTTAGCTACCCTAACACAACCCATGTGTTTACTTGTACCACAGTGACTCCCAGCAGTCTCTGAAATACCCTGCATCTTGTTTTCCAGGCTGCTGCTGATTCCAATAGAAGCAGTGCAAGAATCACTTTCACCTCTGCCAGTGGCTACTGTTAATCTATTAGTCATTGTATCCCGCCCCCTAAGCTAGCAGTTTTCTGACCCACCTAACACTGCCTCAGTAGCATTAGCAAACATTCCTGCACCCTATCTCTCCTGTTAACAAGTACAGATGAGGCTGTAAAAATCTACCCTGTAACTTGCATAATCTTTCCAGGGCAGAATTGATCGACAAGGCTCTCATCATATTCTCCCTCCTGTCGTGTCTGGGCAGAATTGCAGACCCTTTCAAATTCAACCCTAATTCACGACTTTTTTTCAACAGTGACCTGTACTTGTTAAGTAATTCCTCCAGTCTCCTACTCTTAATATCATTAGTGCCAACGTGTACAACAATATCACCTTTTGTGCCCTTTAAAGATTATATCTGCACGTCATCAACTTTTGCCTCTGGCAGACATACCCTGGTCCTGTTCCACCTATCCTTTTTACAAACCATGTTTCCCGTTTCCCTGACAATAGTCACCAACAACTACTAGTCCCTGTGGGACCAGCGCACTCTGCCTTGAGGGTTGCCACTGTGTTGCGTGATGATCATGTAAGGTCTAGCATTAGTCATATCCCCCCCCTAAGCTAGCAGTTTTCTGACCCACCTAACACTGCTCAATAGAATTAGCAAACATTCTTGCACAACATGTAAGGTCTAGCATTGATGTGGGCAGTGAGAACTTGATGGGCCCCTCAATTTAGATCTTTCAAGCTCTCATATAGGCCCAAAACAAAATTTTGTCTATAATATACAGGAACCTTTCTAGCAGGTACAAGGAAGTAGCCTAACCACCTTTTATACAATTCCTGTTTTATAAGGAGTGGTTAGGCCGCAACTTCAGTACTGCATAGAGACCTCATTTTATGAAGGATGTAGGGCAGAGCCGTTTGGAGAGAAGGCAACAAAATCGAAAGGAGTGAAAGGGTAAGGTGGTTTTACCCAGACATGCTTCAGTTCTGTATTACAGGGTTTTGAGACTAGGCATCTCTGAGGTGATTGAAGTTTAAGGCTTTGAGTGGATTGACCAAGCTCAATGATAATGGCATTCTTGCTCAGGCTTCACAAATAAGGGGGGGGGGATGTAACTTCCAATTTGGGAAGGATAGTTGTTGGATAGATGCTAGCAGACTGTAGAAACAAACTTCTATCTGGTGTTGTGAAGGTGGGCAGTTTAAATAAATTCAAACAAGAACTAGACAAATTATTGGAGGAACGGACAAGTAATGTGGATGGTTATATTTTTGTTTGATGCTTTGTAAACTTGCTTCCTTGCATCATATGCCACTAATAACAATAATAAGGATGCAGTTAACCCACTGGTTATGTCACACAAGCAATATCATGAACCTGAGTTTGAACCCCCCCCTTCCCCATGGTTAAAGTGATGGCTGAGGCTGTGAGTGGGGCCATCTGGTGTCGCTCAAAATATCTACCACCCACCCTGGATGCAAAAGCTGAAGCAAAACTGGTCCACCTCTATAGCTGGATGAAGATGAGAAGTAGAAATATTGGATTACTGCAACGGTGTTGCACAGGATCAAGTCACCATTGTTGAGGCCTAAGACAGAGGGATTGATTTGCAAAGTTGGAGACAGGCTCCCGCAGACAACAGTGGAGCAATTTGCACTGTCTTCTGTATGACTACCACGGCTTAAGGGCAAGGCCACCAAGAAAGGAAGGAAGGAGAAGCAAACACATAAAGATACCATCAAAATGATTATGTTCATCATGCAAGGGGGGGGGGGTAGAAACAGATGTGACAATGAATGATTTGAAACTAAACAAGTGGTTGGCATGATTCTAAACTGTTCAGATCACTGAACAGCAAATAGCAGACGCAGAGGGATTATGGGCACAACCAAACCAGAACTGGAGTAGGAATGCCAATTACAAAAACTTCAAACTGGAGCAGCTGAAGTAGAAACAGCCACGGTTGCATTATTCAGAATTGAAGAAGAGTGGAAGAAGGTGCTAGCAGAATCTGAGGGCATGGACCCCTCAAAGCCACAGCATACCCAAAGCAGTGACCCAACAGAAACTTGTGGCAAGTCACAGACTACCTCAATCAGAGGTAGTCTGTGACTCAACAAAAACAAACATTAGACATCATCTACAAAGCCATTTACTGTACCACTGTAGCAGCCACCAGGATGAATGAAACCACACACTACAGAACACAAAACTCGAAGACAAAGAACCACCAGCCTGGAAAAGGAGGCTACAGCACAAGATAAACTACCAGTGAAGATAGGCCAACTGACCAGTACAACAGAGTAACAGAAGTAAGAAATGTATCTGAAATGTATACACCCTGCATATATTACCTAATCTGTTTAGTTAAAATACATTTTTTCTTATGTATAAATTAATTGTGATGTTCATTCTTTAATCTACTTTTTTAAATTTACTACTTTGTATTGTCCACTTCCGTGTCCCTGTCTTGCATTCTGATTGTATATAACACTATTCTTGAAGTGCATGCAATCTCATAATTCCAACCCACATCATAAACTATACCAACAACTCCCTAAGTGACTGCTCTAAAGAATGAATCTCCACTTGGTTACCCTATTTTTGCCAATTCATATCCCAGTTAATCCAACTTTTAAGCCTCTGAGAGTAGGTAAGTTTTGAATTAGAGAGTATACTGGTATCCCAGTATGGCTTGAATCATGGGAACAATTTACTTGATAAACCAGCTTCTATGTGTACTCCAAATGTAAATAAAATTTGCTTCCAAAATCAAGTAGGCATTTGACAGACATAATTCAGACTAAGTTACTACAGATTAAACAAACACCAACAATACTTAATGCAGTGTTGTTCACTACATTACCCCATTCCCCTTCCTGTCAAAGCATTCATTTTACTGTCGTCTACACTATGGGAGAGAGGGAGAGGTATGGATCATGCATCGCATACACAATTTGTTCAACTACGTTGTCCCATTTCTTCCTTTCATATAACTGTAAAATATAGTAATCTGTGGCTTCCCCCGACCACCAAATACGGAGGATGCGGAAAGGTCAGGAAATGACCACCGCATATCCCTGAAGCAATATGGGCTTAGTTGCTAATGCTCCTAAAAACCAAATAACAAACAAAACCCCCTCCCCCACCTGTTGAAGCATCAGGTTTACTGTCATCCTCACTACATGTCGGAATAATGTTTTATTCTGACATCTAATCCCCCAATGTATCTACAACCCATCTTCCTGAAATGTAAATACACTGAGGGTTAGCTAACTTACTGTTTATGGCCACAAACTATACCAGAATTTCTCTTGTGTTCCATGATAATATCTGCATAGGTGAGTGGATATTATCATGGAACTTTGCATCTTGAGAAGCTCTTGAATAGGGAAAATACGATTGTGATAAAAAGCAGTGTCTCCCTACATGACAAACTGTACTTGTCTGAAAAACATAAATGATATTGCATAGCCTCACTGACCCTCTCAGCTTACATGGTACTGCCATGTTAAACTGCAAATGGGGTTGCATTGAAAAATTTAAATTCTGTGCATTTCTTTCTTCAAAGGCTAGAGGCTGGTTTTGGTCACTAGCGTTGAAATATAACCCTGCAACCTCCCCTGTGCAGCCTATTATTATGCAGCATATGGAGCCTATTATTTGCAGTTAAACTGTTTTCTGTTTAATTGGAAGTTTTACCTCCAATAACCATTTAACTACTCACTTAGACTTGATACATCTTCTCTGGTCAACATAAGTTTACTATTAGCGCATAAGTGCAAAGATGCCACAGGCATTTGCTGCATTGGCCAAAAAAAATAATAAAATAAATGGTACTTGTCTATTATTAGCATTAGTTGAGGCATATGATGCAAGAAAGCAAGCTTATACTGCATCAGCCAAAAAAAAAAAAAAAACTTAATAAATATAAGCATAATTATAACTAAATATCCATAAATATACATAGTTTTTGGTTACATTATGTTTACTTGTAACTTAGTTTTGGGAGGATAAATAACCAGATAAAAGAAAAAGGAAATAAACAACCTGTTTTTTCACTCCATGTAGATCCAGCCAACTTTGAATTTCCCTAAGATATCAGCCTAAAATTACTGGAATAAATTAACTTCATGTTTCAATCTAGTTTAACAACTAAAAGAAAACTACAGAGATTTCAAGATATCAAACAAAAAAAAATTTCAGCCTTCTATCACAACTACTTCTAGGTGAATACAAATGTTTTTTTTTTTAACCCCTCTCCTAGATTTAAACAGCTAAGAGTAAAAAATCTTGTTTCTTATCCAAATGTTAGTCTATTTTGGGCTATTGCCCATCTATACCTCCACCTATGTTAAAGCTTGGTGCTTCTGTTTTCTCCTCAACTGAAGTTAAAGCTGACTTACTAGCATCATCATACTTTCCTTCTAACTCTTATATTCTTGCTAAACCAAGATGATATTTCTCCACTTGTTATTTCTCCACTTGTTCTTAAATTCTCTGCTCTCCTTAGCTTACTCCTCTTCTGTGTTTTTTCCTTATTACACTTTCTTATTCCACCGATGTTTTTCTTCTGCTCATATCTAGCCAGCTCATATCTAGCCAGTTCTTAAAAAAGGGAGTGAGAAATTACTGCCATCCAATATCATTGGATAGGAGTGATTCATGGATGAAAAATGTTTCATCCATGAATATGTAGGCTTCCAAGAAATGCAGGAAAATGTCACAGAGGAAGTTTTAGACACTGCAAATCATCATTTTATATATGTGTGTGTGTGTGTGTGTGTGTGTGTGTGTGTGTGTGTGTGTGTGCGTGCGTGCACGCATAGTATGTATAAAATGATAAATGAGGTGAAAAGGTATTAGGTATTTGAGTGATAAAGTACTATGACAATTGTACCTAAGTGTGCAAAGCAGCAGCAAAGGATACAAAACTACGTTGGCTAATGTATCAAGTAGCCAACGTAGTGTTCTAAATCCTTGTCATTTCAGCAATGCTCACTGGATCTTCATCAGGAGTAGATTCCATCTCAGGAGTTAGCCTTCTTTACTCATTTACCAAAAGCAACTCCTCATCTGTTAAAGGCTGATCTTGAGATGCCAGCAATTCAGCCACGTCTTCGGGGGGTCCACTTCCAGTTCTCTTGCCATTTCCACCACATTTGCAGTCACTTCCTCCACTGAAGTATTGAACCCTTAAATCATCCATGTGGGTGGGAATTAACTTCTTCCAAACTCCTTTTAATGTTGATATTTTGACCTCCTCCTGTGAATCACAAATGTTCTTAATGACATCTAGAATGATAAATCCTTTCCAGAAGGCTTTCAGTTTATTTTGTCTAGTTTCATTGGAGGTATCACTATCTAAGGCAGCTATAGCCTTAAAAAATGTCCGTTTTAAATAATAGGACCTGAAAGCAGGAATTACTGCTTGATCCATGGGCTGTAGAATAGATGTGTTACCAGGCAGGAAAATAACATTAATCTCCTTGTACATCTCCATCAGAGCTCTTGGATGACCAAGTGCATTGTCACCAATCAGTAATATCTTGAATGGATTTTTTTTTACTAAGTAGTAGGCCTCGACAGTGGGCTTAAAATATTCAGTAAGCCACATAGTAAACAGATCTGCTGTCATCCAGGCTTTGTTGTTAGATTTATAATACACAGGCAGGCTGGATTTAGCATAAGTCTTGAGGACCATAGGATTTTCAGAATGGTAGATGAGCATTGGCTTCAACTTGCAGTCACCAGCTGCATTAGTCCCTAACAAGAGAGTCAGCCTATCCTTTTCAGCTTTGAAGCCAGGCATTGACTTCTCCTCTAGCTATGAAAGTCCTAGATGGCATCTTCTTCCAATACAGGGCTGCTTCATCAATGTTGAAAATCTAGCTTAGTGTAGCCACCTTTGTCAATTACCTTTGACCATTACCTTACAAAGACCCTTGTCAAATTGGAGCAGAATGGTATTAAGGGTAAATTGCTACAATGGATAAAAGAATGGTTGAGTGGGAGAAGATAGAAGGTGGTAATTAATGGGTGCTCCTTCGTGGACTAATGTTTTTAGTGGAGTTCCACAGGGTTCGGTCTTTGCGCCTCTGTTGTTTTGTATATTTATCAATCATATTGATGAAGGTATATCAGGCTTAGTGTTGAAGTTTGCAGATGATACAAAGGTTGGCAGGGTTGTTAATGACAGTAGTGGCAGTGTGCTACTGCAACAGGATCTAGATAATTTGGGTAGATCGGCTAAGAAGTGGAAACTTGACAAATGCAAAGTACTGCATATGGGTACTGCATAAGAAATGTACCAACTGTGTGGTACTGCACTTAAGGTGGTAGAAAACGAAAAAGACCTGGGAGTAATTGTGCAGTCAGATATGAAGTTTTCTGAGCAATGCAGACAGGCTGCCAGGGCAAGTCACAGGGTTTTGTCAATGATATATAGGAATTTTGCTAGCAGGGAGAAGGAGGTGATTGTCCCTCTGTATAAGGCAATGGTCAGGCCGTGCCTTGAGTACTGCGTACAGGTCTGGAGGCCTCATTTTAGGAAGGATGTAGATTTGCTTGAGTGTGTACAGAGAAGGGCAACAAGATTGGTGGGGGAATGAAGGGGATCCTCTTACCAAGAGAGGCTTAAGTTCTGCAAATTGCAGTGGCTGGAGACTAGGCACCTGCGCGGTGATCTGATTGAGGTGTATAAGGCCTTGAATGGGTTGAGCACGCTGAATTCTGATGGGATCCTTCCACTTGTTCAGATTAGGAACCTAAGGGGGAATAAATTCAAATTAAGAAAAGACAGATATAGAATAGATGTGCGGAAATTTACCTTTAGTCAGCGGGTGGTTAATTGCCGGAACAAACTTCCATCAGTCATTGTGGAAGTTGATTGGCTAAATAAATTTAAGGAGGGAATGGTGTGTTTTTTTTTTTTTTTTGGCTGATGCTGCATAAGCTCAAACACTTGCTTTCTTGCATCATATGCCACTACTACTACTACCTTAGCAAGCTCATCTGGATTGCTTTCTGCAGCTGCTTCACCTTGCAATTTGTTGTGGAGATGGCTTCTGCAGTTGCCTCGCCTCTCTCAGCCTTCATAGAATTGAAGAGTCGTGGCCTTGCTCTGGATTAGACCTTGGCTTGAAGGAATGTTGTGGCTGGTTTGATCTTCTATCCAGACCACTAAAACTCTCCATATTGGCAATAAGGCTGTCTCACGTTCATGTTCACTACTGTGCTAACCTGTTTGGCACACCAAACCTAGCTTAAGGCCTATCTCGGCATTCAACATGCTTTTCTCACTAAGCTTAATCATTTCAAGCTTTTGATTTAAAGGAAGAGGCTTATGACTCTTCTTTTCACTAGCACTACACTTAGGGGCCATTGTATTATAATTAATAATTACAATAATAACAGAAGTAAGAATTTTGAAAATTTGCAGAATGCGACACTGAGACATGAAGTGCATAAATCCTGTAAACAGACTGAGTGCGGTTAACAAAATGGCACCAGTGAACTCACTCGATTCAGCTCAGAGTCAGCTGATGTGCGCATCACTGCCAAAAGCAAGCTCCGAAAAAAATAAACATGAATATAATTGAAAAGCACCGTGTGTGCATGTGTAGGCAAATAGATTAGATAAGTGTATAGATAGAAGTGCTGACCTGCCAGGTGTTATACAATGAAAAAAATTAACAGCACCTAAAAAATAAAAGCAATTACATAAAAATTTTAAATAAAATTAAATGAAAATGTATAAATGATGCTTAAGGTTCTAAGATTTTAACTGCTTCATCTAGGGCTGACAGCCAAAACCAAAGGAAACACAGCAATAAACAAGGCCTGTGATGTATAAGTCTGCTCCCTTTTTCTATCTGCTACATATACATCATAACAGAAACAGTGGCCTTGCTTATTTCTGTGTTTCCTTTGTGATTTTGGAATAAAGAGAAAAATTAGTGGTAAATGCCCTCCTATAACCACTCCGATTCTACTTCTAAAAGGAAAAGAAATTTGTAATCCTCTCAATTGCCAATTCATTAAGTGAAACGTTTGAAACAAACTCAGCTGCATATGATCCAACCTTTCAGTCACAAAGTACAGGCAGAAAAATAATCTAAATTTCAGTACTACACGCCAGCTTCCATATAACGTACCCCTTACCATTAGAGTTAGATTAGCATTAGTAGAGGCATATGATGCAAGAAAGCAAGCTTATTCAGCATCAGCCAAAAAAAAAAAAAAAAAAAAAAAAAAAACAACCACTACTCCCATTTCACCCCTCAATTCGTTCGAAATACATGTCCAGCTGAGCCTTAAACAAGTAAAAGAGTTAAACAAGTGTACCTTTACAATCCAATAACACTGCTGCTGGCCCTGATGGAATCTATTATGCCATATTAAGTCATTTGAGTGAAGCATCCCAGTCTGCTCTTCTAAAACTATATAATAGAATCTTTCTTTAGGATTACCACCCTATTAGCTGGTGTCATTCCATTGTACTTGCTTTCCCAAAACCAGGGAAGGACCATTTTGATCCAACAATTTACCAACCTATTGCTTTAACAAGCTGTTTTATTTAGGAAAGACATTAAAAAAAATGATCAATGCCAGGTCGACATGGTTCCTATAGACGGAACCATGTCAACCTGGCATCTAGGAACCATGAAAATATCTTAAGGTGAAATCAATATAGCTTTCGAAAAAGTAGATCAACACTTGACATCGTGGTGAAGGCTGAAGGAAACATTTGAAATGCATTCCTCAGGAACGAACACCTAGTGATAATGTCTTGACATTTAAAAAGCTTTTGACACAACCTGGCGATATGGGATTCTTCATATCTCTTTGAATCTGGTCTTCAGGGTCATCTTCCAAAATTTGTCTGGAACTTTGAGCAATAGGTCCTTTCAAAAGTACCTATTCACTCTGCTCTCTTGCATTTGAGAAAGAAGGGGTCCCTAAGGGTTCTGTTCTTAGTGCCACATTCTTCTCCATCAGGATTAATTCAATTTCCTCATGCACCCCTGACACAGTGGAAACATGTAAGCTGACGATCTGGCAATCTCATGTCACTCTCAAAATATGCATGTAATCGAAAGACAGCTTCAAGGCACTATTAACAAGCTTGTTCAGTGGCCAAAAATTATTGGTTATGAACTCTCAAAGCAAAAAATAACAACAATACACTTTTACCATAAATGGAATTTACATCCTGATCCATATCTACAACTTAATTCTTATCCAATTACTTATCAACAGAGTATTAGATTTCTTGTAGTAATTCTGGATAAAAAATTAAGTTTTTAGAGCATATTAAGCATATCCGTACAACCTGTCTAAGAAAGCTGAATTTACTTAGGACAGTTTTTGCTATGTCGTGGGGGTGCAGATCAGTACATGCTGCTACACCTATACCATTTTCTAATTAGATCAAGCCTAGACTATGGGTCTCCTGTATATGCCTCAGATAGGCAGAGCATATTAAAATGGCTTGACCCTGTATTACAGTTGAAGTTTAACATTGACAAATGCAATGTACTGCACATGGGTAGCAGTAACCCCAACTGCCATTTCTCAGCTCATCAACCCATTTTTCCTAGATCTTCTTGCAGTAGCTCACCTTGATGACTGTTGTTAAGCACCCTGCCAACCTTTTTATCATCTGCGAATTTAGACAATAAGCCTGCTATACTTTCATCAATGTCATTGATAAATAATGCAAACAACAACTCACCCAGCAATGAACTTTGAGGAACTCCACTAATAACATTAGTCCACGAAGAGCAGATAACTACTCAATCTTCTTTCACTTAACCATCTCTGTATTCAAAGCAGTAACTTGCCCTTAATGCCACATCGCTCCAGTTTGTACCAGTTTATGCCATGTTGCTCCAGTTTGTACAGCATTTGTTTATGTGTGTAACAGATCAAAAGCCTTCTTGAAATTCAAGTATATGATGTCAAAATTATTTTTTAAATGAATAAATAAATTTTCTGTTTATACTCCAGGATGACCACACAGTCAGAGGAGTTCATAAGGTAGGGAGAATACAAGAAACAGTGATCAAGTGCACGGGTGTACTTATGCACCCATGAACTCGACTACGGCAGCCTCAAAGTCCAAGAGTTACTGCAGTTTTACTCCATGCTATGATTGCAGTATAATTGCATGCCTCTCCAAATGGTCCTGCATTGCTTCTTTAACCAGTAATTCCATTATTTTCAATGGAACACATTAAGCTAACAGGTCTGTAATTACTCATATTGTTGCTTGATCCCCCCCCCTTTATGAATTGGAGATATATTTGCATGTCTCCAGTCTATAGGGCCCCTCCCCTGAATCCAAGGATGCTCTTATAACTGTAACTAAGGGTTTGCTTACCTCCTATGCTGTCTCCTTTAATATATTGTATTTGTTGGCATGGAAGATGCCCCTAATTTTGGAAAAAAAATACTTTTGAAAAAAAATTTATTGTTAATACAATGGCAATTTAAACTTCAATAAAGATAAAACCCAGAAGCAAATAAAGAAAAGTACAAGTTTATTACTCTTATTATTTTAGTATTATTCAACTTCAGATTCATTACTGACTTGATGATCATTACCCTCAACATCATGATTTTGAACACACATTTTGATGTGCCTGCCAATTAATTAGGGCTTAACTGGAATTCACTTGTTATTCCAACAACAGCCTGGTAATTACTGAAAAGTTTACCGACCGTGATCGTGATGTAAACTATCTGTTAACTACATTTTGTCGCTTGACAACACTCAGTTTTGCACGTGAGCTGTATTGCACTTTTGGCTTCTAAGCCATGAGGCAATTTTTTTAAAAGCATTTATCAGGGGGGGAAAAGTGCATCTTATAAGCTGACAAATACAGTAATTGGATAGATTTCATCAGCCCCAGATGCCTTTTTATGTCCATCCTCAGTTTCCTTTCATTTGTCACAAAGTCATTGCTGACGAGGCTAGTAGGGGCCAGACGTGTTCAAAGCCGCTAAGTGGATTTTTCTTATTTATTGATTTGAAATTATTGTTTTTCTAAAACTTTTGATTTAAATTTAGTAGTATAGCATTATTTTGTGATATTTCTGATTAATCTGGTGTATTTATTCTTTACTCAGCCTTGTAATTGCATAAAAGTATCGGTAAGGGTATCAAATCCACGTGTTACAAGTTACAACTCCGCTGAATGAGAAGTTTTTTTAGCCAAATTTAGCTGCTTATTGAATATCTTTTACATCAAATTATTTTTTGTAAGTAGCTTATAGACCTAGTAAGGATCGTTGGTTTATTCTGAATTGGAACAGCGAGATTTGAAAGTTAATTAATACTTAAGTGTCCATAGATTACCGTTCGTAACTTCCGCCTTTGTCTTTGTCATACGATCGTTATATATTGAACCTAGATAGCGTTAGTATAGTATACGTTATAATATTTTCAGCGATCAGTAAAATCTATTAAACTTGTTCAACTTCGTTGGCATTTAAATTGCACTTTTAACTAAATACATACATACCGACTTAGATTACAAACGTAACATAATTAATTAATACATAACTGATACGGAAGTTATATAAAGGGAACTCGGAGATAATTAATACTTGACTGATTGATTAATACTTGACGCTAAAAATATATATCCCGTTATAGCTGTGTTGGGAGATAAGTTAGGGTTATAAACTGAAATTGAAATTTTATTTAAATTAAAAGTAATAAAGTAATCATGACTCAGACCAGAGCAGCAAAACAAAAGGCTCAAGCTAATGGAAGTGCTGTGGCTCAGAGGAGAACTGAGGGGGGCAGTTGCCTTCTGAGTCACAGCCTTCTAAAATGCACAGCTTGCATGATGTTTGTGGAACATTCAGGTACGGGACATGATATTGCCATGGGGGATGTCTTTGTGTGTGTGCACGATGCAAGGAGTGTATCGAAATCAGGCAACAACTCAGCGTTCTTATGGGCCTATATGAGAGCTTGAAGGACAGGGTGGATGCCCTCGAAGGAACTAAATTGAGGGGCCCATCAAGCTCTCAGCTGCCCACATCAATGCCAGAGCTTGCACTTGGTCGTCGTGCAACACAGCGGCAACCCCCAAGGCAGAATGTGCTGGTCCCAAAGGAACTAGTAGTTGTTGGTGACTCTATTGTCAGGGAAACGGGGAACATGCTTTGTAAAAAGGATAGGTGGAACAGGACCAGGATATGTCTGCCAGGAGCAAAGGTTGATGACGTTGTAGAGCAGATATCATCTTTTAAGGGCACAAAAGGTGATATAGTTGTACACGTTGGCACTAATGATATCAAAAGTAGGAGACCAGCAGAATTGCTTAACAAGTACAGGTCACTGTTGAAAAAAAAGCCGTGAAATAGGGTTGAATTTGAAAGTGTCTGCAATTCTGCCCAGACACGATAGGAGGGAGAATATGATGAGAGCCTTGTCGATCAATTCGGCCCTGGAAAGATTGTGCAAGGCTCAAGGGGTAGAATTTTTTTCAGCCTGGACTGTACTTGTTAACAGGAGGGATTGCTTCTACAGGGATGGGATACACTTAAATAGAAAGGGTGCAAGATTTGCTGATGCTATCGAGGCAGTGTTAGGTGGGTCGGAAAACTGTTAGCTTGGGGGGATACAAAGACAAATAGATTAATAGTAGCCACTGGCAGAGGTGAAAGAGATTCTTGCACTGCTTCTATTGGAATGAGCAGAAGCCTGAAAAACAAGATTCAGGATATTTCAGAGACTGCTGGGAGACATTGCGGTACAAGTAAACACATGGGTTGTGTTAGGGTAGCTAAGACTAGAAATAGGTGCATGTATACTTGCGTGTACACCAATGCTAGGAGTTTAGTAAATAAATTTGATGAATTTGAGGTATTGCTCAAAACATCAAAGGCAGATATTGTTGGGATATCAGAGACTTGGTGTCACACAGATATAAGGAATGCAGAACTGGAATTTGGGGAGTACAACGTCTACAGAAAAGATAGACTGGATAGGAAGGGAGGAGGGGTTATGCTATTAGTTAAGAAATACATAAAATCCAAGGAAGTGAAGCCAGTGGACATCGCTGGACAGTGCAGTGTCGAGTCAGTTTGGTGTGACATAAGCATTGGGAGATCAAAATTGAGAGTAGGAGTGTGCTATAGGCCTAATGACTCTGATGAGTATAATAAGAAACTGTACAGGGAAATAGAGTGGGCCAGTAAATCAGAGAGTCTTATAATGGGAGATTTTAATTTCCCAGATATTGACTGGAATTTGTGGGCTGGTCACTCACACACTAGCAAGGCTTTTGTGGATTTATTGGATGATTGTTTTCTACATCAGCATGTTCGGGAGGCAACTAGAGGGAGGAATACTCTTGATTTGATTATCAGCAGTGATTCTTCATGCATTAAGAATCTGCAGATAAATGAACCACTAGGTAGCAGTGATCACAGTGTGCTGAAGTGGGATTTACTCAAAGAGGTAACTACCATTAGGGGTAAAGGGAAGGGTTATTGCTTTCGTAAAGGCGACTACGATGGACTGAGACAGTATTTAAATTCTATACAGTGGGACCAACTGATGATGTTACCAACAGTAAATGCAAAATGGGAAGCATTCAAAGAACTTATCTTGGAAGCTACTAGACTTTACATACCAACTAAGAAATATTGTTCAAGGTTTAGGCCTAAATGGATATCAGATGAACTGATGAGGCATATGGCAGAGAAGAAACATGCATGGGATACATACAAATTAACACATGACACAGAAGCCTATGATAGATACAAGTTGATCTGTAACCAAGTTACAAAGGAGGTTAGGCAGGCGAAGGCAGATTATGAGAAATCTTTGGCAAGGGATGCAAAGAAAAACAGCAAAGAGTTCTTTACTTATGTAAACTCTAGAAGGAAGGGGATGAATCAGATTGGTCCACTTGATATCGATGGGTCAACTGTTGATGATCCTGCTCAGGTAGCTAACAAACTAAATGAATATTTTGCATCGACATTCACACATGAGGAGTTATTTAGCGAGGGGAAAGCCAGAGGTGTATTCAACTCTAGCAGTAAGCTAGAGAATCTTGTAATAACTGAGAGTAAAGTGGAGGAGAAATTGTTGAAGATAAACACAAGAAAGGCACCTGGGGTGGATGGGATCTATCCAGTTATATTAAAGGAGGCAGTAAAGGAAGTAAGCAAACCCTTAGCTATAATTATGAGAGCTTCCTTGGACTCAGGGGAGGTACCCATAGACTGGAGTTGTGCAAATGTGACCCCAATTCACAAAGGAGGATCAAAAGCTGACACAAGCAGTTATAGACCTGTGAGTTTAACTTCTGTTCCAAGAAAATTAATGGAGGCACTAGTTAAAGAAGCACTGCAGGATCATTTAGACAAGACTTCAGTTATAGCTCGGACACAGCATGGTTTTGTTAAGGGGAAGTCTTGCCTGACCAATTTGATTGGATACTATGATGCAGTCACAAAGGAACTGGATGCAGGGAATAACTTTGATATTATATACTTGGATCTTAGAAAGGCTTTTGATACTGTTGCACATGGTAGACTGCTGCACAAACTGGAGCAGTGTAACATTGGAGGCAAATTGCTGCTGTGGGTAAAGGGGTGGCTGAGGGGGAGAAGACAGAGAGTGGTAATCAATGGACACTGCTCGTCGTGGACTAATGTTATTAGTGGAGTCCCTCAGGGCTCAGTGTTGGGTCCATTATTGTTTTCTGTATTCATAAATGATATTGATGATGGTATATCAAGCTTAATGTCGAAGTTTGCAGACGATACAAAGGTAGGCAGGGTTGTCAAGGACACTACTGACACTATGCTGCTGCAACAGGATCTGGAAAGGTTGAGCAGATGGGCTGAGAGGTGGCAAATGAAGTTTAACATTGACAAATGTAAAGTACTACACATGGGAAACAGCAACCCCAGAGCAACGTATCAACTCTGTGGTACTACACTGACAGTGGTAGAGAATGAAAGGGACCTGGGGGGGTGGTTGTGCAGGCAGATATGAAGTTCTCTGAGCAGTGCAGACGGGCTGCAAGAGTAGCGCATGGTGTATTGTCAATGATATATAGGAATTTTTCTAGCAGGGATAAGGAGGTGATTATACCCTTGTATAAGGCAATGGTCAGGCCACACCTAGAGTACTGTATACAGGCCTGGAGGCCTCATTTCAAGAAGGATGTAGAGCTGCTGGAACGAGTACAGAGAAGGGCAACAAGATTAGTGAATGGAACAAAGGGGTGCTCTTACGAAGAAAGGCTTAAGATTTGCAAATTACAGTGTCTGGAGACTAGGCACCAGCGAGGTGATCTGATAGAGGTGTATAAAGCATTGAATGGTTTGAGCATGCTCAATGCTGATGGGATTCTTCCTCTAGCTTAGAATAATCATCTGAGAGGGCATAAATTCAAATTGAGGAAAGACAGAGGTAGGATAGACGTGCGGAAATTTGCCTTTAACCAGCGAGTGGTTGGTTGGTGGAACAGACTTTCATCCCTTGTCGTGGAAGTTGATAGCCTAAATAAGTTTAAGGCTCAGCTGGACAGGTATTTTGAACGAACAGAGGGGTGAAGTGGGAGTGTTTTTTTTTTTTTTTTTTTTTTTTTTGGCTGATGCTGCATAAGCTTGCTTTCTTGCATCAAATGCCTCTAGTAATGCTAATTTAGCTCCTCATTAGAGTTTGATAAACTTCTGGCATCCCCTTCCCTAAATAATTCCTCATGTGTGAATGTAGATGCAAAATACATGTTCTATATATCTGCAACCTGAGCAGGATTATCAACATTTAACCTGTAGACATCAAGTGGCCTAATGTGATTTCCACCCCTTCCTTCTACTGTTAATATTAGCATAAAAGTCTTTGCTGTTTTTCTTTGAATTCTTTGCCAGAGACTTCTCATAATCTGCCTTAGCTTATCTAACTTCCTTTGTGACTGGATTTCTAACTAATTTATACCTACCTCAGGCTTCTGTATCACCTGATTATTAGCATTAGTAGAGGCATATGATGCAAGAAAGCAAGCTTATACAGCATCGGCCAAAAACACAAAAAAAAAAATAAATAAAAAAATTTAAAAAACCACTCCCATTTCACCCCTCCGTTCGTTCGAAATACCTGTCCAACTCAGCTTTAAATTTATTTAGGCTATCAACTTCCACAACAAGGGATGGAAGTCTATTCCACCAATCAACTACCCGCTGGCTAAAGGCAAATTTCTGCACATCTATCCTACATCTGTCTTTCCTCAATTTGAATTTATGCCCTCTCAGGTGATTTTTCTGAGCTAGAGGAAGAATCCCATCAGCATTGAGCATGCTCAAACCATTCAGGGCTTTATACACCTCAGATCAGATCACCTTGCCGGTGCCTAGTCTCCAGACACTGTAATTTGCAAAACTTAAGCCTTTCTTCGTAAGAGCAACCCTTTGTTTCCATTCACTAATCTTGTTGCCCTTCTCTGTACTCGCTCCAGCAGCTCTACATCCTTCTTGAAATGAGGCCTATTCAGTACTCAAGGTGTGGCCTTACCATTGCCTTGTACTAGGGAATAATCACCTCTTTATCCCTGCTAGAAAAATTCCTGTATATCATTGACAAGACACCATGAGCTACTCTTACCGCCTGTCTGCACTGCTCAGAGAACTTCATATCTGCCTCCACAATTACCCCCAGGTCCTTTTCATTCTCTACCACTGTCATTGTAGTACCACAGAGTTGATACGTTGCTCTGGGGTTACTGTTTCCCATTTGTAGTGCTTTACATTTGTCAATGTTAAAACTTCATTTGACACCTCTCAGCCCATCTGCTCAACCTTTCCAGATCCTGTTTCAGTAGCATGGCATCAGTGGTGTCCTTAACAACCTTGCCAACCTTTGTATGTGCTAGAATGGCAAACAAAAAACCCACAATCTTGCTCTTTCAAAGGTTTGCTTTGAAATAAGGACAAATTTGTTTTCTGGTACGTCTACATGTAATAACTTCCAGTGTAGAGAACACAAGAGCATTACTATATTTAGGAAGCACATGGTCAACTCATATGAAACTTAATAAATAAATGACCACCCACCATAATAATATCTATTATGCCAGTTATCATTCCTATCTTTCAGCTGTTCTAAATTAAATTTTTATGCAAAGAAACCTGACTAAATAATAATGTTTGTCAATTTGAAATTCCATAACAATAATTTTATGCGCACATCGTAAACTCTCATACTTCCATAAATTTCAATTTATTGAATGATTCAGCCCCATTTTTCCATGTCTTTATAGCCTATTAAATATTTCATCATTAAATGCTTTGTTTCACCTGAATATTGTGATCAGTTAATTTTGCAAAATACTTAAGAGAATGGATTTTTCTTTAGTGTGTAATATTCAGCATATTGATTATCTAATGCATGACTTCTATTATTTAATTTTTAAGACTATTGTGGAAATAAGAACACTAATTATACTATGCAATGATATGGAATGATATGCAGCAGATAAATGCTGCATTAGGATTATAATTGGAAAAACGTGATTTTTGCTCCAAGATATAAGCTGTTCAAATCAAAAATAAAATTAAAAGATGAAAAATTACACCCATCCTCAGCAGTACAAATACAATTTCCACTCACAAGATGCTCTTTCCCTCACACCCAACAAAGGGTGAGCACTTCAAGACAGCAGTGCTTTTAAATTCCAAAAGTGATGTATTTCATTCATTGGCTGCAATCCAGTGAAATGTCAACAGAAGTACTGATAAAAATGTGAATACAAAAGTGGGAAACTAAACTAAATGCATAACAAATAAATATCTTTATTGCAAGGTGCAAAGGTACGTGCAGGTATCCGTTCTTTACAAAACCCTTCATGGCACTGAGGTAGGGGTGTATAAGATGTTGGGGAAGGTTAACTGAAATTGGATGATTAAATTAGATTGAGTTGTGAAGAGCAGTGAGAACTTCCAATTTAAATCTAAATATGTTTTAAACTGCTCATACAAGAATCTCCATTTGCTCATACATCTGCTCATACAAGAATTTCCTGTGTGAAATATTTTTATATGATTATAGGAAGTGATTTTAAGATTTATGAAAATATTCTGTTTATAAAAAAGCCAGTTATATTGCAATTTGTATGGCTTATTTTTGTATTATCTTCTTGTTTTACATAAACTACATTTTTGTGTAATTTAAGGTTTATTGAGGTTCAGAAAGGAAATTAATTAGCATTTACCTCCTAAATCACCCCTAAAAGTGGGTGAGGGGTTTTTTGGGCGCAACATTTCTGATTTATCATTCTGGAGATGTGTAGCATCTTTTAGATTAAACATTTGTCAGAGGATTTTGATGTCATCTGCAAGTATTGTGTCAAGGCTGAAGATGATGATCAATATCATTTATGTAGGTCATCCTAAACAACAGTAGAAATAATGAAGAACTTTGGGAAATCCAGTCAGTACCTGGACTTTGTTCATCTGTACATCATTGACTTCAGTATGGTTAGTAAGGTCTTCAAAATTTTCTACCCATTTTCTAAGTGGTTTCTTTTTTTTTTTTTTTTTTTTTGTTTCATCCATGTTTTTTGATGTGTTGAATGTTTTACAAATCATCTGCTTATATTGCATCCTTTTATTGGGCTTTTTTTTTTTTTTTTTTTTTTTCAACTCAGATATTGGGAAACTTACATCCTCCAAAATAATTATTATATGCATTTCATTAGTATTTTTAAATGGTTAGGAAATTTTCTTCCTTATGCTCAGCTCATTTTCTGATTTTAGTTTTAAGTTTAATGCCTAGAATAACATAATTGGTTGTTCAGATAAATATTTTAAGTGGTTTATACGTAATTAGGATTTTGTCTTATCTATAATTATCACTTAAAATAATTAAATGGGGGAAAAGGTGCAGGTAACTTCATAGAAATTGTTAAAGGATTAATGAGAGGACAGATGATTTATATTATTTGATTAGCCCTAATGAAATATTTAATTTAAAATTTTAATTTACTCTTAACTAATATAGCTTTTTCATTATGGATATGGAGGGATATTTTATATTTAATTACAGACTAGCTTTAGGCCTGTGGTAGCTTTGTGTGTAACTGCCTTATGAAATTATTGACATGTTTTTATTACCTAGTTGACCTGGAGTATTAAAAAAAAAACATTTTTATTGATATCGTTATAACAAAAAATAATTTCCTCTCTCACTGCAGAAAAAATAATTCATTAATGACAATTATATCTGTAATATAAATATTCTTCTTTGTAGTTCATTTAGTTTGATGTAATTTTGATTTTTATAGATACATGTAGTGAAATTTTTATTTGCCAAAGAAAATAATAAATAGCAACTTTTAAAAAATATATAGGGAAAAAAGTCATTCCAAGGAATGGAAACAAAGTAGTGGAGAGGATAAGTGAAGTTGAATACTTCAATAATAAATGATCGCTGAATATTTGACAATTAACTATAAATGCAATTGGTGTTGAATATGTGTGAATGAATGAATTCATTGGTAAGGAAGAGATTATGATTCATATACTTTTCTTAGGACCAGCAAGGTCATCACTGTGCAAGGGCAAGACTGTAATTTTCAGGAAATACGTACGAAGGAAGTTTGTTCCAGAAAACGGCAGTTGAATGAATAAACGAGGAAGATGAAAACTTGGTTCTGCGAGTTTAAAATTGGACAGTAAATGGATTTTGGCTGGTGGTGGCACATGCTCGGATTGTTTTGAAAGAGGGAGCAGGAATTATAGAAGCTAATTCAAAAGAACAATGCCCATTGAAGTATCTGCAGAAAAGGCATTCATTAGAAAAGGCATTCAGAAATGGTACGTCTATGAGATAGCGAGCAGAGAGACTCTGTTAGAGAGGCATCATTAATTAACCTAACTGCTCTCTTCTGAATGGAATCTTGAACCCTGAGAGAGGCATTGGGGGCACCACCCCAGATGTGGGAACAATATTCCATGGTAGGTTGGATTTGTTCACAGTGAACAGCTGTTTGGAAGAAAAGTAACACTGAGAGCGAAAGAGAAAACCAAGTTTTTTCGATGCAAAGGAAGCAATATTTTCATACAGCGAAGCAATAATCGCTGTACAAAAGGAATCGTACAGCGAATAATTTGCACAACTGAGATGAGCAGTAGTTGAATCAACCGATAACTGAGATTCTGTCAGAAAAAGTACATGGGGGTTTGGCGGACTGCTATTGGAAATGGACATCGTTGAGATTAAAACTGAGACCACGTATATTTGTGAAATGAACTAGGAATTGTTTGGGAAGTTTAGATCTTTTTGCAGATACACTTATTCTATTAGTTTGATAATTCTTGGTGTATTCAATAGTAAGAAAAAGTTTGTGGGGGGGGGGGACATGCTGTATGAAGTCATGAAATTTTTGGATAGGGCGTACACATGGTAAGCATGTAGCAGACCTGTTGAAATGTGTGGTACATATAGATTGTCGGTCAATCACTGCTGCTGCCAAAAGCTCCTGTATTAGTGGTTTTAAACAATTTTTATCGTTTTTAATTTTAAATATTTTATTGAATTTTATTCTTGTTATACAACATTTTATTTTGTTTTAATATTTTAACATATAGTTATACTATCAGTACGCATGAATTTTATTTTATTTTATTTTTTCATAATGAAGTTTTACAGATTCGAGTCAGTGTTATTTAGTAGCATTACAGATGAATTATGTTGTAGAATATACCGATATCCTTTACATAACGTGGCCTTGACAATGCTCCTGCATACTTGAACTCCCTCCAGTCACTATCTAGCAGAGTAGAGGTAGCAAAATTATACACTAGTTGATTGGGAAGCCTCCTAAAGAGTTACCAATAGGTTCGGTCTGGTGTACTAACTAGCGGCCGACCTGCGAAATCAGTTTTAGAGCTATACCCTCAAAATGTAAAGAAGATTGGATCTTGCCATGATGTTCATCATAACCTCAAAAATCATCAGTCATACTGCATGGGGGAAGTGACGGGGAAGGGTTGACCAGAACTTAGCTCTGGAGACTAAACATGGGTTCCACCACTTCAAGCCTCAATAAGCAAAGTGTTGGTATGGCACCGGTTGATGAGAGTCATCTAGCACCTAGTATTGCCTTGTCAAGGCCTTATATACCTCACTCAGATCACCGCGCAGGTGCCTAGTCTCCAGCCACTGCAATTTGCATAACTTAAGCCTCTCTTGGTAAGAGGATCCCTTCATTCCCCTCACCAATCTTGTTGCCCTTCTCTGTACACACTCAAGTAAATCTACAACCTTCCTAAAATGAGGCTTCCAGACCTGTACGCAGCACTCAAGGCGTGGCCTCACCATTGCCTTATACAGAGGGATAATCACCTCCTTTTCCCTGCTAGCAAAATTCCTATATATCAACAAAACCCCATGACCTGCCCTGGCAGCCTGTCTGCATTGCTCAGAAAACTTCATATCTGACTGCACAATTACTCCCAGTTCTTTTTCATTTTCTACCACCTTAAGTGTAGTACCACACAGTTGGTACGTTTCTCTGGGGTTACTTCTACCCATATACAGTACTTTGCATTTGTCAAGGTTAAACTTCAGTTGCCACTTCTTAGCCCATCTGCCCAAATTATCTAGATCCTGTTGCAGTAGCACACTGCCATTACTGTCATTAACAACCCTGCAAACCTTTGTATCATCTGCAAACTTCGACATTAAGCCTGATATACCTTCAACAATATCATTGATAAATATACAAAATAACAGTGGACCTAACACCGAACCCTGTGCGACTCCACTAATAACATTAGTCCAAGAAGAGCAGCACCCATTGATTACCACCCTCTGTCTTCTCCCGCTTAACCATCCTTTTATCCGTTATAGCAACTTACCCTTAATACCATTCTGCTCCAATTTGTACAATAGTCTTCCATGCGCAACAGTGTCAAAAGCTTTCCTGAAATCCAAATATATGATATCAAAATTATTTTTTGCATCCAGTTCCTTTGTAACCACATCATAATAATATCATATCAAATTTGTCAGACAAGACTTTCCCTTAACAAACACATGCTGTGTCTGAATTATTGCTGCAGTCTTGTCTAGATGATCCTGCAATGCATCTTTAACCAGTGACTCCATTATTTTACCCGAAACAGAAGTTAAACTCACTTGTCTGTAATTACTCGAGTCACCCTTCGATCCCCCTTTGTGAATTGGGGATACATTTGCATATCTCCAGTCCGTGGGAACCTCCCCTGAGTCCAAGGACGCTCTCATAATTATGGCTAAGGGTTTGCTTAGTTGCTTTGCCGCCTCCTTTAATATAACTGGATAGATCCCATCCACCCCAGGTGCTTTTCTTATGTTTAACTTCAACAATTTCTCCTCCACTTTGCTTTCAGTTATTAGAAAATCATTAAGTATCCTGCTACAATTTGATAACCTTCTGCCATTTTCAAACCTTAATAATTCCTCATGTGTGAATGTAGATGCAGAATACTCATTCAGTTTGTTTGCTATCTGTGCAGGATCATCAACAGTTGAACCGTCGATGTCAAGTGGACCAATCAGATTCATTCCCTTCCTTTTAGAGTTTATATAAGTAAAGAAATTCTTGCTGTTTTTCTTAGCACCTTTTGCCAAGGATTTCTCGTAATCTGCCTTCGCCTGCCTAACCTACTTTGTCACCTGATTAACAGACTAGCTTATATCTGCCATAGGCTTCTGAGTCGCTTGATAATTTATATGCATCCCATGCATTTTTCTTCTCTATTATGAGTTTCATTAGTTAATTAGATAACCATTTAGGCCTAAACCTTGAACAATATTTCTCAATAGGTATGAAACTTTTAGTAGCTTCCACGATTAATTCCTTGAATGCCTCCCACTTAGAATTTACTGTTGGTAACATCGTACAGAATTTAAAAACTGTCGGAGACCACTGTACTCACCTTTACGGAAGCAAAAACCCTTTCCTTTACCCCTGATGGTAATTAAATCTTTAAGTAAATCCCACATCAGTACACTGTGATCACTGCCACCTAGTGGTTCCTTTATCTGCAAATTCTTAATACACGAATGATCACTGCTGATAACCAGATCAAGAGTATTACTTTCTCTGGTTGCCTCTCGAACATGCTGCTGCAGAAAACAGTCATCCAGTAAATCCACAAAAGTCTGACTAGTGTGTGAGTGACCAACCCACAAATTCCAGTCAATATTTGGGAAG